>NC_133421.1:76256093-76564687 GCF_049350105.2 Macaca mulatta
AGTACAGGTTTTTTACAAGGGAGTGGCAGTTTTCCAAGAAGGAACACCTGAGTGTACAGACACTTAACAAACTTCCCAGCACTGTGTTTCCCAGTGTTTCATTGGCCAAAGCCGAGAGTCACTGTGAAGGTTTATGAATCAGGGTTCTCCAGAGAAAAAGACCGTGTGTGTGTGTGTGTGTGTGTGTGTGTGTGTGTGTGTGTGTGTGTAAAGAGATTTAATATAAAGTGTTGACTTAATGCAATTATGAAGGCTGGCAAGTCCCAAGATTTTCAGGGTGAGTTGGCAAGCTGGAGAGCCAATGGGATAGTACCAGTCTGATTCTGAAGGTCTGGGAGCCAGGTGAGCTAATGATGTAAGTTCCAGTCCAAGCTCAAAGGCAGGCAAGCTTAAGACATCAGCTGTTAAGTAAGAGCTGATGTTTTAGGTTGAGTCCAAGAGCAAGAAAAAGCTGGTGACTAAATCTCAAGGCCTTCAGGCAGGAAGAATTCTCTCTTACTTGGAGGAGAGGAAGGCTTTTTGTTCCATTCAGGCCGTCAACAGATTGGATGAGACCCACCTGCACTAGGGAGGACAGTGTGCTTTGCTCAACCTCCCAATCTGTATGTTAATAACATACAAAAACACCATTGTGTAAACACCCAGAATAATGTGTGACCAAATGTCTGGGCACCCAGGCCCTGGGGAGGTTGGGTGCTTATAAAATTAACTACCACAGAAGGGTGTGGAACCTGGGGGTATGAGTCACTGGGGTCATTAGTGTAACCATTTGCCATAGGCAGACTTGTCTGGGTTATACTATAATTCTTCCCTCTAAATCTTCTTCATCTCTGTATCCCCAATGCCTAGTATGATCTCTGACTTTTAGTAGGTGATCATTAATGTTTGTTGAAAGAGTGAATGAATGGGGAAAAAAAAATGAGGTATTTGATCCCAAAAGAAAATGAAAATTATTTCCTAGGTTTGAGTCAAGCTTGTCCAGTGCACCTTATTTTGCTGTGGTTGTGGTTCTGTTTTGTTTTGTTTGAGGCTTTTAGCAACCTGAAGCCATGGTTTTTAGTTTCTGTCTCTAGTGATAATAGAAAAGAAGGATGAGGAAGGGACTTGACTGGCCCAACAAGAAACAGAAACTAAGAACCTATGACTGCATTATCTCCCTTGGACACTCCTAGGAGTGGAATATCTGTGAAATGCTTCCTGGGATTCTTTCAGAATCAATACCAGCCACTTCCTGATTGTAAGTTTCCATCTTTAGAAAGAGAATTTCATTTTTGGGGGGAAAAGGTTTTTTATGTTGAGGGACTCTTCAGTGCTTGAAGTTTAAGCCTAACAAAATTATGCAAGATGCCCATTGAGCTTTGCGTGCTGTGTGACCAGAATCTCTTAACCTGGTGAGCATTTTTTTGGTTAAATGTTGGTAGGAAAAACCACCTATTGAAATGCAATACTTGTTTTGTCACCTGCGTATTTTAGGGTGATCATCCTTGAAGTAATTGCTTATCGTGTAGAGAGGTTTATAACCAATCACAATTCAAAAGGGAGAAATTTATAACCAATCACAATTCAAAAGGGAGAAATTTATAACCAATCACAATGTCAAAAGGGACAGCTGAGCGCTAAGGAGTCGATAGCCTTTGATTTCTTTCCTGTTTGATCACTGCCTTTCTGGGTATATACCTGCCTTTACATAGCCTACCTTCACCAGGGTAGAGGCTCCTCTTCAGAAATCGTAGAGTTTGCTATTCTTGTTCATGAGAAATTGTTATGAGATTGCTATAGGAAAGTATGTATTTTATTAATTTTATTATTTTTTTGAGATGGGGTCTCACTCTCTTGCCCAGGCTGGAGTACAGTCTCCAGATCATGGCTCACTGCAGCATCAGCCTCCCCGGGCTCAGGTATTTCTCCTACCTCAGCCTCCCTAGTAGCTGGGACGACAGGCGCACACCACCACACGTGGCTAATTTTTGTGTTTTTTGTAGAGATGGGATTTTGCCATGTTGCCCAGGCTGGTCTCAAACTCCAGTGTTCAAGTGATCTACCCGCCCCTGCCTCCCAAATAATGTATTTTAAAACCCACAGATTATAACTGCTTTACAATAGGTGAGGAATTTTTTTGTGTGTCATAAAACATGCCTGTGACCAATGCCTTTAGGAAAGCAATATGCCTATTGCTAGCTTTCTACACTTTCAAGTTCCAAGCCTGTTCCTCCTCATCTCTCTTTCAAGGCAGGAAGCGTTGTAGAATGAGCATGGGATATCAGTGTTTAAAACGTAAGAATTTCATACTTGAAAATGATATTCTCTGTGGAGGAGGTTTTAGGTTTCTAGATATTAAGCTTGTATTATGACTCATTTGTTCTTAAACAGGTTGTTCTCCAGTTACTAAAATTAATCACAAAAGACCAAGGAAGCTTGAAAAAGAAGGGGAGTTCATACAGCAGGTCTTAAAATTAGAAAGGCAGGGCTGCTCTCTTTTGCGTTTACTAAGTTTGAATGATGCACCAGGATTTAGGTAATTCATCGTAATTGTTGTTTTTTTCCCCATTAAGAATTGGTAACTGGGAATAACTTAATGCGTAAAACTAGACGGGGAAGAAGAATGGTAGGCTGAACGTTTAAGAAGGAATCACATCCCTAGGTATTAAACGGGCTTGGTCTTGCGGATTTGCTGCTTGCCGTCAGTTTGGACACATGTTCAGATCAGGTCATTCTCTCATATGGTGAACTTTTTTTTTTGAGATGGAGTCTCGCTCTATCACCCAGGCTGGAGTGCAGTGGCATGATCTTGGCTCACTGCAACCTCTGCCTCCCAGGCTCAAGAAATTCTCCTGCCTCAGCCTCCTGAGTAGCTGGGATTACAGGCGCACACCACCACAGTTGGTTTATTTTTGCATTTTTAGTGGAGATGGGGTTTCACCATGTTGTCTTGAACTCCTTGTAGATCTCAGGTGATCTACCCCTGTCAGCCTCCCAAAGTGCTGGGATTACAGGCATGAGCTACCACACCCAGCTGTCACATAGTGAACTTCTGTCCATCCAGCAGCCAGACAGTGAGAGAGTCTACACAGTAGTAGCCTCGGAAGAAATACACTGCTTGCCAAATAGCTTCCTAACTTGGCTCCTGGTTTCCATTCCCATCCCCTACAGTTTAACCTCCACAGTAGTTAGCTTCGTGTTTTGCATGTGTTAATATGACACAGATCAAATCATTGTGTCATTCCATCTGAACCCTTCAGTGCCCTCCTCTTAACCACTGGAATAAAAAATATATATATACCCAGCCTGGCCAACATGGTGAAACCCCGTCTCTACTAAAAACACAAAAATTAGCTGGGCTTGTTGGTGGATGCCTGTAATCTCAGCTACTCAGATGGCTGAGGCAAGAGAATTGCTTGAACCTGGGAGGTGGAGGTTGCAGTGAGCTGAGATCACACCACTGCACTCTAGCCTTGATGCCAGAGTGAGACCCTGTCTCCAAAAAAAGAAAAAGAAAAAGTGTGTGACTGTGTGTGTGTGTGTCCATCATGATCATGATCTGGCTCCTGTACACCTCACTGACCAGAACATCCCAAGCTCATGTGCACCCCAGGGCAGATTCCTCTTTATAGAACTGATCTTCACAATGCTCATTTGCACCACTTGAGACTCTGCCGAAATACTGCCTCCTTCGAGAGCCTTTTTAGATGATACCCCCCTCGTTATTAATATTTTCGAACTGGCCCAGGCTGGAGTGCAATGGCGTGAACTTGGCTCACTGCAACTTCCACCTCTCAGGTTCGAGCAATTCTCCTGCCTCAGCCTCCTGAGTGGCTGGGATTACAGGCATGCGCCACCACGCCTGGCTAATTTTTGTATTTTTAGTACATACAGACAAGGTTTCACCATGTTGGTCAGGCTGGTCTCGAACTCCTGGCCTCAGTTGACCTGCCCGCCTCCGCCTCCCAAAGTGCTGGGATTACAGGCGTGAGCCACCGCACCTGGTCCCCCTCATTATTTTCTATTACTTTATCTTTATGCACTTCAAAGCCCCTGTCAATTTATTTGTTACTTGATTATTGTGTATTTCTCCACCAACTTGAAAGCACCATGAGAGCAGGATGTTATCTTACTCTTCTGCTTAACCTAAAACGATGCCTAATGCATGGTAGGTGCTCGGTAAATATTTGTTGGGTGGATGAGTGAATGCATTTTAGTTTCACAAGGAAGATGAAAGATCTTACAGTGGTTTTTGTTTCCTTCTAACAATAAAACTAAAGGGAAATGTCCTAAGGTCAATAGAGACTTTTTCCTTTCTATGACTGTGATGCCATGCCAGTGAAGCCTGAGACCTGCCGTGTGATTCGACATCTTCCAAATAAAAGGTGTGTTCTTCTTAATCTTAATGTTGATGTGGCCTGTAAAATTAATTTTAAAATAAAATGTATACAATCAGCCTTATTTAACTAGAATACATAATTAACCACTAGATTCTGAATGTTGCCCATTCTGGATAAGTGCAGTAGACGTTGAATTTAAAACCTTGAGAATAATTTGTATCTAATAGGATCCTAACCTTGAATATTATGGCTGCATATTGACTTGGGATCAGTGTCCTCTCTTAGATTGTCCTCCGCAGTCATTAATTTTTTTCTACTAATATTCTTGGTGAGCAGTAGGGAGTTGTTAAGTAAATTGATACATCAGTGTGATAAAATACATGCAGCCATTAAGAATGATGCTTATAAAGACATAGACAAATGCTTATATGATGCTAGGTGCAAAGGCTTATTATAAAGTTATTGCCATGATTGTCACTACAGCAGAGTTAGTGCGGGGGAGCAGGAAGTAGAAGGAAACCTAAAAGATGGAAATCATTTAATTGATTTTTAAGGTGATTTGACATAGGGAGATTTTCTTTTTGGACTTAATCTTGTTAGAACAATACAATTTTGAACAGTTCTAAAATTTTGTTTAAAGTACAGTAGTCCCCACTTATCTGTGGTTTGTTACCTTTAGTATAGTACACTAAGATATTTTGAGAAACCACATTCACGTAACTTTCATTACATACCGTGTATTAGTGTAGTTGTTCTATTTTATTATTATTGTTATTAATCTCTTACTGTGCCTGATTTATAAATTAATCTTTAACATGGGTATGTATGTATGTATAGGAAAAACATAGTATATATACGGTTTGGTACTAGCCACGGTTTCAGGCATTTACTGGGGTTTCTTGGGATGTACGCCCTGCAGATAAAAGGGCGACCGTTCTTGTACCTTTCTCTAGTCTAGGCCATGTAAAATTCTCTTGAAATATGACAAAGCACTGTCACCTCCCAGAATGCTACGTGAATGAAACATAACCACCCATCTGAGAACTTTCCTTCGCCCAACAGTGTGATGAGAAAGCTGTCTGTTGCAGATATCTACACTGCTGCAAGCTAAATGTATCATCCTGGGATTCAAACATGAGTAATAGAAAACTTGACTAAGCAGTGGCTTGAACTGAATAGGGAGCTCACTCTCCTCATTTAACAAAATGTCCAGAACAGGGCAGTCTAAAGCTGATAAGAGCAGCTCCGTGATTGTGTGTGGGACCCGGCCTCCTCCAGCCTTTAGTTTAGCTGTCTTGTCTTGTAGGCTTCTTTCTTTCATCCTCATCTTTGTTACCCAGTAGGTGTGAGATGCCTGCTCCAGAAGCATCCTACCCATGCTCCAAGCAGGAGGTGAGCCAAAGGTGAACTCAAATCACAGATGCTTGTTAAGGCCATTCCCATTCAAATAACTACTCCAGAAACAATTCCATTCCAGCAGTTTCTGTTTACATCATCTTGGCCAGAAGCGTATCACGTAGCCACTCCGATTTGGAAAATGTTAGGTTTCTGGTATATTTGGAGGGTTTTCTTTGCTTGCTTTTGTTGAGGTTGCTTTTCACCTGGAACAAAGTTAACTTAGTTTTGTGATAAAGAAGGGAATGTGGCTGGGCGCGGTGGCTCACACATGTAATCCCAGCACTTTGGGAGGCTGAGGCGGGTAGATCATGAGATCGGGAGATCGAGACTGTCCTGGCTAACGCCGTGAAACGCTGTTTCCACTAAAAATACAAAAAAATTAGCCAGGTGCAGTGGCATGTGCCTGTAGTCCCAGTTACTCAGGAGGCTGAGGCAGGAGAGTCACTTGAACCCAGGAGGTGGAGGCTGCAGTGAGCCGAGATTGTGCTACTGCACTCCGGCCTGGGTGACAGAGCAAGACTCCGTCTCAAAAAACAAAAAAAGAAAGAAAAAAAAAGAAGGGAACGAATGTTGGATAGGTCAGTGACTTAACTCTGTCGTAAAGTTGCTGAGGATTGCTTCACCATATGTGCACACATGGGTGTAAGTCTTTTCAATGCTCCTATTGCTGTGACTTCATCTCTAGTACAGGAAGGATTCTGTTACATGATGTCATGACAGGTTTTGAGATACAGTGGAATGAACTGAGTTTCTTGATCTGTTGATGACAGGAAAAGGAGACAGGGATGAGGAAGTCTTGTGTGAGTTTTTCTTTTTTTGGGGGCGGGGTAGGGTGTCACACTTCTTTTGCCCAGGCTTGAGTGCAGTGGTGTGGTCACAGCTCACTGCAGCCTCGACTCTCTGGGTTCAGGTGATCCTCCCCCCTCAGCCTCCCAAGTAACTGGGACTGCAGGAGTGCATCACCACACCCAGCTAATTTTTAATATTTTTAGTAGAGATGGCGCCTCACTATGTTGCCCTGGCTGGTCTTGAACTCCTGGACTGAAGCAATCTGCCCACCTCGGCTTTGCTGAGTGTTGGAATTACAGGCGTGAGTCACCATGCCCAGCAATGAGTTTTTGTTTTGTTTTTGTTTTTTGTTTTTAAACAAGCCTTTTCTTTTGTCTTTAAACAGTTTGCTGGTTCTTTCTGTTTTGGTAGTTGTACTACTTCTAAGTTGTTTATTTTGTTAGGGGGATTTTGTTGTCATCATGAAGTATTTTGAGATTCAATACTTGTGTTTATTCAGTCATAATATTCTTATTATATAATAGCTCCTGATAGTAGATATAGGGATTGATTGAAGCAAAGCAGGTGTATTAATAAACTCAGTATTCATTAAAGCAGCTTGGGTTGCCTGCAGAAATGGCAGAGCATCCCCAAGGCTGAGGGAGGCGGGGCTCCTCTGTGAGTAGCAGACTTCAACCGCAGGACCATGTGCAGCACAGGCTGCGGGTATTAAAGGAGGGATCGAGAAACTGATATGACCAGAGGCACTTGGGAGGATAGGGGTCGGGTAAGCCATAGCGTAGACACCCAGAAAATGAGCCAGGAGTGTTTAGTGTGAAAAAAAGAATAAGGCCGGGCACAGTGGCTCACCCCTGCAATGCCACCACTTTGGAAAGCCGAGGCAGGTGGATCACTCGAGGTCAGGAGTTCGAGACCAGCCTGGCCAACATTGTGAGACCCCCATCTCTACTAAAAATATGAAAATTAGCCAGGCGTGACCGTGGGTGCCTGTAATCCCAGCTACTTGGGAGGCTGAGGTGGGAGAATCACTTGAACCTGGGAGGCAGAGGTTGCAGTGAGCCAAGATCATACCACTGTACTCCAGTCTGGGCAACAGATCTAGACTCTGTCTTAAAAACAAACAAACAAAAAAACAGTAAGTTGCAGGACTTGACGGGAGAGCTGCCTTTCTAGGAAGAAGGGAGGACTCACCTTGGGAACTCCATGTGCTGACCCAGACCACTGACAAGGCGTTAACAGGGGAGAGCGTTTTTCACTACCCTGAAAACAGCTTCCAATGAGCAGATGTTTCCAGCAACAGAACAAGGACTGCAGAACAGGGAGGCTGAGGGGGCTTACCAAGGAATGCCAGCTCTGAACTGGGCTGAAGCAGCAGTGATGGTTCCCCTAGGCTGGAATTTGACACGAGGCTAGGATGGACATTGGGTTTTCTCTCTGGAATACCTCACCTCCTCCTGTATCACCTGGCTAATTCATACTCTTCCTTCAAGAATCAGAGTTGGCCGGTGGCTCACACCTGTAATCCTAGCACTTTGGGAGGCTGAGGCGGGTGGATCATGAGGTCAAGAGATTGACACCATCCTGGCCAACATGGTGAAACTCCGTCTCTACTAAAAATACAAAAATTATCTGGGCGTGGTGGTACACACCTGTAGTCCCGGCTATTTGGGAGGCTGAGGCGGGAGAATCACTTGAACCCAGGAGGTAGAAGTTGCAGTGAGCCGAGATTGGGCCACTGCACTCCAGCCTGGTGACAGAGCGAGAGTCTGTCTCAAAAAAAAAAAAAAAAATCGGAATTAGCATCTCAGGAGATTTTCCTGACTACGCCGTGTCCCCCTATAGACTCCTTTCTTCCTCTCCCTGACCCCAGTTCAGTTGCTTCTCTTCCACCTCCTGCGTACCTCTTTGAAGACTTTCATACCACTTGTTGTAATTGTTCCTCTGTGTCTGCCCGTACACTGTGGCCCTTGAGGTTAAAACCTATCTTTCATCTCCCCGTCCCTGTCCTCAGTGCTTACACAGAATCTGGCATGTATCTGGCTCTCAACAAATATTTACTGAATTAGCAAGTAAATGAATAGAGATCTGAGAGATTCTGCTTGAGTTAACCTTGACGTTAGACAGAATTTCTGTTCTAACTTTTTTCACGCCAAAACCATTCTAACAGGTTTTTCTGAGCCAATCTGTTGTGGCCTCTTAGCATAATGGATAGTTACTGAGAAAAAAGAATAACACCGAGTTCTTGGCGCAAGTGCCATCTCGTTGAGATCTGCGACTTCCATGCTTGTGACAAGGTTGAAAATTACTCATCAAGCTGTTTTTGCAAAGCGGTTTCTGCACTTCAGTTTACGCGTGAAAAGTCCACTCTCTGTCGATGACCGTAACGTGGACCATCTAACAGCTAGGGTGTTTAGGGTGGATGTGAGCACAGCTGCAGGTTCCCTTTTGCTTATTGAAATAGAATAACCAGAGAAGAACAAGGCAAGTTTTAAAAATAACTTGGTACACATGTAGGTGAAATAACCTTACCTCCTAGTAGCTGAGGAAAAAGAAGAAGGTCTCAATGCTGGCTGTTGTTCCAGGATATTTTTAGTAAGATGGCCCTGTCATCTTTGACGGTCAACGAAGGAATAATAATGGCAGAAAAAAAATATTAGGCGAGGAGAAGGCCACGGGCGTTGTTTGGTGTTTCATTTAATTTCCACCTCATCCACCAGAGAAAAGCAAACATAAGCAGAGGCTGATCATGAGCACAGGAGAAAGGAAAATGTGATGCGTCCTTTCCTTGTATTGGTTGATAATACGTGATTTGCTTATACCACATACTGCTGGGAGGTATTTTCAGTCTGTGGCTTTGTAAATTGAAGGGCCTCCTAAGAAACTCCTGTTTCATAAGATATTCCCCGTCTTAACTTTATTCAGGAAAAAAATATGATTTTTTCGGAGTTGCTTAATAGTTTTTAGCTTTTTAAATAGGTATAGTTTATTTGCCACAGCATTTGAGCTATCAGCATTTTACTATGAATGCTACCGGAAAGGTTTGTTCTATTTTTACGAGAATCTTCTTAGGGAAATTGATGAACCTGGTAACCTAATTTTAGACCTCCTGAAATTTGGCAGATGGATGGTATTTATAGTGTTCTGAATCAGTCCCTATTAGACATTTAAAAATAGTCACATCATTAGAGAATACGTTCAAAAAAGAAAAGATTTTTAACCCGAAATCTAATGCCCAGAAAATTTTTAGTCTCCTAAACTGGGTGTGCATTTTGGTAACAGTTTCTAAAAAGCCTTTTTGTACTCTCCTCGTTCTCTTTCCTGTGTGATGCTGCTGTTGTCATGGAAACAGATCTTGGAGTTGCTTTGTTAATACCGTGTAAGGGACTCCCTGATATGGAGAGTTACTGCAGGTCATTATCATCAACACAGAGCTTTAATATCAAGCGTTGTGCTGTGATGTGTACACTACAAAGCACGGAAATCTGTGTTTGGAGGTTACACTAAAGACATTTAACCTTGACACCCATACACACTACACAAACATCAGGGTCTTCAGTCATAGAACCTCGAAAAGTAGAGGCAGTGGGCTCATGCTATTTCTATTGCAGATGGTGAGTTCTGTCCTGGGTTGGGCCCGGCCATTGTTAGGTGCTCCATTAGGGTTGGCTTATTGAGAAAGGAGGATTTGGAAGATTGTTGAGAGAGTCCAGGAAAGGAGTAAGCCGAAAGTTCGCAGGGATTGTTGGAAATTTCCAACAACAGTTTAGAGATGGAAATTGGCTCTCTGGATGAAAAATGGCTGTGCATATTGTGTTTGAGTGCTTGGAGGCCTCTAGCTAGAATGTTTTATTAGCAAGTTTGCAGTCACATATTCATACAAGGCATTTTATGATGTACGTGATTTTGTTGATTGGGGCCTAAGGTGGGGGTGAAGCAATTGGAAGGTATTGTGGACCCTTGCTGCCCTGGGACTATCTCTTGCCTTCCCGCTTATCAGTAAATACCATAACCTTCCTGGCCCTCAGTTTCCTCACCTTTCAATTGGTGATTCTTTTATAAGTTATACTAGGAATTAAATGGGGTGGATGATGATAAAGGATCTTCATGTGCTTGGTGCTTGGTAAGCACTAATTCCTCCAGCCCCCACTTACTTCAACATTCCCTATGGCGGCGGTTCTCAAAGGGGCCTCCCAGACGTACAGGATCAGTATCACTTAGAAGCTCATTAGCAGATATTCTCACACCGCAGATCTTCAGAAGCAGCAAGGCAGTGGCTGGGGCCTGGCATTCTGCATTTCCCAAGCTCTCCAGGTAATGCCTATGTTTGAGAACCACAACCCTAGACTATGTTTCTGGGGCCAAGATTGCCTTGGATATGGTTGAGTGCAGTTCTCCTTACCATGTAAGATTCCTGGCAATTACCAGAGCTCATACACTTCACTGTTAAAATAAGGTGTTGGATGAGGTGGCTTTTGGATTCCTAAGCTATTGGAAGACCAGGATAACTGATTTTGTTTGTTTTGGCTGAAATGCAGTGATCTGATCATAGCTCACTATAGCCTCAGGCACTTGCCACCCACAATGCTAATATTTTTGTTGTTGTTGTTAAGACAGAGTCTTGCTCTGTCACCCATGCTGGAGTGCAGTAGTGTGATTTCGGCTCACTGCAACCTCCACCTCCTGGGTTCAAGCAATTCTCCTGCCTCAGCCTTCCAAGTAGCTGGGATTACGGACGCCTGCCACCATGCCTGGCTAGTTTTTGTACTTTTAGTAGAGAGGGGGTTTTGCCATGTTGGCCAAGCTGGTCTCAAACTCCTGACCTCAGGTGATCCACCCGCCTTGGCCTCCCAAAGTGCTGCGATTGCAGGCGTGCGCCACCGCGCCCAGCCCACCCTGCTAAGTTTTAAATCTTTTATAGAGCCAGGGTCTTGCCGTGTTGCCCAGGCTGGTCTCAAAACTCCTGACCTCAAGGAATCCTTCTGCCTCACACTCCCAGGGTGCTGGGATTACAGGTGTGAGCCATCTCAAAACACAGAATAACTTTGAATACATAGGTCTATTTGTATTTGTCTTGCTATCAAAAGGCACGTTGAGTTCAGCTTATCAAAGTTAATGCAATTAGCAACCATTTTTCCCCTAAATTTCAGGTATTCAGATTTATTATTTAGAATTATACTTTCTCCTTGGGCTGAAGAAACAGTTGGCCCACACTTTTCTAACTCTGTATTCTTCATTCTTATTCCAAAGTGACTGCTGATTTCTGACTTTTAAAACCCAAAATATTTCTTCCTAAACTTACCAAGAAAAGTAAAATGACTCCAGTACCACTTGCCACTGCTATTTTAGAGCCTGTGAAATTCTCTGAGGTCTGTCATTCCTGATTGTATTGCTTTGTAAAGGCCTGCTATAGAATGTTTTTAAAAAATACAATGATTTAGAAGTCTCCATGCCAGGGCATCACTGGCACATGAGGCAGGGGGTCTTCATGTAGGAGATGCTTCAGGGACAGTGTGGCTTGTGGCAGCCTCAGGACTCTGGGCATCTGTCCACTCAGTATAAACCAAATTGCAACTTCAACTAATTTTGATTTGGAAATTGCCCCCTTAAAAAATAAAGTACTAAAAATGTTTGACATTTACCAGATTTCTGCAGCAGTCTGCAGTTTCTCTTGCAAGTGTATTCACAGACAGTGAAAGGAAGTATTTGGCAATTGCTAACTCATGTTTTTATATAGTGTAGAAGACCAAAGATGGTAATAATGTCATATTATAGTGAAGGGGATCTATAGTGTAAAGTATAATGACCATAAAAGAGTTTTCATTTTTATGGTTTTTAAACATGATTTCAGCCTCCAGAGGCAAACTCCTATGTAAGGATAATGGTTGTGCATGGCCGCAGAGATTTTTTCTTTCTTTAATTCTCAGTTGCTTTTCACACTTAACTTTTTCTAATAAGTACTGTCTCCCAAGATCCCAGATGATGGTACAAATGACAAAATAAGTTTTATCTTTTCTCTAAGAAAGACTAAACTGTGATTTTTTTTTTCCTTTTTGGCTAATTAGGACAACTAAAAGTAAACATCCAATTATGCAGCGATGAATCGAGTCATCTGGCTGGAGCTGGATTCTTCAGTGTCTTAAGTTAGAGTAAATATTGAAAAGAAGGACTTCATGCAGGAGGACTGTTAAAAAGAAAAAAAAAAGAAGAAGACCAGTCTCAGACATTCAAATATCTTGTAGAGAATAAATGCCTCTTGGGTTTATGGATTTGTACCATATGTGTGAGAAGAGAAAATAGGGTCAAGAATTGTTGTATTTCTTGACTCTTTGAAAGACAAGAACATTGGCTTGGGAAATAGGGACACGTGGTTTCTAGTGTTAGATAAATCTTCAGAATACAGAATGCTCTTTGAAATAACAAAATACGAGGCCAGGCGCGGTGGCTCAAGCCTGTCATCCCAGCACTTTGGGAGGCCGAGACGGGTGGATCACGAGGTGAGGAGATCGAGACCATCCTGGCTAACAGGGTGAAACCCCGTCTCTACTAAAAAATACAAAAAGCTAGCCGGGCGAGGTGGCGGGCGCCTGTAGTCTCAGCTACTCGGGAGGCTGAGGCAGGAGAATGGCGTGAACCCGGGAGGTGGAGCTTGCAGTGAGCTGAGATCTGGCCACTGCACTCCAGCCTGGGCGACAGAGCGAGACTCCGTCTCAAAAAAAAAAAAAAAAAAAAGAAATAACAAAATACTTGAGTGAAGGAAAGAATTCAGGAACAAATTTAAATTTAGCTCTGAAAGAATTCTTCAGTCTGTGGTTCCCTTAGCTACTGTTCAATCTCTCATTTTCATCTTAGCCATATTTTAGCTTCCATCCTGTGTGACGGAGACAGGGGTCTTTCTCTTGTTTGGAGCACACATCCCTCAACATGTCCAGTAGGGAGCTCCTGGGCAACGGGTCCTGCAGGTGGATGTGGACCAGGAGCCCTGTGGGAGGAACGTGTCCCTGGGGAGAGCTGGTGGACACCCCCAGTGGCAGGCCACCTGGGGTGAAGCCAGTGGAACCTGACTATGGCAGGATGAGAACACTAGCATTTTATAATACCCACTTTTTTTTTTTCACTTCTTGCAGTTTCTGTTTATTTCCTGTTAGCATTTAGTAGTATCTTTATGAGTTTATCTCAGTTATGCTAGGCAGAAAGGAGCTCTTGTCAATTGGCAGGACCAAAAGGAGAGAATAGGCAGGGGGAAGAGGGGACAGTAATCGAAGTAGGAGCACCTTGAGCGAAGTGAAACATGGGATGGAAGTGGAAGCTCCTGTTTGTGATCTCCCAGAGAGGCTCAGTCCATTGCCAGGTGCTGTGTGGTTGTGTAATAAAGAGATCGAATTCTTCCTGTACAAGAGCTTCATGCTGAACCCCACCTTTGTTGAAGGGGAGGAATTAGCTGCCCGAGGCAAACTAGAAGCATGCTTGCCGGAGGGAAGGCTAAGACACACAGTTTATGTGCATAGCAATGAAAGCCGTAGTGTCTGTTCTGAAGTTTGGGAAAATAGTTGTGAGACTGTCTAGTTGGGTCTGTCATTGGCTGACGTGTAGTATGTGTGGGCGCTCATAAAAAAAAAAAAAAAAAAGCCAGGCCCCAAAGGAAGAGGGCATTATTCATAATGAAACCCACTATGAATCCAGTGGGGCCTTGATTTCCTTCCTGGGCTGTGCTGTCAGGACTTCTTTGATAGACCTTCCGTGTCATCATGAATTCTGTTACTGATCCTGGAATAAAGATTTGGTGCCCTCTGGTTTCCAGCAGTGTCCAGAGATGTCCACGGAGGATTTGGGTGGGAGGGATTAAAGTTTGTATACAGGAGAGAAGACTGGACTCTCTATAGTGTGTGTGGCCTGAGTCCCTGGTAAAGGTGGGCTTGGGTCAGATTCTGGTCACGCTGTCATTCTGGCTGCAGAAAAATAGAAGCAAGATGAGTCAATCAGTGTAGGATTTCAGGGTGTGGGGCACTGACCCCCCAAATTTGGCTGCACGTCTGAATCACCTTGGGTACTTTCCAAATTGCACTCCCCCAGTTCCTCCCCGAAATTCAGGCAGGTTGTTCTTGGGAAAAATCGGGAGTTACAAAGCACAAACTTTGGAGTTGAATAGCACTTGGGTTGAATCTCAGCATCAGCATCTTTTATTAGTTGTATGACCTTGAGCAGGGCATTTAACCTCTCCAGACCAGTTTGTTGTGAGCAGAAGACAAACAATCCTACTTATTTATAGATTTTTGGGATGAATTAGATGAAATAATGCATGTAAAATGCCTAGCTCTTTGCCCAGCATATAGTAATCGTTCAATAAATATTAGCTTATGTTTAACCAAAATGTGTGTGTCACATCCCTGCTTAGCACTGTGGGAATGTGCAATAGAATTAGAAAAGTCGTGCTCCCTTCCCTGAGAATATGGCTGAAAAACGCAAATGCACCTGACTATTTGGTGAGCTCTGGCAGGAGGAGGGGACATTATAATGAAGCTCAGATTGCTGGAAGATGCTGGAAGGATGCACTTGGGACCTAAGGCAGGTCCAGGGTGGTGCCTGGTGGACACGAAGAAGGCAGCGACTTTCAGAGCGAGCGTCAGAGGGGCTTGTAATGAACAGAATTGCCTTCTGATGATGTCAACATATCTAATACAAGACTCTGACTAATTACTATTTATAGTTGCTTATGTTCAAAAGCTTGTTTATGCTGCAAGTAAGGCTGAAAACTGTCAGCAGGGTGTAGTGGAAAGAGCTCAGAGCTGAGTCTGAACTCCTCAATTTTTATCCCATCTCTGCTCCTGACTAGCTGGGTGACATCAGACAAGCCTTGCAACTCCCAGGCCTCAGCTTCTGCCCTGTGTACAGAGTGTGTGTGAGTGGGAGGAGATAGGGGGCCAGACAACTGCTGGGGTCTTTTGGCTCCAACATTCAACACCAGCATTGACTGCACTTCTTTCCCAAAACTGACCGTGTGTCCTGATTTTCAATTCCTGATCCTCTGTAAGGGACATTGTTCAGTGGGAGACTGTGTGTTTTGCTAATTTGTTGCTTGCGATTCAGATTCCTTTAAAGTTAGCAAAGAGCATTTTTGTTCTATTGGAATGATATAGGAAGTATCCTTCATTATGCTTTCATTTGGTTTTGAGTCACAAGAAACTCTTACGTTGTTTTGGGAGACCGATGTGGGAATGTCTTAGCACATCATTTCTCTGCTCTAATTTTAAACACGGGTAGTCCCTGACTTATAAACAGTTGACTCGAGATGACCCACATGTACAGTTAGTACTATCTCAGATGCCGAATCCAGTTCTCATCTCCTGCTGCAGAACTCTTCTGTAATGTTTCAATCAGAACACCTAGGAGATGTCTATTCTTCTCATTTCACAGATCTTCACTGCTTGCCTTTTATGGGCCAGGTTCTCTTCTGTGCCCTGGGTATCCAACAGTGAACTAAACAGACAGATCTCTGTGCTCACAGAGCTTAGGTTACGGTGCCATTGGCCTGGAAGGTACGCTTGCCTATTGCCCCAGGTGAGGGGGAGCCTGTGACAGGTGTCTGGGTCTATCTTCCTTTATCCAAGATCATTTTCCCCACCTCTTCCCTGCAAGGAGACTAAGTCATAAAACCACAATACTCTTTTATGTAGAAACAATAAAATATGTGACTGCTAGGTGTATATAGTATATTACAAAGAATAGTCACAGATCCTCCCATCCTGGTTACATGTTCTCTTATAACATGTCTTTGCCATGCTTTCAGTCAGGTGTCTATTTCTCTACTTCTATGAGTCGAGTGGCTTTGTGACTTCCTTTGACCAGTAGAATGCAGCGCAGTTGACATCATGGTAAGGTACTAAGTTGAGGTGTGAAGAGGCTTCACATATCCCACTCCTGCTCCTTCACTCGGAACTTCTGCAGCTGATTACCCTCCTGGAGGAAGTTCTGATTACCCTCCTGGGGGATGGGAGACCACGTGGAGCAGAAATGAGTGTAAACCAAACCAGCACCATTGAGTTAGGCCGTCAGGCACCTGCAGCTGCATGAGCTTTCACCAGCTTAAAAGTCTCAAGATGCTCACCAAGAGCATCATATTTTTTTTGTTACTAACAATTGAAAGATGTAAATATTTATGAACTTAATATGGATATTAATATATTTCCTATTTGTCATGAATGAAATAGGCCCTGGAAGGTTGGCATTGGAAAATGCCTTTCACATTTTGGACCATCCACTTAGAGACACATTTTTGGAAAAGAACCACTTGAAATCTGGTGCCCAGCTGTACATGTGTTTTGTGGAGAGAGAGAGATTAGCACTGGCACATGTGAGACAGTGGTTAGTGAAGGGTGGAGGATTGCCAGGGCACATGGATCTGTTTCGGATGGATGTAAATAGTTGGAGTATACTGGAAGGGCGTGTGTCTAACATGACCCTGACCAGAGTTTGGACGAGTGTGATTTCATTCTTGGGGGACTGACACTTATTTCTTTCCTAGAAGTGTTGATGAAAGTCACGACTCAGTCATATCAGAAGTGTAAGACCAAAGTGGAAAATAAACTCCTGTCTTCATGAATGAAACAGAAACATGTCAGGGCCACTCCATACTCTTTTTCCTGTCTTCCAAAAGTCTTTTTTTTTTTTTTTTTTAATTCAGAAGAAGGTCTGGGAATATTCTGTGCACATAAGTATTTTATAAACAGTATTTTATTTAATGCCCTTGCCAATAATACTTCCTATAAATAAACAATAAGAGTCATAATGGTTCCAGATTGCCTTTATAATAATGATATACCATATGTTTAAAGAAATGATCTAAAAAACATACTGCTGTGATTGAAAAATTTTTGGAAATTGTGTATGCTTACCGTATATTGCTCTACAGAAATCTGTTTTGATCAGTGGATAAAAGCAGCTACACATAACTATGAGGAAATCTTGAGAACATTTATTAGCAATTAAATATATAGCTGAAATATGCGTCTATATGTATATCTGAAAATTATTTCACAGGAGATGGTTTTCAATGAAGATGATTGGATGGCTTTGAAATAAATACGTGGTTTGGTTTATGATTAATGGATTTATTAATTGACTGTGGTCACCTAACAATCCACCCCAGAAGTTGGTGGCTTTACAGCAATAATCATAGTATCACTTACAGTCATGTTATCACTTGCAGACATAATCTGCATGTCACGTGAGGGTTGGCTGATTTCACCTGTGCTCAGCTGGGCACCTCGACCTCTCATTGTGAGGCTGTGAAGGGACTCTGCACCATGTACTTCTCCACCTCTGACGAGGGGGAAGCTAGCTTGGGTGTGCTCTTCGCAGGGCTAAGGGGACAAGGCAAACCCAGGAGGATGGGCAGAAACTCTAAGTCTGCTTCATTCTAGGCTTGGTAGGGGCATGTTGTTACTTCTATCTCATTATGTTGGCCAAAGTGAGTCACATGGCTAAGCTCAAAGTTAGGAAGCAGGGAAATATACTGTATCTTTAGGGGAGGAATTTGAAAGTCATATGAAAAAAAAAGGTAGGGATACTACAGCCAGGGATGAAGATTTGGGGCCAGTAATGATATTCACTGCTGTGTCTGTGTGACTCCTAAGAAGAGCCAAGACTTGTTAAAGACGAGCAGAGAGGTAAATTAGTTTAGAGATGGTGAAGAAGCAGTTTGGGGATACTTTGGTCTGCATATAACATGAAGACGTCTGTCTTTCCCTGTATACCAGGGGTTGCAAACTATAGCTTATTGGGCCACATCCTGCCCAAGGCTTGTTTTATTAAAACACAGCTGTGTCCAGTAGTTTGTGTGTGTCTTGTGTACAGCTGCTCAGCCCTGCCACAGACAGTTGAATACTTGAGGCAGAGACTGAGTGGCCTGCAGAGTTGAAAATGTTGACTACCCGGCTCTTTGCAGGTAAAACTAGCTGACCCCTGTTTTATATGATGCAACTGAATAGAAGTCATTCGGCTATAATCTCCCCCTCTCTGCCTGCCCACCCCACACCCACCCCAGTTCCTTTTAGGGTTTTCCTACTGTGCTTTGCATTCTCATTATTCTGTGTTTTTATAACATAGGTAAAATAATCCTGGTGCCTGGCTGTTGGCACTGATGACCAATGCAATTTGCATCCACGGGTCATAATCCTTAAAGTTTATAAGGCGACAAATTGCAGATTAGAGAACATACAAATGAGGGAGCCAGTGGCTGCTTTTGCCTTTATTATTAATGTTTTGTGGCTCTGCGGGTCATTCATGGTGTTAGACAATAGGGTGATTATTTCTGTTCTGCTGAAAGACAATCTGATTGTGTTTTGTGTAGATGAGGCACTGATTCGCTCTGCCTGCTTCCCATGAGAAATGCCGCAGACCTTTGTCTGCTCAAACCTCCTCCCGTCAGCTCTGGTATTGTGATGGAAGTAATTGCCCAGGCTCCATGGGTCAGCATATATCTGTACTGCTGTTTATTTTTCTTTCTACTTTTTAATGACTAAAATCACTTTCTTGTAAAATAGACATTTTAAAAGAAAAGACTGTCCATTGTATTTTTCCACCCCCTTAACATACATTGGTAACGATCTTTTTAACTGGGTGGGACTTGATTTGGTTTAAAAACAATAATCTTGGTGACTATATGGAAATATGGAAAATGTTTAATACCGTATTCCATTAAAAACATGATACAGGTTGGGTGCAGTGGCTCACGCCTGAAATCCCAGCACTTTGGGAGGCCAAGGCAGGGCAGATCACTTGAGGTCTGGAGGTTGAGACTAGCCTGGCCAATGTGGTGAGATGGTGAGACCCTGTCTCTACTAAAAATACAAGAATTAGCCAAGTGTGGTGGCAGGCACCTGTAAGCCCAGCTACTCAGGAGGCTGAGGCAGGAGAATTGCTTGAACCCAGGAAGTGGAGGTTGCAGTGAGCTGAGATCGCACCACTGCACTCCAGCCAGGGTGACAGAGCGAAACTCTGTCTCCCAAAAAAAAAAAAAAAAAAAAAAAAAAAGATGCAGAATTGCTGCAGGTATATGATTGCAACCATGGAATAAATAGGTATGTGCATGTGGTAGATAGAATGATGTGCCTTCCCCCTGAAGATATCCATGTCCTAATATCCAGACCCTGTGAGTGTGTTTCCTACATGGAAAAGAGTATAATGCAGATGTGGTTAAGTTAAGGGTCTTGTAAGAGATTACCCTGGGTTATTTGGGTGGGCCCAATGTAATCACAAAGGTGAGAGTGAGGGATGAACTCACAAAAGGATGCAGAAGCAGAGTTGGGAGGGCTGCACTTCGAACATGGAGGAAGAGGCCATGAGCCAAGGAATACAGGTGGTCTCTTAACACTGGAAAAGGCAAGGGAAGCAGAGGCCCCCAGAACTCCTGCTAGCACCTCCATTGTAGCCTTATAAGACTCATTTTGGAAGTCTGACTGCAGACCTGTGAGATAATAAATTTGTGTTGCTTTAAGTCACTAAGTTTGTGGTATTTTGTTTTACAGCAGCAATGAAAAACTAATATGGCACATAAGACTGGAAGGGAAGATATTTTAAAATGATAGTTGGAAGTACAATGTATTTTAGTTTGTGTATTTTGATAGGGTGCTTGTGAGTTTGGTTGGTTAAGACTAAGAGGCAACAGATGACTTTTAAATGTTAGAGGAGGGAAAAATGGTAGAGTTTAAAGTTCAGAATCAAGTACAAATGACGAATAAGCCCAGCAAAATTGTTCTCCAGTTTGGGTTTTGATGTGTTGGGTTCAGATGGTTCCAGCCTTAATGGAGAAGCCAGCTTCTTTTTTCTTGTCTTTTTATTGTTTTTAAGCCTCTGTCTGGTTTTCAGTAGAGTCTGAACTTAAATATCTTTGATTACTATTGGTGTCCTTGTAGTTAAGGTCTTTGCAAAAGTTTGCGTGCAAGTATTAAGCTAAAAACATGTTTTTAAACTTTCACAAATGTTTTAAGATGACATAAGCATTCTGTAACATAGACATTATGGTAATAGCGATTTTCTCTCCATCCCTATTTTGTCCAGCGATTTCCAAGTTATAAGATGTGAATAAGACTAACTGCTCACTCCACCAGCAGCTGACCTGGTGGGCTTTTGAGTTCAAAGAGTCATTTCCTTGTCTTACCTCTAGCACTGGAGGGCCGTGTGACATTGCAAAGCCTTGTTTTTCATTGATTAAAGGAGCTCATGCCTCATAAAGCCACTGGTAAGGGCCATGGAGCTCCTGGGCCATCAGGCTTCCTGCCTATCACCTGTGGGTGGAATTGACATTACCCAATGAGTTCTTCATCGGGTCACCCGGGAGGGAGTGGCCCATGGGTGGAATGACAAAATCTCATAGTCAGTCTTTGCAGTTTTCTCCACAGGTAAAATGAGATTTTGGAAGATTTTCATTTGTTTGTATTTGTCCCAAGGTGAGTCTTACATATTTTGAGCAACAAAACGAAGATCATTATGAAAATGTCCTTATGGAAGCACTCTAGGGCCATTGCTCATTTTTATGAGTCCTGGTGCTAAGTCCCTGAGCACTGTGGCTCCTGGCTTAGCTGGCTAAATCAGAGTCACAATTCTCTTAAGCCTCAAAATAAGCTGCTGATGATACTTGCCTGTTGGGCAGACTAATCAAATACATTTGATGTTTCAGCTGACTCCAGATACTTTTCCTGGCTCCTTCTTGGGTCTTTAACTGTCATCCCAGATCCACGGCGTGCAATGAGGTAAACTGAGTCAGGGAGGAAGTAGGACTCCTTTTGCTGCGATGAACCACATTAGCTTTGGATTGTCCGTAGAATGCACCCTGAACAGTTCTTGGAAAATGAATGATTATTTGGCTTCTGCCCCACGTTCAGTTTTCTTTGGCAGCTGCAAACATATCCTAGCTAGAATCCTTATCGTCTTGAAGTTCATCAAAGATTTTGAGCAGTCACGGTGGAGACATAACCTAAGTACATTCATTCCCGTTGAGACAGTTCTTTGGTTTGAGCCACAGAAGGAGGAATAAACACATGAATATATTTTATTGAATCCCAGAGACCCCGAAACACCAAGACTCACTAATATATGCACACATGGATGGCAGGATCATAAACCTCACCTGACCTGTCAGTGTACTCTCAGTTTTTCAGGTTCTCCCCAAACAGGGAAACTGAAAAATACTTGGGCAGAAAGAAAATATCGTCAAATAACACCTATTTCTTTTCAGCTCTGGAGATGGCTGGATATCAAAAGCACCACAGGAGCTGTGCAATTTGTTGCCTCTTTTCAGCCCTCAGCTGGACTCTCAGTTTTCAAGAGGGAGAAAATGAATGTTTCCCAGCATTCTCTGTCCTCTGCTCCAAAGAAGTGAGGAGGCGGTGGTTTCCAAACCTTCTGTATTTTCTTATTGCTGTTAGAGGGATCAACTGCATGTTTCCTGAGGGAAAAGGATGGCTCACTGACCTCCCTGAAGGCGTTCTTTCAGTGGAAGCTAGGCAAGAGAATCCAGGGGTTTCTTTTGCAGGTTTCTGTGCAGTGTCCCTGCCATCACGCTGCCTAAAATGTGAATATTCCTTCCCTGCGTTTCAGAGGTGGCAATATTGGGGCAAGTGGTGGAGATCTAAAAAAAAAAAACATCTTTGTGCTCCCTACCTTGCCCCTGGTATGGATTAAACAGCCAGCACCCTCCTTCCCTTATACCCTGGGGCCTCCTGATGATACTTTCAGTTGCTCCATTGATTCCTTAGATTTTTGGGACACAAGGGCCCGCGTTGTGTCCTCCTGACAACACTTTCAGTTGCTCTATTGATTACTTAGATTTTTGTTGGCAATTAGGAGCTTTTCAGTAACATTCTTTGCTCCAGCGGTAGTCTCTGCTGGCTCCTGTTCACTCAGGAAACACCTGAGCACAAGGCTTCAGGAAAGCCTTCTATTAAATGGGCAGAGGCCCCAGCAGGGCCCCTGTGTGTTCATCTGCACAGCCAGAAACAGCTGGAGGGCAGGAGGAGCCCCGTTCACATAGGGTTCTGCACCCTTGGAGTCACCGTTTCTTCCAAGTACTCTTCACATCAGTGGTTCTTAGCCTTGCCTGAACCGTAGAGTCCTCCGAGGAGCTTTCAAATGAAGCGTGGCAGCCTGGGCAGGTTGCAGGTCCATTAAATCCACATCTCCGGGGTGGGAGCCAGTGGCATCCTTGCTTTGCCAGAACTCCCCGAGTGACCCTAATGTGAAACCTGGGCTGAGAGGCCCTGCCTGAAGCTCAGTTACTTTCACCTGTGGGCGTAGGCGATCGCTTCCCTTTGTGGCTGTTGTCAGGAGGCAGAAAATCCCCTGGGTTGTTGGCTCCCTGGAGTCTTGTTTTTACAGAGCGCCCTGTTTCAGGTGCAGCGACCTGACTGACGTTTTTACAGATAACCTTTTGGTGGCCTCCTGTCACTGCTGTCTCCCTGCAAGGGTTAAATAAGCCTCTCTCTCACCCATTCCTTTTCACACCTGTGTCGTGTATTATTGGCAGGCCTCAGTCCTCAGGGTGTCCGATGGAACTGATGGATGCCAGACATTGTGGATATCTGCAAGTCCCTGGGCAGCAACCAGGACTTGAAGAGTAGACTTTCTTCTCAAACTTATCTTCACGCTGTTTTCCTTCCCCAGACCTCAAGTCTGGAGCCCGTGCTTCCAGGGGTGGAATTTGATTTCCCCAGAGAGGAGCTGTGTTCGGCTTCTGGGCTGAGGAGCTAAGCGGCCAAGCCTCTCCCAGCCCTCTGTGTATTCGCTCCTGCATTATTCAGCGCCTTTGCTGACAGAGCACCATGTTCCACTTCTGAGCAGATCAGGGTGAGTTTCCAAGAGGGAACATTGCAGATGGCTTTGCCTTCAGGGATAGATTTTCTTACTCCCAAGTGACTCACTTCTGGTAAAAAAAAAAAAAAAAAAAACGCAAAAAAACCCCCCACAAAACCTTGAGTCCCTTGAGTCTGTCCCTACCATCTTTGCTCAGAGGGAATTAAAGAGCCAATTCGGAACTTTAGAAAAGTCACGTGATGATCCATTATCTTTTTGCTGGTCATTTCCTGGCCCGCTCCCCGACACTGACTTGTAGTTTTTCATAAGCATTTATTCATCCTTGAATTTTTTTTTTTTTTTTTTTTTTGGAGACAGAGTCTCGTTCTGTCACCCAGGGTGGAGTGCAGTGGTGCGATCTCGGCTCACGGCAACCTCCACCTCCCGGATTTGAGCAATTCTTGTGCCTCCACCTCCCGAGGAGCTGGGACTACAGGCATACACCACCATGCCCAACTAATTTTTGTATTTTTAGTAGATACAGGGTTCATGGCTAGGCTGGTAACTTGAACTCCTGGCCTCAGGTGATCCACCCACCTCGGCCTTCCAGAATGCTGGGATTACAGGCGTGAGCCACCGTGCCCGGCCCATCCTTGAAGTTTAACTGCAACCCCATCTCCTTCCCTCTTTGCATGGGTAAAACCCTACTGCAAGGACTAGAATTCCTTCCACTCACATCCCTGCTGCTGGTCTGGCCTTGAAGGAGATGGGGTCAGTTGCTGTGACCATGGACAGGTTGCCTTGCTGCCTCTCCTGAACATGGGAGGGATACAAAGTCTTTTTTCAGGGGTTGATTCCCAGCGGCTGAACAGCTGCCATCGGTGGAATCGGTTTGCACACGCAGAATCCCGGGGAGTGGAACAGTGCTTTCTGAGCACAAAACAGACAACGTTTGCTTCCCTTCTTTCAGTGAAGAGGAATCCACAGCTGGAAAATACTTGAAGGCAATTGTAACCTTAGGCAGTCAGCAACACTTCAGTCCTTTGGAAGTGGATTTTAAGGAAGAGGAGACTTCAGACGGTAGAGCTCTCTGTGATGTACCTCTTAGATAATGCCTTTTTGATTCCTACACTTCTTCTCCTCTCACCAAGTGATACTTAAAAGGATGCCCTAAAACAGCAGTAAAGTCATAGGCCCTTTTTAAAATAAATTTCATGAATTCACTACTTCTTCCCCGTCACATCTTCTCTTAACCAATGTAATTGCATTTGGTTTGCCTAAAAGAGGAAATGTTTCCTCTGCTCCTCGGCTCACCGTTAATTCCAACGAGACAGGCCTTTGTCCTCTAAAGGCAACCGGGCATTGGCCAAATCCCCTGTTTTACTGCATTCCTTTTTGGAGCTCAGTATTGGCCTGTCCTGATCCCCCCTAGTTTGCCTCAGAATAATTATTAAGGCCATGTGTCTTGAAACAAGTCACACCTAAGGCTGCTAGTCTGTGTGTTGACTGCCTGATTTATAATGAATGCTGAATTTGGCTAGGCAAATGAGAAATGTGGTAGGGTCAGCCTTCTGCCTCCTCCTGGTTTACAGACTCATCTTGACCTTTTGTTTTTCCCATCTAAGGCTTTAATTTGATACCCAGTGGGTTGGTCTTAAGCAACCAGCAACCGGGCAAGATCCAGAGGAGACTGTCCAGGCTGCCGCTCCCCTGGCCAGGCAGCCCGCCCCCGCCTCCCCGGCCAGGCAGACCCTGTTTCTTTTGCGAGTTTCCTGCAAGGCTGTTGTTGACTTGGGGGAGCGGCTTTTGGTTGCTCAGGCTTCTTTCTGCTGCTGCAGAGGAATGTGTTCCCCCGTAGAGGCTGTTGGAAAGGGCAGCACAGACAAGCCGGCTTCCCAGGCATTTAAACAAGTTGTCTGGAAGTTGTTGGACTCTGCAGCACATCAGCCCGTCCGTTTTGTTCCTTCTGTAATGCCGCAGTGTTTATGGAGCCCTGCCTTTTGGAGGAGTGGAAAGTGGAGCTTCCAACTTTTAGCCTGTGTGTTTCTGTCATTTAGAGGCAATATGAAGATTATGACCTTTTCTGGAACTGCTGTCCCCCCTCCAAAAAAAAAATTAGAAAATGATTAGTTTTGATTACATTGACCCTGACCACTTTCTTCCCAAGTGGAGCTGACCACGATTCTGTGTTGGAGCCGAGGTTTTGTATCTGCATATTCCCCTGGGATGGGAACTGGGTCAGTTATTATTGTTCTAACGAGCAGGCGGAATCGGGGTCTCTGAGGCATGAGGGAGATTCCATTGTCTTCTGTCTATTCTGCTGGTATTTCATATCTGATGAAGGTCGCTTCTTATCCCTAATTGTCTGACTTCCTCCTGGGTTTTGTATTCTGAGTATTAGAAATCACAAGTTGATCGGGCCGGGCACGGTGGCTCATGCCTATAATCCCAGCACTTCGGGAGGCTGAGGCGGGTGGATCACGAGGTCAAGAGATCGAGACCATCCTGGCTAACACGGTGAAACCCCATCTCTACGAAAAATACAAAAAATTAGCCGATCGTGGTGGCGGGCGCCTGTAGTCCCAGCTACTTGGGAGGCTGAGGCAGGAGAATGGTGCAAACCTGGGAGGTGGAGATCATGCCACTGCACTCCAGCCTGGGCGCAGAGCAAGACTCTATCTCAAAAAAAAAAAATCACAAGTTGATCTTTCTGAATGTTGGGGCCCAATGTAACATGAGGGAAATGGACAAGTGAACCTTTTAAGGACTCATGGTAATTTGACCCTCTCCTGTATGTTTCCTTACTGACAGTGACATGAAGGGGAATTGCTTGGGATAGACTTAGGCTGTCTAGTGTCATATGCTGATTTTATTAATCCAAAGATTTCTGATAGGAATTTATTTCCATTTCAGTGGGACTAGAGTATAAAAAATGCTTTGTTACCATTTTTTACATACACCACCACCACCGTAAGTAATAATAGTAGTTAGCATTTACCCTCTGTGTGTTACCTACAAGGTGCTCTTCTCAGCCCTTCATGTGAATTATTTCTCAAATTATCCCCAATTCTCTGAGACTGCGCTGTTAACATTTTGCTTCGTAGCTAAAGAAACATCTTAGAGAGGTTGAGTAACTTTTCCAAGGCATACTCAGCAGCAGGCAGGACTTGAACCTGCTTTGTGATTTGTGAATTCACACTTTTAACCACCCTTCACTGCCCATCTACACTGCCTCTTGCACATCTCATGTTTTGCCAGATGGGAAAACTCACCAAGGATGAGACTTCCTTAAGATCTTCTTGAGTATAAATAGGCCATCTGTTGATCTGTGTGTCCATCAGATTAGGGACTCTTACCACAAGCCAACATATGGCAGAAAAAGAAATGTATTGATGTCTTGCGGGACAGTTAATAAAACACAAACGTGCAGTACAACTTCTTTAACCTTCAGTCCTTCTTGGACCCAAATTCCCCTACCCCTGCTGCCAAGCAGGCCTCTACCTGATGGGGTGGGTGTCCCCATCAGCTCTGTGCTGGCCCAGCTTCCTTGGGGTTGGCTCTCACCAGAGTAAGGGCACAAAATACAGCTCTTGAGGGGTCTGCAGACCATCAGAGGAGCCTGAGACCTTTTCTTGGCGGCTCCTGTTGGATCTGTCCTTCCCTTTTTAATCCTGGTGGGATCTCCTCACTACCTGGTCACTGTCTCTGTTCTCACAACAAGATTTAAACAGTTATAGGATATCAGAGAACTGTGAGACCACAAAGTCTTCTAGTCCATTCGCCTCCTTTTAGTGAGTGGCCCACACAGCTGTGGGGTTGTAGCATCCAAGCCAGACCTCCAGTTTCCTTTTCAATAAATACCTACCTTTGAAATAAAAGTGAAAACTTACATCAAAACAGCGTCATGCCTGGAACATACTGAATGGACAGCAGTTCCTTTCTTTCCCTTCCTTGTTCCCCTGATTATTAATTATTTGCCTGACTTTGGATAGCTGTTGGCTTCTGTCCTCTGATATTAATGTACTCATAATTTCTGTTTCTTACCTGGTTTTGGACTAATTGTTCTTTTTTTTTGCACATGCTCTGCCTCTCCAATTGTGACATTTCTTGCAGTCCTTTCAGTATATTTCTGATCACAGTCCCAAATGACATTGAGAAGCCCTGATAGGAAAACGGTGTGTAAGAAACATGAGCTATTTGTCTACGTGACTAGAACTTTCCTGGTGTACTCTGTCCAGTTCAGACCATCTGAATGCGGTTATCTGACTTGCAGATAGATCCTCCACTGATCCGTCATTCAGAGAAAAGCCGCGGAAAACACACAAGATTAGAAAAATAAAACCCACATGTAAAGGCTGTAATGAGGTTACAGCATAGATTATGCAGTCTGGGTAAAGAAGGATAATGCAAATTAAAATATCTGAAATATTAGAATAGCATAAACATAGTTAACTTCAGAGCCGGAAGACGCGGGTTGAATCTTGGCTTCTTCCCTTACTGGCCATGTAACCTTGGGCTTCTTGCTGAACCCCTCTGAGCTGCAGAAGGGGGGTTGCTGTTGTTGATGTCATCATCACCAGTGGCCGCAGTAGAAGCTATCAGTGATGGTGGTTATCACTATTATTATCGTTGTTGTTAGTAAGGAGAGCTAACAAGATGGCTCCAACTGCTCTTCCCCCGTGGGAATTAGTTTTCTGCAGTGGATCATGTGACAGATTCCTGTGGATTCCTGGGACAGATTCAGCCACCTGTCCTTTCTTCTATCCTCCTATACTCATCAGATTGAGCACCATGTGGGTCCAGGCCCTGCGATGAGTGCTCGATAGATAGAGGTGAATAACGGGGGCTTAGTCTCACGGAGCCGGCCTGTAAAATCCCCTCCACCATATCCAGTGCATACAGCTGGGCATTCTTTGCATAGATCACCCCAGTTCTTAGAATCTGTGTTTCAGTAATTCACTCTGTGGGCTCCAGTGTTTCCTTGTGAATTTTACTCTCAGGGAAGCCCCGACTGTGCTCCTGAGGCTGTTTTTTTATTCATAGTAATTTAGCATGCGTGTAGGAGTTGAGGACTCTTGCCTACCCAGGATCAGAGGTGGGGAGGAAAACCACGGTGTTTCAGTCCTTATTTTCTTTTTGAGATCTGTAATTCACCAAAGCCAGGTCCACTGAAGTAAATTATTACCATAATTTATCGTGAGAATTATTTGGGGCCACAGATAAGCTTGCAGGTGAGTATCATTGAGAAAGTACAAAATTTTGAAATGAACTCTAACCTTATGAGTCTGTTGCTCTAGGGATCTTAGGATGGTTTTAGGAGGTAGTGTTAAGAATCACAACTGCGTTGTTAAATGCCAGGTGTTCTTTGTGATTTGATTGAGGCTATAGTTGGGATTCTTTAGGTTCTATATGTGGGACACCACCTAAATATTAACGTTCTTGGGAAGATTTTGTATAGACAGCTTTCTCTGTCATCCGAATGCCGTGTGTTCTTCAGAGTATGTCATAAAAAAAGTCATGAGACACAAATCTGATGGAACTTTCTTTAGCATGTGTTTAAGACTTGTCATCTTCCCATCTCATCTTTGCAGTCAAAAAATACCAACGTTTCCCTGAACAAAATAGAAGTATTTTCTACTTCCCCATTTCTGAAGCTCCTAGACGTTTTATTCTTTTGAGTAAGAGATTGCTTCGTATCCAGGGGCCTGTGCATGGTGCCTTTTCTTTTACTGTGGGTTTTTGTTTTGTTTTGTTTTTGGAGATGGAGTCTTGCTCTGTCCCCCAGGCTGGAGTAAATTGGCATGATCTTGGCTCACTGCGATCTCCACCTCCTGGGTTTAAGGGGTTCTCGTGCCTCAGCTTCCCGAGTGGTTGGGATTACAGGTTCATGCCACCATGCCCAGCTAATTTTTTGTATTTTTAGTAGAGACAGGGTTTCACCATGTTGCCTAAGCCAGTCTCCTGAGCTCAGGCAATCTGCCCGCCTCTGCCTCCCAAAGTGCTAGAATGACAGGCGTGAGCCACCACGTCTGGCCCCTTTTCTTTTTCTTGATGTCACTGAAGACTTTATTTTGGAAGTAGTGAGGGTGCAGAGCTGATCCCTTCTGGAGATGTGTGACAGGGTAAAGAACGCAACTTTGAAACTCCGCGGCTTTGAAACTCCAGTTCTGTTGCTTAAAGCTGTGCATCTTTCAGAGTTACTTAACCTCTCTGAACCTTAGTTTCCTCTTCTGCATAATGGGAGACTAGCATGGGGTGGCTTTGTGAGGATTAAATGATGAGTAGACCTGAAGCATCTGGTGGGATCTCCAGCAGTTAGTAAATGGCAGCTATTTTTATTCTTCAGTTTCATCCCATGTTGGTAGTACTCTCCTGATCCAGTGATGGGCATTAGTGGCATTTGGGACTTGAGGATAACCTTCATAGGTTGGAATGAGTACCGTGCAAAACAGAATTCCACACTTAGCCAGAAACCATTCCAGTTAGCAAACTACCTGACGGTGTAATGTGCCCAGAGGACCCAGGAGGGCCATCCCAGGGAGAACAGCGTCGTCATTTCGGCTGGCCACACGCTGTCTCCTGAGCCCCGGTATCTGAGGCCCTCATCGCAGACATAGGCATATTAGCAGTTATGCTGCCAGACTTTTATCAGCAGTCTGTACTTCTCCTTTTATCTTCCGAACTGTGATGAAAAGAACAGTCCACTCCCTTCTGATCTCAACACTTACCAAAGCTCATCTGTTCACAGGCAAATGTACATTTTTTATTGGAGACTGAGTTTCAGGTGTAGATATCATTGTATTTCTGTGTGGTGTCCTCAGATTTTCACTCTTGTTCTTTCTCCCGACTGCCTTTTTTTTAAAAACTCCTTTGCACTCTTAAATGTCAGGCTGAGTGTCTGTGTGTAAATAAATGCTTTAGGTAGAGACTATTGTTCTGCTATGACAAGCCTTAAAGCAGCACAGCAAGAAACAATACGTTTCTAATTTGTGAGTTTTTCTTACGTTTCCCCTTTGCAAGGCTAGTTATTTCATTAAATTCATTTAATTTAAGCTTTCAATCCTTTTTTTTTTTTTTTTTTTTTTTTTGAGATGGAGTCTTGCTCTATCCCCCAGGCTGGAGTGCAGTAGTACAATCTCGGCTCACTGGAAGCTTCACCTCCCAGGTTCACACCATTCTCCTGCCTCAGCCTCCCCAGCAGCTAGGACTACAGGTGCCCTCCACCACGTCTGGCTAATTTTTTTGTATTTTTAGTAGAGATGGGGTTTCCCTGTGTTAGCCAGGATGGTCTCGATCTCCTGACCTCGTGATCTGCCTGCCTCGTCCAGGTGTGAGCCACCGCGCCTGGCCTAAGCTTTCAATCTTAATAAGAATGGCTAACTTTTAGATGAGAGTTTAACATCAGAAAACCTCATCATACCCAGAGAGATGCTTCTTTAATTCAGATCTGAAGGGACGAATTTCCTTGTTCTGGATTAAACAGCTCACTCAGACGCACCAAATGAATGCAGCATGCAGTCCTAGGTGGCACCAATCACAGAAGAGTGAAAAGCATAAAACAGTTTTAGAAAAGGTCACCACACTTAGAAATAGAAATCTACCCTTGCTCACGCAACCCGAGAGATTTGAAAATAATTTCGAAAATCAATTTAAACATGTAGGCCACCCGTCTTTTGGAGAGATGCAGTTGGTGCCTCTCCTGCAGAAGGGGTGTTAAGCTGTTGCATTTGTTGCCAGGGAGGTGATGCTTTCCCCATTGGGAACCCTAGGCCAGCAAACTTCGGGAAGTGTCTGTGGCAGCTTGAATGCTGCTATTTAAGAGCTGATGAAGAGGCAGCTTGGAGAAAACCTCAAAAATAAATACTCTGATTCATCATTGTTGTTCAGGCTTTCCAGCCGTCAGAGCCGGCCCAGGGTTCTGAGACAAAGGGTAACATTCAGCACAGAGCCCAGTGGAGAGTCTGGAGCCCTGACTGTCTCTAAAAGAGGGGGTGGAGAGGGAGGTAGCTGCCTGCAAACCCTGGAGCGGGGCTTGGTGCTGGGGGACAGTGTGTGCTGGTTTTGCTGCTTTGGGGGTGAGGAGAGGATGAATAATCCAAAGAGGGACATCTCCCGAGAGCAGAGACTGTCTCATAAATATCCCAGAGCAGTCAGTTGGGTGGCGGGCTGCTGTGCGGGGGCTGCAGTTAGAAGCAGGACTCGGAGTGGGGTGGGGCCTCCCAGCGGGGCCCTGCTGTACTTTGTGCATGCTCTGTGGTCGAAGGCCAGCTGGGCCTGAAGGCAGAACATCTGGATTTTGCAGAGGGTTCCTAGGCAGAGACGGAATTCGGACTCTAGGCTCTGTGAGACTTTGTGTGAAACCCCCGGTTCTGTCTCTGTCATTTCTTTGAGTCCCCCACTTCTCTATCAAAAGATTGAATGTGGTGGCTTACAACAGAGGCAGTCAGGGGTAGTTATTAGCATCGTGGTTTGACCTCAAGATCTGGCACTTCCTGGACCTATTTCCTTGTATATTTCTCTGGGCACTCCCTGAGCCTCCCTTTTCTCAGCTGAGAAAATGGTCACACCTATGGTATCCCACACTGTGGAAAATGACCACATAAGACAAGGTATGTGCAAGTATTCGGTAGACCCCTACAGAGGTAGGAAGTGGCTGTTACTAGCTGTTTCCACTGGTATTCTCTGGCCATCTCAGAGCTGTTTAGGGAACATTCCAACTACAGAGGAGGGCAAGATTTAGAGTAGACTCTCAAATGAGTCCATCGTATTTTTTGTAAGAAGGAACTCTAGTAAGAAAGTCTGAACAAAGATGTGAACAATGAGGGGTTTTATTTTGCTTTTTAACTAGATTTTAATACGTTGTGTGCTGTTTCTCCACTGCAGAGATTGACCAAGAGTTAGCTGCAGATTGTAGTTCAGTAAGAAGGTCTTGTGGTACGTGCTCCTGCGGCCCCCACCTCAAGCTCCTGCCTCTCGTGTTCTTGAAAGAAATGGGGGCACCTTTGCAGAGCCAAGGGAAAATGCAAGATTTTGGAGGTTTAGCCCCTTTATGGTTTTTTCCCCCTGTTGCTTATATTGATTTCTGCAGCAAAGAGCAGTTGACTGGAATTGAAAGCTACTCTGCTGGTCTTGGATGTGGAAGAAAAAATAATTCCCACTTTCCAAATAGAGGCTGATCCAGAGGCAGCAGATGCCAGAGGCAGCAGATACTAGCTGCAGTTCTGCAGGCAGGAATTGCATGTGCAAAACGGAGCTGACATCCAGTCCACGCCTCATGGCACTTTGGAAGTGCATCTGACACCGTGTGCCTGCCACACACAAGCCACAAAGACTTTTTGAGGCGACAGGTTATGCCAGAAATTAAGTAAAAATGACATGGCTTCATATGACATTTACGTATCTGTATTTTCAAGGTTTCAGAACATGTGCCCTACAAAAATGTACAGCTGCATTGTTGAAAACTCTTCTGAGTCTCTTAGGATTTTCTATCAGTGCATCCCTCTCGGTTATCACTTAAATGGTAAGTCCCTAAGCTTGTATGAGCCCCTAAAATGTTTTTGAGTCCCACAGTAAATTTTTGGCTGACCGCATTTGTTCTATGTGAGGCTGATAACAAGCCACCACGTGGAATCTCACAGTGGGACTTTAGTATCAGGCATTTACAGAAGCCTTAAGCTCATGTTGCAATTATGGTTCTATATAAAGCCCCAGGGGAAAAAGTCATTTCATGCCTTTAAAATTACTAGTTAATGTTTAAGGAGTTTATACGGAGTGGACTGAGCCAAGCATTTTCCCCTTAACTTTAAAATTATTACAGAGAGGCCTTAAGAACCTGTTCTGTATTAGATGGTGTTTAAAATATGACCTTTTTCTTTCTTTATGCTTAGGATTTTCACGATGTGGTTTGCAATTAATCTGTACGTGCACAGTCTTCATGCTAGTTTCTGTGGACATACAGTGGTGTTGCTTGGCCTTAAGAGCTTCCTGTGTGTGGTTGGGAGATAGGCAGTTAGTAAGCCACGTGTGTGTAAGAAAACCCAGAGCATAGAAGTCGCACATGAGAGTACCAGGTGCTGAGTACCATGGGGGTGAGAGCAAGGAGGGATTATTTCTGCCCCAGGAAGTCTTCTTGGGAAATAGAGCAGTTATGAAGGACCTGGAAAGATGTTCCATTAATACTTGGGTGAGGAGACAAGATAGTCCTAAGTAGGGAGGGCAGAGCACCCTGAGTAGAGGCGTGGTGTCAGAAAGTGTGAGAATTCTTCAGAGACCAATAGTCAGAAGGGATTCCTCTGCAAAGGCCTGCGGAAGGATATGAAGGTTGGAAAGACAAGTGGGAGCCATTGGGGAGACTCAACAAACGTGTATTGTATTGTGTGTGTTTCACTTGGAAAATTATCATGCTATTAATGATAAAGTACAGATTAATGCATTTTTTTGTTTTACTGGATTCAAATTATATTTGACAAGTCATTTCATTCTAGTGTATGCATGTAATTTTCTTGGAATGAGGGTAACATTCTAAAGATAGGATTTGATGAGTCAGTGAGGTATTTTTCAAATAGATTACTGTACTTAGAAAATGTTATAAAATATCTTGGAGTTACAGTTAAGAGTCAATTATTGTTTCATCTATAGGCATCCAATTAAAGTTGAATTATGCTGTTATTTTCACTCAATTTCCAAAGCTATGAACTTCTATAATTTCTATCCTTGTTTACAGTCAGTATAATGTTTAATGCAATGTGCCTGATTTAGCGCTTTGCATTATAAATTTTGCCTGATAAATAATCAACTTATTTTCTTCCGTATGATGACAGATTTCTGCACAGTGAATGGAGCTTAGTGTATTTATATAAAATGTAAGTCTGGGAGAGTTTCCATTATAGTTCAAGTATATTAATTGAATGTTCAAAAGAATGCAGTATTTGTGGTTTTTTGGCATTCTTTGAATACCATGTGGCTCTTCTCTCTTCCTTCTCACCAAACCCCTGTCATTTTATTATTTATATAATGAGAAACTGTAAGATACTAAAACATAAGTTACTGTGAGGTCTGGCTTTTGATGCTGTGAAGTATCCTTTGTTATTTGAGACTAATGAAATGAAATCAGTGAGTTCCAGCTTGTCTACTAGTATGTTGCCTGGAAACAATTACATTCTTTTGAACATTAAATTAATATATTTGAACTATAAGGAAACTCTCCCAGACTTGTATTTTATATAAATACACTAAGCTCCATTGACCGTGCAGAAATCTGTCGGCATACGAGAGGAACAAGCGGATTATTTATCAGGCAGATTTTATAATGCAGAAATACGAAGCAACATAGTGCTGTGCTGAAGACAGAATTGAACATTGTTAGACACTTAGCAATCCTAAGAGGCATCGTGAAGTCCGTGTGCCCTACACCATAGAAAAGGCCACACCCCAAAGTTCTGAAACAAGCCTGGTTTGCTGGCTTTCTGGTGTCAAATGTCAGAAGCAGAAAATGGGAGGATGGTAAAACAGTAGACTCAGTGAGAGCAGCACTGAACTTCAGCAGGCCCTGTAACTGTACAGAAACAAGATTGCTAGGCCGGGCGCTGTGGCTCTCGCCTGTAATCCCAGCACTTTGGGAGGCCGAGGCAGGCAGATCACTTGAGGTCAGGAGTTCAAGACCAGCCTGGCTGACATGGTGAAAACCCTGACTGTACTTTAAAAAAAAAAAAAATACATAAATTAGCCGGATGTGGTGGTGCGCACCTGTAGACCCTGCTACTGGGGTGATGGGGGGAGCTGAGGCAGGAGAATCGCTGGAACCCGGGAGGTGGAGACTGCAGTGAGCCAAGATCAGACTACTGCACTCCAGCCTGGGCGACACAGCGAGACTTCATCTCAAACAACAACAACTACAAAAGATTTCTCACGGCCACTTAGTTTAGGAAGAAGACCCCCATGTAGTTCATGAACCCATTTCTGTGAACCAAAATACTATAAACACCAGTATTCTAGGTCACCACTGTGATCATTGAGAAAATGTTAAAGTATATTGACATATTCTGTTTAAGGAAACAAAAGACTTAAAATGCATTTTAGAAATATTTGTACACATGCTGGTTTAAAAAAGACTGAAAACAAGCCTTAGTATATAAAAAGAAAATACTCAGTTTTCCAGAAAAATGAGGATACTCCCTTACATGAAGCCTTGTTATAGTACTTTTAGTCTTCTTTATTCAAAGAAAGAATTACCAATATCTTTTTTTTTTTCTTTTTAAGATGGAGTCTTGCTTTGTCACCCAGGGTGGAGTACTGTGACGTGATCTCAGCTCACTGCAAACTCCGCCTCCTGGGTTCGAGCCATTCTCCTGTCTCAGCCTCCCAAGTAGCTGGGATTACAGGCATGCGCCACCACGCCCAGCTAATTTTTGTATTTTTAGTAGAGACGGGGTTTCACCATGTTGGTCAGGCAGATTTCAAACTCTTGACCTCAGGTGATCCACCTGCCTCGGCCTCCCAAAGTGCTGGGATTACAGGCATGAGCCACTACACCCGGCCACCGATATCAATGTTTAAAAGTAAATTATTACAATTTCCCTAGGTGGTTAATAAATTACCATTATTTTCTCTATTTTACAGATGACGAAATGATAAGTAACTTACCCAAGGTTATGTTATTTAAGTTAATCAAATGTTTATTGATTGCCAGACTTTTTTCTAGGCTTAAGCAAATGTTGGAAGATACTTCTCTGAGCTTTCAAAAATGTCATTTCTACTTGTCAGTGCTGCAGGAGTTTAATACAGATTTACATACTGTATGACTTTACATTTAAAAATGTTTGTATCCTTGTAGTAAGACTGTTATTTTTTTTTAATCCTACATCACATCATGCATTCCTGAGTGTGAGCTCCCAGTGTTTTTGTCTAGGGCTAGATTACTAGAGCTAAAATATCGGGAGAATTAATGAGAAAAAAAGGCTTAATGACTGAGGCTCTGTCAATATCATTTTTTGTGGCAGGCCATGTTTACTTTCTTCAAGGAAAAATGTCAAGCAAAACTTTATGAACACAAATACAAAAGAGAAGAACATTTAAAAAATCTGATCATTATAGAAATCGTAGTCAGTGCAGAATGTGTCCTGCAGAATCCAAATGTTTAACGAACGTTGGTGGAAAATATGAAGTGTGTGATGTGATTGGAAAGTCATTTACCATATTCATTTTTCTTTTAGAAAAAAAAGTAAGTTAGATTTTGTATGAAAATAAACCTTACTGAGACTTGTTAATTTTGCTCTGAAATTTACTGTCTGATATTAGTCTGGCCAGTCTAGCTTTCCTTTAGATTAATGTTAACATGATATTTTGTTTTTTAGCCTTTTTCTTTTCATATATCTGTGTCTTTAAGTCTGTAAAACGAGTTTCATATAGACAGTATCAGTATGTAGTCTGGTCCTTTTTTATCTGCTGTGACAATCTTTGCCATTTAATTGCAGTCTTTACACCATTTATATGTAATGGAATTATCATTAATTTACCTGGGATTATAATTTACATTTAATGACCACTATCATCTTTCTGTTTGCATTCAGTTCATCCTCTTGTTCCCTTTTTCCTTCTTTTGGGATAATTGAGTATTTTTCATTATTTCATTTTATTATGTTTGGCTATATTAGTTTCTAATATGGTTAGCTGTATTAGTTTCTAAGGCTGCCATAACAGATTAACATAGAGTGTCTTAAAACAACAGAAATATATTCATACACAGTTCTGAAAGCTAGAATTCCAAAATTAAGGCCTTGGCAGGGTCATGCTTCCTTTGAAGGCTCTTGGCAAGAATCTTTCCTTGCATTTTCCTATATTCTGTTAGTTGCCCGTGATCCTCTATGTTCATTGACTTGTGGCTGCATCACTCCAATTTCTGCCTCTGTCTTCACATGGCCATCTTCCTTCTGTGTGTGCCTACCATTTCCAAATCTTTATTTCCTTATAAAAATATCAATCATTGGATTTAAGGGCTACCCTAATCCAATATTGACCTCATGTTACTTGATTACATTTGCAAAGACCTTATTTTTGAATAACGTCACTTTCACATAGACCTGGAGTAAAGACTTTGAGATATTGTTTTGGGGAACACAATACAACCCACAGCATTAGTTTTACCTCTTCATGTTTTGTTTTGTTTTGTTTTGTTTTGTTTTGTGGTTGTTCTAGGGCTTGTAATGTAAATCTTTAATCAGGCCAGGCGCAGTGGCTCACGCCTGTAATCCCAGCACTCTGGAAGGCCGAGGCGGGCGGATCACGAGGTCAGGAGATTGAGACCATCCTGGCTAACATGGTGAAACCCCGTCTCTACTAAAAATACAAAAAATTAGCTGGGCGCAGTGGCGGGCGCCTGTAGTCCCAGCTACTTGGGAGGCTGAGGCAGGAGAATGGCGTGAACCCGGGAGGCGGAGCTTGCAGTGAGCTGAGATCACGCCACTGCACTCCAACCTGAGCAACAGAGTGAGACTCTGTCTCAAAAAATAAAAATAAATAAATAAATAAATAAATAAATCTTTAATCAATCAGTCTACTTTCCAACAATGTTGTACCACATCACGTATGGTGTAAGAACCTTACAACAGTTTACTTGTATTTCCCCTTATTTTGCCAAGCATCAAATACTATGACTTTAAGCTCCTGTAGCATCTCCCGTATCTGTCCCCTCCTGTAGATTCCTACTACTGCCGACTTAAGGTAAGCTCCTTGTTATTTCTTGCCTTTTGTCTTCAGTAGTCTGGAGTTTCACCAGTTTACCTTTGCAATCTTGCCCTTACCTATCTACCTTCATTTCTCACTTAAGTATCGTGTTTCTGTCTCCACATATGCCTGGGTATGTTACATCTCTGAACTTTGCTCACACTGAACTTGAACACCCTGCCCTCCACTTATCTTTCAAACAGTTATTTCCCTTTCAAGACCAAGACAAGTCTTGCCTTCTTTGAATCACTCAATGCAGTCAGCTGTGGTCTCCCTCTGTGCCCTGCTGTGGATGACACACACCCCAATCTCAGTCCCAATCCCAGGTCCTGTTAACGTTTTACTGGATGATTTATCTATCCTCTTCCTCCAAAGGGGATAGGAACCTTGTGAGAGTCATCTCCTAGCATCTAGGATGTCATCAGACTGATAATCACTGTTCAATGAATGTACACTGAATGAAGTTATCAATGAATCAGTAAGTTGAGTACTGGTTTCACTAGTCCTTACTATTTACCGAGAATTGTTTATAAATGACTAAATGTTCCCTTAGTAGGTGTGATGAATCCTACCCACCCTGGGTAAGTTCCTTGACTGTTCATTGATAACTTCATCGAAAGTTACTTGAGAATCGAGAGTCATTTTGACAGGTTCAAATATTGACAGAAGGACATGGACATATTTTCCAGATGCCTTAAAAAAATAGGATGATTTCCTCATTGAAGTAGAAAATAATGAACCCTTGATACCACCAGTTCAACTCAAATATTTACTTGGGCAAATAATTATTTGCAAGCAACGAAACCATCTTATGGCATTTTATTCTGACACATGAAAGTGCTTATCATGAGAAAACCATACACACATCTTTTAGATAATTTTGACCAGAAACATTGGAAGGACATTCATGACACATCCTGGCTGCTTAGAGGTTTGCAAAACATGCTGCTCCACTCTTTTTTTCTTAGGCCTGTACACAGATCCCAAGTCATTTTTTAAATATGGAAATGTTTAAGGGGTTTTAATGTTTTCTGATTAGGGAAACCATACTAATTGTAGCTGTAATAGTGAGACTAGAGCCTGAGGGAGCTTTTCTCTGATTCTTGTTCGGGGGGGGGGTTTCCTTAAAGTCGACAGTGGAAGAACATTATAAAGCAAAAACTACAGCTCCTTACACTTCTCCTTAGCTGTGAAAATAGAGACCAAAAAATTTACTGAGATGATGGTGAAGGCCACCAAACCTCACAGGGCTGAGTCAGCTGGTGCCCATGAGGGTGCCCCTCCTTGACACTTCCTTCCTCTTGGCAGGAAGGAGAGGGGCAGAGAGTCATCTCCTGCCACCTCCCTCCCCCCAGAAAACGATTTATAACGCTTGAGGGATCTGCTGTGAGCAGAGTTCAACACACATGCCTAAAGGACAAGTCCTCTAACAAATGAGGACTTAGCAAGTTGCCTGCCAGGCACCAAGCTGTGTATACCACACAGGTATTTCTCACTTAATCTTTACAACGCATTACGATAGGTGATGTGGTATCCTGAGAGGTGGCCCCTCCCATGCATATCCGTATGCCAATCGCTGGAACCTGTAAATATTGCCTTATTTGGAACAAAAGGGTCTTAAGGTGACCCTATCCCGGACTATCTGCATGGGCCCTATATGCCATCCCATGGGCTTTCTAAAAGGCGAGGCCAAGATTGGAGCGATGCTGACGAGGCAGGGAGGCTGGAGGAGGTGAGGAGGTGAGAGCTGGATTCCCTCCTAGCGCCCACAGGAGAATACGTTTCGGTAAGTTTTTTTTTTTTTTTTTTTGGAAGCAGGCTGTCTCTCTGTTGCCCAGGCTGGAGTGTAGTGGCGCTCACTGCAGCCTCTGCCTCCCTGGCTCAAGCGATCCTCCTGCCTCAGCCTCCTGAGTAGCTGGGACCACAGGTGCACTACCACACCCAGCTAATTTTTGTATTTTTTTGGTAGAGACAGGGTTTTGCCATGTTGCCAGGCTGGTCGCTGAACTCCTGGGCTCAAGCGACCTGCCTGCCTTGGCCTCCCAGAGTGCTGGGATTACTGGCATGAGCCACTGTGCCGGGCCACTTTCTGTAATTTTAAGCTACCAAGTTTATGGCTTTTTTTTTTTTTTTTTTACAATAGCCATAGGAAGACCGTGCAGGTGCCATTATTGCCTTGTTTTACAGAGGTGGAAACTGAGGCTTAGAGAAATGGATTAAGGTGCTCAAGGTTGTAAATTGGGTGTGGGTGGAGCTGGGATGCACGCTCAGTCCTTCGTCCAGAACCTGGGCTCTCAACTTGTTCCCAGTGAAGAAATGCTAATTTGCGTCTATGGCTGATAACAGAATGGGTGGGAACCAGCCAGGGTCTGGTGTAGCTCACAGCAGGTTGCTCCCTTCTGCCACGTGATAATAAGAATCACTTGTGGCCCAGGCCCCTCTAAAGAGATTGAAGTCTTAGAGGAGGTTGTAATGGGACTCTCCAGGCCATGGGACAGGAATGACAGTGCATTTGCCTGTGTCGTAGCCACCTGCTTTTAATCAGCACTTTCAAGGGGGCTGAAACCACAGATTTCACATAAATGGACACTGAGCCGTTGTGTGAATTCCATTTGGACCTCCTCTGGTGGTGGTTCTAACCCAAATTATTTAAAGTGTTTGGTAGGAACACACGCCACTTGCTGATGAGAGAGAGGAGTAAAAAAGACACTGATTTTCCATTCTGGGAATTTTGTTTCTTAAAGCAAGAAAGAAATCCTGAATTGCCTCCTATGTTGCTGTTTTTATTCCCCCCTTTTGAATGGTCAGTGGGGTGTGCTTCTTAATTGTGACAGCACAGATAGAATTCACCTTGGGCCCAAACAAGAAGTGAAGCATTAAGAAATCTAAAAGGAATGAAGTTTACGGAAACATGAGTCACCTCTCATCACACACCACTGCCTCCTCCCCCGGTTAAGGAATTCCTCTGAAATTCCCTGCATGTTTCTCTTTAGACTCTTAAGACCCCTGGGTACTTGCATCTCCACTTGGAACGACTTGAGAGAATCCCTGGCCTGTTGTATTTCATATACTTCCCAGTGTCTCACACACAAGCAGACTTGCTTTTCTGACATGTGCAGAGTTTTACTCTTTTTTCTTGGGTAAGGAGATCCAATATTTCTTGGGTAAATAGCCATGATGGAAAATGAGATCCCAGGACTAAAACCAGTTAGATGATATTCATCTGCTTCTGAGCCAGCATTCTCTCACAAAGGCTTCCCTTTGAGATGTTCCTGAGTGTAGGCCCTTGGGGAAAACATGCCAAGTTTCTGTACAAACTGTCCAGTCTCTTGACAATTGAAAGTTCCGCAGCAGATTAAAGAAGGCTCTGGGTCCGGGTGCAGTGGCCCACGTCTATAATCCCAACACTTTAGGAGGCTGAGGTAGGTAGATCATCTGAGGTCAGGAGTTCAAGACCAGCCTGGTCAACATAGTGAAACCCTGTCTGTACTAAAAATACAAAAATTAGCTGGGTATGGTGGCAGGTACCTGTAGTCCCAGCTACTTGGGAGGCTGAGGCAGGAGAATGGCTTGAACCCGGGAGGCAGAGGTTGCAGTGAGCCGAGATCGTGCCACTGCACTCCAGCCTGGGTGACAGAGTGAGACTCTGTCTCAAAAACAGATGATCAATCAATCAGTCAATCACTAAGGCTCTGGGAATGGAAAAGGGAAAGATTCTCCAGTGCGGGTAAAGGAAAGCACAGCCCTAATTAAAGCTTCCTGCCAGCATTAGAGGCCCGTTCATTCACTGCCTCCTCCATGGTGCGATGCAGGTGCAAAGGGAAGCAACACATTGGTCTTTCTTGCAAAGAGCTTGCAAAGCTGTATACTGTTGAGCATGTAAGAGTGGGGAGCTGTGTGTGTTTTATGAAAATGTCTTTTGTTGCCAAGCGTAGCTGTTATTAAATGGCATCTTTTCTTTTAAAGCCTATAAAACTTAGGAGTTACGTGGGCAGTTACATCAATTTTGTGTTGGTATATAGTAAATTACCCCAAAACACAGTGGCTTAAAACAATTGATGTTTATTATGTCACAGCATCTTTTTTTATTGTTGTTTTTTGAGACAAGGTCTCACTCTGTCGCCCAGGCTGGAGTGCAGTGGCACAGTCATGACTCATTGTAGCCTTGATCTCCTGGCCTCGAGGGATCCTCCCACCTCAACCTTGTGAGTAGCTGGGACCACAGGCGTGCACCACCACACCTGGCTAATTTTTTTTTTTTTTTGAGATGGAATCTCGCTCTGTCGCCCAGGCTGGAGTGCAGTGGTGCATCTCGGCTCACTGCAGGCTCCACCTCCTGGGCTGACACCATTCTCCTGCCTCAGCCTCCCAAGTAGCTGGGACTACGGGTGCTCACCACCACGTCCAGCTAATTTTTTTGTATTTTTGGTAGAGATGGGGTTTCACTGTGTTAGCCAGGATGGTCTTGATCTCCTGATCTCATGATCCGCCCACCTCAGCCTCCCAAAGTGCTGGGATTACAGGTGTGAGCCACCGTGCCCGGCACCTGGCCAATTTTTTTTTTTTTTTTTTTTTTTTGGAGACGGAGTCTCGCTCTGTCGCCCAGGCTGGAGTGCAGTGGCCGGATCTCAGCTCACTGCAAGCTCCGCCTCCCGGGTCTACGCCATTCTCCTGCCTCAGCCTCCCGAGTAGCTGGGACTACAGGCGCCCGCCACCTCGCCCGGCTAGTTTTTTGTATTTTTTTAGTAGAGACGGGGTTTCACTGTGTTAGCCAGGATGGTCTCGATCTCCTGACCTCGTGATCCGCCCGTCTCGGCCTCCCAAAGTGCTGGGATTACAGGCTTGAGCCACCGCGCCCGGCCGGCCTGGCCAATTTTTTATACTTTTCCATAGAGACAGGGTTTTGCCATGTTACCTTGGCTTCATGGTATCTTTGGGTCAGAAATCGGTACCCAGCTGAGCAAAGTGTCTGCCTCAGGGACTCACACAAGGCTGCAATCAAGGTATGGGCTGGGGCTGCAGCCATCTCACACCTTGAGCAGGGGAGGACCCATTTCCAAGCCTGCTTTTCGCAAGCTGTTGGAGGAAGCCTCCTTTGATTCCTTGCCATAGGGCAGCTCTCAGCATGGTAGCTGGCTTCCATCAGAGTGAGTCAGAGAGGGCGAGCAAGACGAAATCAGTCTTATACCTAATCCAGGAGTGATACCCCATCACTTTTGCTATATTCCATATACTTGAAGTGAGTCACTAGGTCCAGCCCATACTCAAGGGGAAGATATTGTCTGAACACATGAGTACCAGGACAGGGGGCAGGGGCAAATTAGGGGGAAACTCAGAGGTTGCCTGCCATAGCAGAACAGTAAGTTTCACTTGAAGCAAACATGTTTATGACAATCCTACTTTGTATATATGAGAGAGAGAGGGGAATTATCTTTCTCTTCTTTCCTTTAATGAAGTATAATTCACATATTACAAAATGCATAGATCTTAAGTGCATAGTTTGAATTCTGAAAAATGTTTAGGATTTTTTTATTTTATAAAACCCTGGGCCATGAGATTTCTTTAAATGCCAAATACTATAGATTTATTTACAGTGTATGTATTTATGTACAATGTAAACAGTAGGTGTATTTGGCCAGGCACAATGACTCACGCCCGTAATCCTAGCACTTTGGGAGGCTGAGGTGGGCAGATCACTTGAGCCCAGGAGTTTGAGACCAGTCTGGGCAACATGGCGAAATCCCATCTCTAGGAAAAAATACAAAATTAGCTGGGCATGGTGGTGCATGCCTGTACTCCCAGTGACTCGGGAGGTTGAGGCAGGAGAATCAACAGAGCCTGGGAGTTAGAGGTTGCAGTGAGCCATGATCACACCACTGCACTCCAGTCTGGGTAATAGCTAAGACCCTGTCTCCAAAACAAAACAAGAAGATGTATTTTTTATGGATTGCATATAACAAATGTCCCTAAAATGTTGTGGCTTAAAGCAATACCATGTATTATCTCGCAGTTTCTGTGGGTCACAGTTCAGCTGTGTGCTTCTGACTAAACCAGGCTGTAGCCCAGAAGTCTAATCATCTAAGGCTCGACTGGGGAAGGATCTGCTTCTCAGCCTGCTCATGTGACTGATGGCAGGATTCAGTTCCTCATTGATGTTAGACTGGTCCCTTAGTTCCTTATGGCCGTTGGCTGGACTTGGCCCTCATTTCCTTGCCCCACGGGCCGCTTGCTTCCTGAAAGCATCCAAGCCGAGACTATGAGGGGGAGAACTTCCAGCAAGGTCTCAGTCACGGTCTTTTATACTCTAATCACAGAGGTGACAACCTGACATTTTCTCCATAGTCTGTTCATTTGGAGCAAGCCACTAGGTCCAGCTCACACTCAAGAAGAGACTACACAAGGGCATGGGCACCAGGAGGCAGGGACGCACTGAGAGCCATGTCACACGCTGCCTCCCGCCATGTCTGATGAAATACACTCTAGACATAACTATTTTAAGAACCTACCAGTTTTATGACTCCAGGTATGTCTTTTCAGTAGAACATCTAAATACAGACAGCTAGAATAACTAAATCTTATAAAAATCTGAATAATTTTTTTTTTTTTTTGAGACAGAATATTGCTCTGTTGCCCATCCCAGAGTGCAGTGGCGCAATCTCGGCTCACTGCAACCTCTGCCTGCTGAGTTCAAGCAATTTTCCTGCCTCGGCCTCCCAGGTAGCTGGGACTACAGGCACGTTCCACTATGCCTGGCTAATTTTTGCATTTTTAGTAGAGATGGGGTTTTGCCATGTCCCCCAGACTGGTCTCGATCTCCTGGGCTCAAGGGATCCACCCGCCTCAGCCGCCCACAGCTCTGGGATTATAGTGTAAGCCACCCAGCACCCGGCCTTATGAATGATTTTTAAATTATGACTCCCCTATGCTCAAATGAGATTGGATCAAATAATGTTTTCTTTTTTTTTTTTTTTTTTTTTTTGAGATGGAGTCTTGCTCTGTCACCCAGGCTGGAGTGCAGTGGCCGGATCTCAGCTCACTGCAAGCTCCGCCTCCCGGGTTTACGCTGTTCTCCTGCCTCAGCCTCCCGAGTAGCTGGGACTACAGGCGCCCGCCACCTCGCCCGGCTAGTTTTTTTGTATTTTTTAGTAGAGACGGGGTTTCACCGTGTTAGCCGGGATCGTCTCTTGATCTCCTGGCCTCGTGATCCGCCCGTCTCGGCCTCCCAAAGTGCTGGGATTACAGGCTTGAGCCACCGCGCCCGGCCTTCAAATAATGTTTTCTATAGCAAATAATTCCATAGCTAGAAAGATCTTTGGTAGGTAGTTTCCTTCCTCTCGTGTGTTCCCTGAGCTCTCCTACTGACATTTTGGAATATTTTCACAGATTGCTGAATAGTCCTTTCTGCAATGGGTAAAGAGCTTAACTCTTATCCTCTTACATGTGGACTAGATTTCGCGACTTGCTTCTAATGAATAGAATATGGTAGCAGTGACAGTGTGTGACTTCTGAGAATAGCTGTAAAAGGCTTCATAGCTTCCTCATATGCTGTTTTTCTTGGATCACTTGCTCTGGGGAAGCCCAGCAGCCATGCCATGAGGACACTCAAGCAGCCTTTGAAGGAGCTGCTGGTGAGGAACTGAGTCTCTCTGCTGACATTGACATGAGCGCAGCATCTTGGAAGTGGATCCTTTCATTTTTCAGGTACCGTGCCAGGGCCTGTGAGGGAACCAAGATGTGTAAGACATGGCCTGTCTTTAGTGCTTAAGGAGTAGAGGAAAGCTGGTGCCATCTCATTGTTCAGGAGATGAAGTGTGTGACCGGGGTGATCCAGAGAGTCTCCTTGAAAGCACACTGTTGAGCCTTGGACCTTGGGGTAGAATTCAGACAGGCGGATGGACAGCTAAAGTGGTTCAGAGGCTGGGGTATAGCATGAGGTCATTAAAATGATGGTGCTGAGAAGTATAAGACCTGTAAGTGGAGAGCTGGGCACCAGATATTGGCACGAAGAGGAAGAAGACACCTGTGTTCAGAAGTGAGCCTGCCAGGGCAGAGTTAAGACTTTTCGCTGGCCAGGTACGGTGGCTCACACCTGTCATCCGAACACTTTGGGAGGCCAAGGCAGGAGAATTGCTCTAGACCAGCTTGGGCAACATCGCGTGACTCCGTCTTTATGAAAAAAAAAAAAAAAAAGAAGAAGAAGAAGTAAAAAGTAATGAGAAAAAACATTATTTCTCAAAAAATAGCCTTGGACTTGTTCAAATTTGGATCAAGTGTGAACTTGTCCCAGTGGAGCCATGGAGCCCAGGCTGTGTGTCAGAAAGCCTGCAAAAGGCTTCCTTGACCCAGAAGATTTTTAGAGCCTCCATTACCAATCACGCTGTGACATGTTTCTTGTTTCCATTGGGGCCTGTGTTTCAAACTTTGGGCTCGAAGAGAACATTCCCATGACTACTCACATCATTTCTCTTACCTAGAACTCTTCTCCCCAGTATTCCCATGCCCGTCTCTACCTTTTGAGATCCTACTCACTTTCCAAAGGTAAGATGACCTGTTATTTTAAAGGACTTTTTTTTTGGTGGGGGGCACTAGCAAATAAATAAAATCTATGGATGTGAAGGGAGTTGGGTTATGACATCCACTGCTCCATTAGCAGCCTTGTACTTCCTCTTGGCCTCCCAAGCTGTGTGTTCTGTGGAAGAAGAGGCCTCTCCTTGCTCCTGGAATGGACTAGCCAGTTGGGATTATCTGTTGCCTCTGAACACTTGTAGTACTGTGTCGATACCATCTCATTATACTTGTGATTCCACATTGCCACCTGAAGTAGATTGTAAATTCTTTTTTTTTTTTTTTTTTTTTTAAGAGACAGAGTCTCACTGTGTCACCCAGGCTGGAGAGCAGTGGCACAATCTCAGCTCACTGCAACCTCCACCTCACAGGTTCTGGCAATTCTCCTGCCTCAGCCTCCCAAGTAGCTGAGACTACAGGCACATGCTGCCACGCCTGGCTAATCTTTTGGTATTTTAGTAGAGACGGGGTTTCACCCTGTTGCCCAGGCTGGTCTCGAACTCCTGAGCTCAGGCAATCCACCCGCCTTGGCCTCCCAAAGTGCTGGGATTACAGGCGTGAGCCACCACGCCCAGCCAGTAGATTGTAAATTCTTTGAAGGCAGGTATCGTCTCTTCCTGTGCAGTCAGCACAGCATTTTAAATACAATGCTTGCTTAGGAAGGGCTGTTTTTCTTTCTGGACTGTTGAGTGTGGCAGGTGGAGGGAGTGCCACGCAACCAGACTTCTTGGCTGCCACACACACGTGGCTTCTTTTATGGAAGTTGCCACCTGCAGATCCCTCACCACCAAGAACATGCTTTTCTACCATATTGCAGAATCTTTGTGGAGGATCCTCGTTCGTCCTTAACTTCCTTTGTGCCACACGCTTCCCCACTTCACTTGGGCACCTTTGAACAGAGAAGCAGGATTGCTGCCTCCCCACCAATGTCATAGATGCTCTTTGCAAATGTCCCTCCTTGGAAGTATATGTTGTAGAAATCCTAGTTTCTAACTTCATCCAAGAAATTTCTAGACAACTTGTAGCCTAGATTATCCTTTAAGAGCCACTTACACTACTGGAAAACAACTCCACCCAGATTCTTATTTGAGTTACAGGGATAAGAAGTCTTTGTATTGTGGGTTAAATTTTTTTTTTTTGATTTTTTAAAAATTTTTTAAAGTTCTATTATGAACTACCACAGTTGACAAATAGTTTCCATAGCAATTTTAGACTGTCCTTAGGTGAAGGGTTTCCCTTCCACATACTATTTAAGATTAAACATGTGTGGAAAGCCTGTAATCCCAGCACTTTGGGAGGCCGAGACGGGCGGATCACGAGGTCAGGAGATCGAGACCATCCTGGCTAACACGGTGAAACCCCGTCTCTACTAAAAAATACAAAAAACTAGCCGGGCGAGGTGGCGGGCGCCTGTAGTCCCAGCTACTCGGGAGGCTGAGGCAGGAGAATGGTCTAAACCCGGGAGGCGGAGCTTGCAGTGAGCTGAGATCCGGCCACTGCACCCCAGCCTGGGCGACAGAGCAAGACTCTGTCTCCAAAAAAAAAAAAAAAAAAAAAAACAAAACAAAAAAAAATGTGTGGAATCCAAGAAGTCATAAAATTATTTCATGTGTCATACCTTGGCAATGCGTGCTACTAATTATTTTTTTGTTCCTGTCGTTAAATATAGAGCCTTCTCATTTATTTTGTCAAATGAATTTTCCTCTACTATTTTTTTTTTTTTAAAGAAAGATGCTCTGTGAAAAGGAAGCCATTCATCCATCCAGGTGAGCTCTGGATGGGCGAGCCAGCCATGGGGCCTCCTCCCTGGGACTGTTGCTCTTTTTGACTGAGCTGCACCTTCGGGCATCAAGTTTCTGTTTACCACCTGGATGCTTTCCATTTTGAACACATTTGGGCCTTTCACTGAAAGGCACTTTAAAAATTCAAGGTTTTAGCATCATCGCCGAAAACATCTACTAAAATATGCATTTGTACCTGGAGTCATTTAAAACAGATGAGTTAACCTCCTGTGCTTTGAGAATAATCTTTTCTTTCTTCTTCTTCTTTTTTTTTTTTTTTTGGTCAAGACAATAGTCTTCATGGGCATTAGGTGACAACAGCTATGCAATTCCATTTTAGTCTGTAATACATTATTTAAAGAGGTTATTGAAAAAGTTGATTCCTGGAGCTAAAGAAATGGAAATATTTAACCAAAAGAAGAGAAACTTTGAAGACCTCAAAGCTTTCATGAGATGTTTGAAAGGCAGTTGAGTGTGGAGAGGGTATGCTATCTGCTCAGGTTTGGCTCTGTTTCCCCACCCAAATCTCACCTTGAATTGTGTCAAGAGCAAGACCAGTCTGAGACAATTGAATCATGGGGGTCGGTGTTTTTCCCATGCTGTTCTCATGATAGTGAGTTCTCAGAGATCTGATAGTTTTATAAGGGGCTTCCCCCTTTGCTCAGCTCTCTTTCTTCTCTCTCCTGCCGCCTTGTGAAGAAGGATGTGTTTGTGTCCCCTTCCTCCATGATTTTAAGTTTCCTGAGGCCTCCCCAGACCTGTGGACTGTGAGTCAATTAAATCTCTTCCCCTTATAAATTACCCAGTCTCAGGTATGTCCTTATAAGAGCATGAGAATGGACTAATACACCACCTGATACTCCCCAGGGAAGAACCCCACGGCATCAGGATAGGGGATCAGGAAACCAGTTTGAGTCAATGGAGGAGCAAATTTGCCAGCAGTTTGGAGCTGTTGATAGTTGGATTCGATGGTTTCATGAAGTTGTGAGCCTCTGGATTCAGAGACCAAGTGACCACCTTCCCCTTGAGCTGAGAGGGAATTTCTTCAGCTGGTTGGAAATGGAATGATAGGTAGGATCCAGAAGGGCCATCTAACTTGATAATTTATGTGACTGTTTTCTCATTTAAGGGAGAGAATATTATCTACAGTGTTTCTGATTTTTTAAGGGCCTTTGGGAAGGACGTAATGAATTATTCAGAGACTTCTCTCTGTGAAGCAAGTTGCACAGAGACAGACAACTTGATACAAATTACGATTCTAAAATTGTTAGTAATATATTTTATTCATGCACTCTACTTACAATAGATTTCCTGCTTGACATTTCTCAGACATATCACTCATGATCCCACAGTTGCTCTTTGAATGGGTGCGAAACCTGTGCAAAAAAAAAAAAAATTATGTACATAGTCTAATGGATTATGCAAGTCTTAAAATACCTCAAGAAAAAGATTACTCATTAGGATTTTCGAATGAATAAATTCAATATAATTGTCGGTACAACTGCTCTCTCATGTAATAGGTATCAAAATCTGATTCGTGTTTTATACTGGGGGGACAGGTACTTTTCTGAAGAATTTTAACAGAGGCAAATAAATACCTCTTCTAGGGTGCTTTATAGTAGAACCCACAAAGATTTTCTTCAGCAATACTATCAGTACTGCTTTTCTCTCCATACTTTAAAAACCTAGAATTTTTTTGCCAGTACTTTTTCCCTGTTTTCTTCTGAGTGGTAAAATCCATCTGGGAAGATTTTCTACAGACCTGTGAGGGGGTGTTAGCCAGAGAGCAGTGTTTTGAGCTCATGTACAGAATAGCTGCCTCTGGATAGAAGTTCCCATCCCAGTATCCTCTCCCAGGCCCCAGTTCTGCACAGGCAGAGGACACCATCCCCATCCAGTCCAGACACCTGCCAGCAAATGCACTGATTTGCTGACATCTAGGGAACCTTATGTTGCTTCTGAATACTGCCCACTGTTCCCAAATGCTGAAATATTTAAGAACTTTATAGCTCTAGCCAATACTGGAACAGCTGTACATTCAGGAATGCTCGTGAAATGTGGCAGGGCCCTGTGCTGCTAGGCTTGAGGCCCAGGCTCCTGGTGGTTGGTTTGATTGGTGGTTCATGCACCTGATACTTACTGTTTATGGGTAGGCGCTAGGCACTGTGCACACACCGAAGCATAAACATTTCCCCTCCTGGGGCTTCTGGTCTTGTTGAAGAGACTGAGAGTCAACATGTATGCCAATAAACACATTATTTGTTTAAAGTCACAGTAGGTGCTATGTAGGCGAAAAACAAGGAGTACCGGTAAGGAATAGGAGAGGAGGGCTTTGCTGGGATGGGATCTTTAGCGGAGACTCAGGGGATGTGTGGAATCAGTCTAGGGAGAGGAGAGGGGAGCATGCCAGGGAGAAAGGAGCTTGGCTGAGGGCCTGGAGCACCCGGGGCAAAGGGGGACCTGGTGCAGGCTGAGGCAGGTGAGCTGGACAGAGGCAGACAGGGCCCAGTGCAGTGAGGAATTTGATTCTCATCCAGCTGCAAAGGGGAGAGTTACAAGGTTTTAGGCTGGGAGTGAGATCATCATAAAGATGGCCCTGACTACTGCCTAGGAGGAGTGGAGAGTGACGGGGGAGGGAGGACAGACTTTAAGTGGAAAAGAGAGAGTGTGAAAAGAGTAGTGGTTGTCAATTGCAGTCGTTTTAGTCCAAGATGATGATACCCGCAACTGAGGTGGTGGCAGTGAAGCAGCTGACGGTGAAGGTCTGCATGGAGGTTCGGCCGTGGACCTGAGGGGTAATCCACCATGCAGCGCAGAACGATGACCCTTGGACTGGGCATGCTTCTCAGTTAACATCTGATGCTGCCCTACTAAAGGTAAAATGGATGGTCCAATGCAGGCAAGGCGGAAATAGTGCTGGTAAGAACTGAGAACACCTGCGCTTGCCATCCCTGTGCATTGGAACAGGCCTCTGGGCTCAAGCGGAACTGTTTGGACAGTACACATTTGAATCTGTGACAGCTTTTGCACTGGACCAGGAAAGTTTTGGGCAAAAGGAGTCCTTTAATCAGAGACTATTTACGCAGGGACAGACCTTAAAAGCCCTCCAGGCCAGGCGCAGTGGCTCACGCCTGTAATCCCAGCACTTTGGGAGGCCGAGGTGGATGGATCATGAGGTCAGGAGTTCAAGACCAGCCTGGCCAATATAGTGAAATGCTGTCTCTACTAAAAATACAAAAAAAAATTTAGCTGGGCATGGTGGTGGGTGCCTGTAATCCCAGCTGCTCAGGAGGCTGAGGCAGAGAATTGCTTGAACCCAGGAGGCGGAGATTGCAGTGAGCCAGGATTGTGCCACTGCACTCCGGCCTGAGTGACAGAGCGAGACTCTGTCTCAGGCAAAAGCTCTCCAGCACTCTCGTCTTAGAGCTTAGGGAACTAAGGCTCAGAGAGGTTTGAGTTATTCGGTTATTCATACAAAGACACGCGTCCAGTGAGTGACAGACAGAAACTATCCAACGAGGCAAACTTTTTTTTTTTAAGAATTTTGAATGATATACTTATAAGTCTTCTTTAAGTCCTTCTAGGATCTAATTTTTGTAAATCCTTTCAGAACTAATTTATTTAAGGATTAAGGCAGTCAAAACCCCAGAACTGTTTCAAGTCAACAGCTTAAAAGTGGAATCTGAATGTTAACCAAGATAATTTTCCTTGTATGTGGACGGCGGTAATTGGGCCCCAGTCTCTCATGTGAAAAGCCAAACAGATTCAGATCTAATGAGTTCTGGCTGCTGGGACAGATGGATTTTGGAATTTGCTATTTATAGTGTTTTCAAGTGTCACCTTCCCCTTTTAATAAGCACTGAGCTGTGATCTGGCCTCAGGAGACTGGAGCACATTGGTGGGTGTGCTGGGGGCCTCGCAGCCCAATGACTTCTGGTCCAGGTTTGGAGTTGAAGGTTTAAGTTGCAATGTTGGCTGTTCCTCAGAATTGAGGATGTTGAGGTGCGCTTGGTGGAGAGAGGCGCACCCCCAGAGGCTTGAGGAGGGCAGTTGCATTTCACGTGCTGAGGAGGAGAGTAGTGGTGTGGTTAAATCAGGAATAAAAAAATATGAAGAAATTGTCAGGGAGAGCCTCAGCTGGGCCCAAAGGAAATCAAGAAAATGAGAACGCAATTTAAAATGTAAAATACAAACTGAAATCAAAGCCATTTCTATGAAACATTAGGAACATTCTGTAAGTATTGCTGGTCAGGAAAGCACAACAAATTGTCTGTGTTTTGAGCCCATTATCAGTGTGTTATTTAGAGGGGAAGTTCTGATTTTTGCTAAGGAGTTATTCTGAGTTGTGAAGCGGTGCGGTGTTGGGGGAAGAACACCACCAGCTCCAGGCCAGCTGCTCCATCTCCTGGAATCTCCCTTTTCTCATCTGTAAGATGGGACCCAGGGCGGCCTCCGTCTGATCACACTGAATTGTTGAGAGGCTCAAAGGAGATAATGTACCAAACATTTTGTCAGCCCTATGACACCATTCAAAGTCTATTGCCTCCCAGCTCTGTTTTCTAAAATCAGGCTGTACATTCGAATCACCTGAGAAGCTTAAGACTATTACTGGCCCCACCACTGGCATTTTTCGTTCTCTTGGACATTAGAGGTTTTCCAAAGCCCTGGAGGTCATTCTGCTGGGCAAGCCTGGCTGAGGGGGCTCTGAGGCATTGGAGGGCCTGTCCACCCTTGCCTTTGGGAAACCAGCCAGCCAGTGGTCCAAGGAGATTGTCGGCTGTCTTCCCAAGTCAGTGCCATCTTCCTTCCTACGCATTTCCTGTCTCCCAGTTTTCCCCTGGAAGCTTTCCCATTTAAATATGAATTCAGCGGCCGCCCGCTGGGATCTGAAGTACTAGCGAGTTGACTGCCTGAGGAGGTGGGCCTGTGGAGAACCAGAGCTACAATTTTCCGCAAAACATATCATTTTAAATGATTCTGAAGCCTGTTAAATTACACTGATGGGATTAATCTGATAAAGTGGTAACAGGGTAGATGCACAGAAGTGATCGCTTTCACATGCTTTTAAATTCAGTCAAAATTAATGAAAGATCTTGTGTTTACAGACAGAACTGGAGTTTAAAATTCTGAGTACAGAATTCATTAGCCGTTTTAATGCATTAATCGAACTTCCTTGTCCGTGCGTGAAACTGAACTGGAGCGCAGCTCGATGCTCCTCTGCCAAGTGAACAGGCAGAAGGAAGCCACATTTTACCCTTGAAGCTGGGTTAGCCCCGTGCCTTGACCATGCCACTGAGAATGTATGTTTCTAGTCTGAATCCTTTTGGCTTTATGTTGTCATTCAGCATGTGTCATGTCCACACCCAGGGATAGTTCCTCTCTTAGAAATAAGGCGTATGATCCAGCAATTACACTTCTGGATACAGACCCAGAAGAGGGTCTCGAAGAGATACTTGTACACCCGTGTTCATAGCAGCAGCAACATTCACGATAGATAAGAGGTGGAAGCAACCCAAGTGCCTATTAAACAACAAATGGATAAACACAATGTGGTAATTACATATGATTGAGTGTTGTTCAGTCTTCAAGAAGAAGAAATGCTAACACCTGTTACAGTGTGGATGAACCCTGAAGACTTTATGCTAAATGAAAAAGCCATTCAAAAAAGGACAAGCACTAAACGATTATATGAGGTACTTAGAATAGTCAGAAATCATGGCAAGTAGAATGATGGCTGCTAGAGGCTACAGGGGAGGAGGAATGTTAATGGGTATAGAGTTTCAGTTGCGGAAGATGAAAGCGTTGTTGAGGTGGATGGTGATGATGGTTGCAGAACAATGTGAATGTACTTAATGCCATACAACTGTACACTTAAAAATGGTTAAAGTGGTCAATTTAATTTTATATATATGTTTAAATAATTAAATATATATATTTAATATCACAATAAAAAAAGTAAAACATAATTTAAAAAAAAAGTAAAACATAACAAAAGAGTAGATGTATCTATAGGAGCTCCCTGCCCTGATTCAGATAGTACCACCCTATAATTGCTGGTGAAGTCTACAGGATTTTTGCCAGCATGGCAACCACTGTGCTGTCCATTCTTGCTCAGAACTGTAGAAGGAAAACAACAGTTGTGGAAGTGTGTCCAGGCATGCTGGAGGACACCTCAGGGGAAACTCATCTGACAAGGACGCAGACATTTTTCAGGTTCCCTGAGTCTTCTATGTGGTCCATCCTATCAGCTGGAGTTACCTGATATTCCAGTGTATGTGAAAATAATAGCTAAGTTTTTTTTTTTTTTTTTTAAGGCAGAGTCTCACTTGGTCACCCAGGCTGGAGTGCAGTGGCTCTATCTTGGTTCCCTGCAACCTCTGTCTCCTGGGTTCAAGTGATTCTTCTGCCTCAGCCTCCCGAGTAGCTGGGATTACAGGGGCCGGCCATCATACCTGGCTAATTTTTGTATTTTTAGTAGAGACTGGGTTTCACCTTGTTGGCCAGGCTGGTCTTGAACTCCTGGCTTCAAGTGATCTGCCTGCCTCAGCCTCCCAAAGTGCTGGGATTACAGACATGAGCCACTGTACCTGGCCTGCTAAAATTTTTAAAAACACTGTATGCCAAGTCCTGCAAGAAATGCTTTAACTGTAACAGCCATTTTAAAGGATTTTCTTATTATCCCCATTGTAGAGATAGCCAAAACAAGGGTGGAAAGAACGGTTGTTCATGGCACACAAGCACCAGAGCCAGGATTTGACAGGCAGACTAGCTGTGTCTGTCTTGTACATGCATCCTCCATGGGTGGAGTAAGTGCCTGTAAATTAGCTTGATAATTTTTTTTTTTTTTGAGACGGAGTCTTGCTCTGTTGCCCAGGCTGGAGTGGCATGATCTTGGCTCACTGCATCTTCCCCCTACTGGGTTCAAGAGATTCTCCTGCCTCAGCTTCCTGAGTAGCTGGGATTACAGGCATGCACCACCATGCCTGGCTAATTTTTGTATTTTTAGTAGAGACAGGGTTTCACCATGTTGGCCAGGCTTGTCTCAAACTCCTGACCTCAGATGATCTGCCCGCCTCAGCCTCCCAAAGTGCTGGGATTACAGGCGTGAGCCACTGTGCCTGGCCAGCTGGATTAATTTTTATGCAGAATGGTTTTATTTTATTATTATTTGGAAGGGAATAATGGCCTTTCTCCATGATTGCCAGTTATATACCTGTAACAATAGCAGCTATTTCATCCTGTTATATTTTCTTTTTAAAAGAATAATTTTTTAGAGCCATTGTTTTAGGGTTATAGGAAAATGGAGTGGAAAGTACAGTGTTCCCTTATATCTGCCCCTCTCCTCAACAGTTTCCCCTCTTATTAACATCTTGCATTAATTAGTGTGGTACGTTTCTTACAACTGATGCAATATTATTAACAAAAGTCCATGGTTTACGTTAGGGTTCAATCTTGGTGGTGTATAGTCTGTGGGTTTGGACAAATGTGTCATGGCCCATATCCACCTTTGTAGTGTCATACAGAGGATCTTCACTGCCCTAAAATCCTCTGTGCTCCATCTGTTCTTGCCTCCCTCCCATCAGCCGCTGATCCTTCTATTGCCTCCATAAGTTTTCCTCTTTTGGAATGTCATATAGTTGAAGTCATGCGGTATGTAGCCTGTTCAGATTGGCTTCTTGCACTTAGTAATATGCACTTTAGTTTCCTCCATGCCTTTTCTTGGCTTGATAGTTCATTTCTTTTTAGTGCTAAATCATACTCCATCGTCTGGATGTACCATGGTTTATCCGTTCACCTATTCAAGGGTATCCTCATTGCTCCCAGTCCTGTGCTCTTTTAAGATTTCAGTTTTTGACCCTTGATATGACAAGATGGGAAGGGCCATAAAAAATCTCATTCTTTTTCTCCTGTTGACTTAGTCTAAATACTCCAGACTATGCTGACCTGTGTGGTTCAGTCTAGGAACTGTAGGCTCTATGAGGCTGTTGAACAATTGAAATGCGGCTGGTCAAGATGGAGATGTTCGTACTGTCTGTGCAGATGCACATTGGATTTCAGACTTAGTATAAACAAAAGTGTAAAATATCGATAATTTCTTACATCACTTATTATAGAAATGATAATTTTTGTTGGATTATATAAAACATTTAAAAACTGTTGTACTTATTTATTCTTATTTATTTATTTATTTATTTAGAGACAGAGTCTTGCTCTGTGGCCCAGGGTAGAGTGCAGTGGTGCCATCTCGGCTCAGTGCAGCCTCTGCCTGCCGGGTTCAAGGGATTCTCCTGCCTCAGCCTCCCGAGTAGTTAGAATTACAGGTGCCCATCACCACACCTGGCTAATTTTTGTATTTTTAGTAGAGACAAGGTTTCACCATGTTGGTCAGGCTGGTCTCGAACTCCTAACCTCAGGTGATCCACCTGCCTTGAACTCCCAGAGTGCTGGTATTATAGGCATGAGCCTCTGTGCCCAGCCTCTTTTTAATGAGACTACTAGAAAACTGTAAATTACCTACAGCTCACATCATGTTTCTGTTGGGCGGTGCTGCTGGGAAAAAGAGGAATGTGTGACTTTTGTCCATGGTGCCCCTTGAAGGATGTTATTCAGCTGATGTTTCTCGGGTACCTGCTATGTGCCAAGTGCTGATGAAACACTTCAGATAATTCAGTGGTTGAAAGAAGCAAACCCCATGACTTTGTAGGTTTTAGTACATTAGATTTGAATATTATCAAATTATTTTGGCATTTTTTCTCCACAGTAGCACCACTTTGTTTAAAAAACCAGGGCCGGCCGGGTGCGGTGGCTCATGTCTGTAATCCTAGCACTTTGGGAGGCCAAGGTGGGTGGATCATGAGGTCAGGAGTTCAATACCAGCCTCACCAAGATGGTGATACCCTGTCTCTACTAAAAATACAAAGATTAGCCAGGCGCGGTGGCAGGCACCTGTAATCCCAGCTACTCGGGAGGCTGAGGCAGGATAATCACTTGAACCTGGTGGGCAGAGGTTACAGTGAGCCCCACTGCACTCCAGCCTGGGTGATAGAGTGAGACTCTGTCTCAAAACAACAACCAAAACACACACACACACACACACACACACACACACACACACACACACACACACACACACACACACACTCCAGTGCCCCAGGAAAGAAAAAGGAGGCTTTAGGATATGTCCTGGTTCTCATTCTGGTCCCAACACTTATTATGGGTGTGACTTTTGGCAGTTCCTTACCCATTAAGCCTCGATTTCCTATCCGTAAAATGGGACTAAGTTATTCCTCTCATAGAGTGCTGCTTGTGCAACAAGGGGTCAGAATGAGTACTCAGGAAGTGATTCCCGCTCAGCCCGCATCCCTTCCTGGAGCACTACAGCTTTGGGATTCTTGTCTCCAGCCCAGCTCTTACAGCCTCAAAGAGCACCCTGAGCAGGGGAAATTCGCTGCTCTAAAGTTCAATTTGCATTGTACCATCTCCATTTACATTTCTTGACCTTTCCCTTTCTCATCCAGCAATCCCCAGTGGGGTGTCTGTTTTCTAAGGCACCCACCTAGCCTCTTTCTGAATTTTAATCCCAGCTCGGGCTAAAAGCCTTAAAGCAAAATATGAATTGTAACTCCACAATTATAATGTGGGACTTTCTGTATAAAATGAAGTTGCTCTAGCAGAAAGCCAGCGCTACAAATCAGTAGCAGCTTCAGGATGCATGGCCTCTTCCTGGCATAGGAGGTCCCTTTTTCTGCTCAGCGGTGGTGTTTCTTCCAACATCTGCGCGTGTCTGTCTGGAGAGAGCTGATGCTAAGAGATACGTACTAATGAAATGCACAGGTGTTCCCTCTTTCTGTTCCAAGTCCCTGTGTGCCCTCCTGTCTTGGTAGATAAGATGGCAGGACATAGAAACACTTGGAACCTGTTTACTATTTTCTGTAAAGGCCTTGCCTGTGGCCCATTGATCTACCCACTATGTATATTCATTTTAATGCTCTTTTTGAGTCTGTTGACCATCCTGGGAAATCAAAATTGACTACCACAGCCCTAGTCCTCAAGTGTCTTGCCTGCAATGAGGTTATCTGGCCTATTAGAATTAAGTGCTAAAATGCAGGAGCTGGGGTCACACCTGCCCGCTGTTTGTGACTACCCTTGAAGATGTTGGGGATTTAAATTTTAGATGGATCATTGTAGCTACAAGGGGTAGGACTGATAGGTGGGGTATCCAGAGTCCTTGGATACCTTGTCTTCCTGGACTCCCTCTCAGCACCCTTGGGCTAAGATGCACTCTTGAATACGTTTCCTCTCTGGCCCCTTTCAAATCTGTGGATGATGCCTGGAGTCCTCCTTTCAGAGTGACCCAGCCCAGTCCCGGGGAAGGGGCAGATAGACTCTGTTGCCCATCTCAAAGTTCCCTGACTTTATTTTCTTTTGAGGTTTTATCAGTCCAGAACTGGAAAGAAGATGGACGCCATTTGCTTTAGAAATATTTTATATGTTTTAGGGAGAAAGAAGCGGAGAATATACTTTTAGATGAGCACACTTTGAAATATCAGTAAGACAGACTTGTTGGAAGACAGGCATTGTGAAGAACTATTTTTTGTTTGTTTGTTTGTTTCATTTTTTGCAACAGCTTTCCCCACTTTGGGTAATGAGACCTTACGCCCTCCTGAATGTTGTATTTGATGGGCCTTAGATCCGTGGGGGATTTTTTTTTTTTTTTTTTTTGGTAAAAGGTAACCTGCTAAGTATAGTCATATCCTTCTAGCATAAAATGTAATCATTTATTAGACCAGCACTGTTTGTAAATTCAGCAGTGTGTCTTGAAAAAGAGCCACCCTCAAATTTAAAGTAGAAATAGATTCTCCATTCTACTACTTTTTCACATCAGATTTGCTTTCCTGGTCTCAGTGCAGGTGTTCCTCCTGTTCGGTGTTTGGGACACAGCCTCCGAGTAAGTCCAAGGAGAGCTCAGGGAGAGCTCAACGGGCCATGAGCCCCTTGCCAGCCTTCCAGGGACTTTAAGAGGGGATGTTGGGGAGAAGATGCTTAATGAAAGGATGTTTTGTAATTTAGAGAGAAAAAGGAAATTTATCCCGTAGATAACTAAACCCAAATGGGAATATTAGAAAATATAGTTGTCACATTATGTAATATTTGTACATTTTCCACTGCAAGTAAGAATACGTCCTTTCCTTCATTTTAAAATATGGAAAAAGTTGACCTTTCTGCTGCCATAAGAAAAATCAAGGGAAAAGGAGGTTTTATACATGATATGGGGAACTTGGTATAAGTATTTAGCTCAGTATGAAAAACAGCAACAGGAATATAAGGTAATTAATTCCTCTAAGTATGAAATGCAATCTTGAAAAAATAGGAAACAGGCGCCAAGGTGACGAGATAGGAAGACAAGCTGGGTGTTGTGCAGTGGCAACAAACAACTTCTGGAACGTTCCAGAGCGTGGCTTTGTAGCTGGAGAGAGCCTCCTGGCTTCTGTGTGGTGACCGAGACTGACCCCTGCTGGCGGGTTGTTGCTAAACCGTAGCTGTTAATGAAGCAGGGCAAAGGCCCTTAAGGAGGAGATCCTGCCAGGACACAGGCAGGTCTGTCTCCCAGGCCTGGCCTTGCACCAACCCTTGATGCTGTTGCCTGAATTCTCAGTGGGAAGAAAAATGGACCTAGCAGTTTTTAGTTTTTTGGTCTCAGTTTCCACCATTTCTCCCCTTTCCCAGTCTGGGATGTCAGTGTTTGCTCTCTCCTCCCTCCCCTCTGTTACCTCAAGGTTTCATGGAAAGAAAAAGCCCTGCTAAATCACAAAGAGGCTGAAAATTCCAGATCCACCTCGGAGCCAGCCACTTGAGAAATTTGATGCCAAGGTACTTTTTGTTTGGGAAAACATCCATATTAGGTTTATTTAAGAAGTATTTGAAAAATTCCTATAAGTGAAAATCAGATGGGAAGAAGTCCAGAAATCTGATTCATGCCATGACCATGATACAACCAAGATCCCCGTGAGCCAGTGGATGGGGAAGAGAGATAATGTACAATATTTGTATGTGTTTCCTGGAAAAATTCTTAAACAGATTATAAAAAGCACTAAGCGTAAAGGAAAATGTTAATACATTGACTGCATTAGATAATAGACCAGCAGAGGCCTGGCATGGTGACTCATGCCTGTAATCCCAGAACTTTAGGAGGGCGAGGCAGGCAGATCACTTGAGGTCAGTAGTTCAAGACTGGCCTGGCCAACACGATGAAACCCCGTCTCAGGCCGGGCGCAGTGGCTCAAGCCTGTAATCCCAGCACTTTGGGAGGCCGAGACGGGCGGATCACGAGGTCAGGAGATCGAGACCATCCTGGCTAACACGGTGAAACCCCGTCTCTACTAAAAAATACAAAAAAAACTAGCCGGGCGAGGTGGCGGGTGCCTGTAGTCCCAGCTACTCGGGAGGCTGAGGCAGGAGAATGGCGTGAACCCGGGAGGCGGAGCTTGCAGTGAGCCGAGATCTGGCCATTGCACTCCAGCCTGGGTGACACAGCAAGACTCCGTCTCAAAAAAAAAAAAAAAAAAAAAAAAAAAAGAAACCCCGTCTCTAGTAAAATTACAAAATTAGCTGGGCATGGTGGCACACACCTGTAATCCCAGTTGCTTGGGAGACTGAGGCATGAGAATCAGTTGAACCCCAAAGGCAAAGGTTGCAGTGAGCTGAGATGGCACCACTGCATGCCAGCCTGGATGACAGAACAAGACTCTGTCTCAAAAAACCCCCCAAAAAATAGATGTGCAGAGTCTATTTCTGGTAGAGGTTTGTGTTTTCCCCACTACATTTTCCACCAGCTTGTTCTGGGAGCTGCTTTTGGGTGCTGGTGAGGAGTAATTCGTGGTTTAGGAAGCTTGAGTGCGGGTGCTGGGTCATCCGCTTGCTGTTCAGCAGGGTATTGGAGGCTGGCGCTGCAGAAATCTGTCTTCAGTGCACTTGCTGGTGTTGCCATGGACAGCTCATTGGTATAGCTGGTGTGGAGGTAATGAAGTAGGGATGTTTTTAAAATGAAATTTTTAAAATGGGGTTTGAGAAGTAAACAGTTCCTTGTGGCATAAAATGACATTATAATCATTTAATTTTGAGATGATTTAAAAATCATTTCCTCATGTTCCGTGTTCTACAGGTTACCAGTCAGGAAAAAGGATAATTCTGTGGGACTCAATGAAGTAATGAAATTGAGAACAAAGCCTTTCATCTTGGAACTTACCCTTCCATGTTCCTAAAAGAGTTAGGCAGGCATATGTAGGTAAATCAAAGACTGAAAACTTGGGGTCTTTGGAAATTTTTTTTCTGGGTCATCTTTTTAATCTTAAAGCTAAGCCTTCAATTGCCAAGCAGTGGTTTTTTGCAATGAATGAGGCTGGTCAATAGGATATCTATATTTTTAAAAATCTCAACCACAAGTAACACCCTACACAAAAACCAATTATAGATAGATAGTAGACCTCATTGTAAAACAATAAATGTTCTAGAAAATGACAGAGCGAGAACATGTTTATGAAGTTGAGGTACAAAATAATTTTGTAAACAGGATCTAAATAGAACTAACCATAAAGGAAAAGATTGATATATTAGATTATAATTAAAATTAGGCATTTTTGTTAATTGAAACATTAAGGAGTGAAAGGTAGACAGGTATTGGGGGAAGATATTTGCTATACTTTTACCTATTAAAGGGCTTGTGTCCTGAATTAAAAAAAAAAAAAAAAAAAAAAGGCACGGTGGCTCACGCCTGTAATCCCAGCACTTTGGGAGGCCGAGGCAGGCGGATCGCCTGAGGTCAGGAGTTCAAGACTGGCCTGGCCAACATGGTGAAACCCTGTCTCTACTAAAAATACAAAAATTAGCCGGGTGTGGTGGCAGGCGCCTGTAATCCCAGCTACTTGTGAGGTTGAGACAGGAGAATCCCTTGAACTTGGGAGGCAAAAGTTGCAGTGAGCTGAGACTGCGCCACTGCACTCCAGCCTGAGCAAGAAGATTGAAACTCCATCTCAAAACAAACAAACAAAACTCTTCCTACAGATCAGTAAGAAAAAGACAATCCAGTAGAAAAATGGGGAGGAGATTTGTAAACTTGATGAGAGATGATATAAAATGGACAATAAACATAAGGTGTTCAACCTAGGTCATCAGGGGAATGCAAATTAAAACTGCAATGGGATGTCACCAGCAGTCATAAAGAGTAAAATGAAAAAAACCACAGTACTAAGTGTTAGTAAGGACATGTTACTGGTATGCAAATTGCTATAAGCACTTTAGAAAACCGTCAGTATTGATTAAAGCTGAATACACACTCCTGTCACACAGCAGTTCTTCTCCTAGGTGGATCCCCAAAAGAAACATGTACATGTGTACCCCTAAAGTTCCTCACACGTAGATTGGACTTTTTTTGTATAATCCTATCATGGGGTACTGTGCAGCCCTAATGAGAAACCTGTTATGTGCAACAAAAGTGTGATTCTTGCAGACCTAACACTGGGAGAAAGAACCCAGGCACAGACCTAACACTGGGAGAAAGAACCCAGGCACAGAGTTACGTTTTCTGTATGTAAAGCTCAAAAAAGGGGCAACACTCATCTCTAGTGCCTAGGGGTCAAGACAGCCACATCCTCTTGCTGGGGAGAAGAGTGACTAGAACAAGCACAAGAGGACTTCTGGGACTCTCATTCCATTCTGCCGATGGACGGGTTTGCGGATACACAGGCGAGTTTATGTTGTGAGAATCCATCAGGCTGCATATTATGACTTGTGCATGTAAAACATGTATGCCACACCTAATAAAACGTGTTTATTTTAGAAATGCCTTCAATATCTACAGCTATGATAGATCATAGAAAAAAAAGACACTTTAAAATTTCTAAAAAAAAAATGTTTAAAAAGCAGTGCCTTCGAACACCCAGGCTACCGCGCAGCGTGTTGCTACTGTCTGTGATGCCTGCGAGGCATGGGTGAGAGGAGGAGGCGATGCCAGTGAGTAGAGTGAGATGGTGATATTGCTAAATCACTTTCTTAGGGTGTGAAAGACTCTGCTTTAGCTCTTTTTCGGGCTTTTCTGCCATGCCTTACTAGTTTTGGCAGTTTTCCTATTAAAATTACATGTAATGTCTTGATATAACTGTGCTCGTCTGGAGCTGTGTATTTAAATAGCTGTAAACTTCTCAACCCAAATTGTGGGAATTAAATTTCCATTAGCAGATTGGCAGCATAATCTGGTGGGATGTTCTCTGGGCCCAAAGCCAAGAGCCCTGGGTTCTAGTTACAGCTTCTAGTCCGGACCCGGAGCGTGTCACTCAGCCATTCTCCATGGGTACCTCCCCGCCAAAATAATATTAAATCTACATATGGAAATCACATCCACCCACCTCTGAGGTTGCTGTGAAGGTAAGGGAAGATAATATCTGTAAGCACTGTTTGCAGATTGCAACTGCAGAGTCATAAATCCGCTTGCATAAACCGCACATTCCGGAGGGATTCTGATTGTGTTTACATATACTTCTTAAATTTCATACTAAATGTCTGTAGACATGAAGATGTGAAAACAAAAGTTCAGTGAAAAAACAACCAACAGAATGGAGGAATTCTGGAGAAGTCTTAGCGTGTAGTGGTTTTCCTGTTCCTGATCCGTATCATGTTGTGGCATTGGATGTATTTATTTCTGTGATTTCATGTTACTAACTGACCATTTTGGATGGCTGAATATACAGGAGAGGCACTGGTTCAGGAAGTAATTTTTTTTTAGCCCATATTTCAAAAGTAATTCTTGTTGGTATATACAAATATGTTTAAATTTTATTATTTGTCTTTTAACAAATTACAACATGCCACATTAGGAATAAGTTTGACACAACTTAATCATTTTAACTGTTATTATCACTAAAATTTGCAGCATCGTCCTTCATGGAAGAAAAAGTTAATTTGGTGGAGTCTTTAGTCAAATTAATTGGTCAGAAGAAATACTGTATACTTAAATGGGGGGGGGGAACCCTGTTTTAATGAACTTAATTTTAACTGAACAACCTTCCTCAATGAATGTTTTAGAAATGGTTTTTCTCAGGAAACAAACTGTTCACCTAGGCAGATGGTTTAAAAACTTTTGTTTGACAGTAAACATCTGCTTTTGCAAATTAAACCTTCCACGGAACCTGAGTCTGTAGGGCAGATAAAAGACCACTCTGAAGCAGGGGTGGGAGTGGAGATGGTAGAAAAATGGGTGGTAGATCTTCCCACTGAGTGTTTGGCGATTGAAATGAGAAGCCTGTTGGATGCCATGAAAAGCCAGATAATTGTTACTCTGAGTGGTGGTGCAGGGGACATTCTGTGTGTGGTTGTGTTATGCTGACATTCCATCCAGTATGCCACTCCATATAATTGGGATGCTGTCTGTTCACTTTGCTGATAGAGGTGGGATTCAGGGACTGTGGTGTCTGTGATGCTGTGATCCTAGACAAGGTAAGTGCCTGATACCTCTAGATGCTGATAGATTAAGCTTTAATTGAATTTATAGTTTCCAGAATGAATATTGTACTTTGAGAGGCTATAAAGAATATCAGGCTAGGCGTGGTGGCTCACACCTCTAATCCCAGCACTTTGGGAGACCAAGGTGGGCAGATCACCTGAGGTCAGGAGTTTGAGACCAGCCTGCCCAACATGGCAAAACCCCATCTCTACTAAAAGTACAAAAATCAACCAGGTGTGGTGGTGGGCACCTGTAATCCCAGCTACTCGGGAGGCTGAGGCAGGAGAATAGCTTGAATCCAGGAGAAAGAGGTTGCAGTGAGCCAAGATTGTACCATTACACTCCAGCCTGGGCCACAGAGCGAGACTCTGTCTCGCCGGGGATAGGGGGAAGAATATCAGTAACTGAGAAATACCCAGGATGAGCCACCTTTCCAGAAATGTTCCAGTTAATCAAATTATACTGGTAACCCACAGCTCACTGCAGCCTTAACTTCCTGGGCCCAAAATATCCTCCCACCTAAGCCTGCCAACTAACTGGGACCATAGGTGCACAACAGCATCCCTGGCTTTTTGATTTTTTGTAGAGATGGGCTCTTGCTGTGTTGCCCAGGCTGGTCTCAAACTTCTGGGATCAAGCAGTCCTCCTGCCTTGGCCTCCTAAAGTGCTGGGTCATGAGCCACCCCACCTGGCCCTGAGGCTTTTTTGACTAAAATATTTTAAAATGTTATATATTTTTAAAACTAGTTTTTGCTATAGTGTGAAATGAATATCTGTCCCCTTTTGAGTGAATTTCAATAAAAAGATACAGAATCCTGTAATTCAGTGATAAGGGAGTTTGGGAGGCCCTTACTTTCAGACCTGAAGAGTTTCATCCCCTTCCACCATTTCTGAAAGGATTCCGAGAACTGCTGGCTTGGGAACTTTTAAAAGTATGGATTTGTTTTTGTGAGTTTGTAAGAGCTGCGTTCTGTCTACAGAGGACCTTGTTAATGAATCCCTCCTGTTATGTTATTTTAGATAGAAATGCTTGGTTCGTGGGTTGCGCCCGTGACATAAACTCTGGGAAATAAGAAAATTATAGACAAACCAAAATAGAAAGCAGCTCCTCTCTCAAGGTGAGTTCAGCAGTTGTCAGTGGATTGATAAAAGGGCCTTGTCGTGAGCAGCTAAGCGCACACTCCTGAATGCCTTTTCATTATAAGAATGAAAATGAAGAGATAAAGGAGGTTTTTTTCTGAGTAATTCCAGCTTACACCGTGAGCAACAGATAGAGGCCAACTTTAAAATCTCCACAACTGAATTACACCTCCAAAACTTGTGATCTGTTCATTTTCTGCTGAAATCAGGAATACATGGGTCATTAATATTAAGTAGAATAGAAAAGAGAAAAGCAGTACCTAAATGCAACCATCTTTTTTATCCTCAGTTGGAAAAGTGTCTGTTTTCTTCTAATTACAAAGATACTGCATGCTCATTACAGGAAGTTCTAAGAGTATCAGAAAGTGTGAAGAATAAAAGATTACCCAAAATTCAGGGAAAAGATTGTTAAAACAATGTTGACAAGCATTTATAACAAAGCATAACATTATTCTTTGACATTATGCTTTGTTGTTGTTTTTAACAATCTACATCTAGCTTCCTAAGTATTTTTCATTTTGAAGTCCCACATTCACCCACCAGAATATACACTGAACTCATAAAAATATTCCACGTTTTCAAAAGACGAAATACAGCCTGTAAATAAACACCTAGAAAAAAGGCCTCGCTGGGCACAGGAGTGCACGCCTGCAGTCCCAGCTCCTTGGGAGGCTGAGACGGGAGGATCGCTTGAGGCCAAGGAGTTTGAGACCAGCCTGGATAACACAGACCCCTATCTCTAAAAAATAAATTTATTTAAAAATTTTTGAAAATGGCCTGAAGGGTATTAAAGACAACATTGTAAAACAAGATCCTGCTTAAGTTAATGAAATCACAACACCCAGGGTTGACAAGGGAGCTAAAAATGGCAGTCTTTTTCTGTCTTACGGCCTATACGTTGATATGGTATATTTGGAAAGGAATTTGGTGATATGTATCAAGAAGCTTTACTGTTTATAATCTTGATCTGAGAACTTCATTTTTGTATTTATTTGCCTAAAGGAAGACTCTATATTTAGAAGGGTGTTTGTGTTGAAATGGTCATTCCAGTGGAAATGGCCTACGTGGAATGGGCTGTACCCCAGTTAGACTTCAATTCAAATGGCTATCTACCAGCTCTGAGCCTTGGGCAAGTCACTTAACCTCTAAGCCTCAGTCTCTACGTTTTCAAATGGGGATGACAATAATCCCTGCCTCAGAGTGTTTTTATGAAGATTACAGTGGAATTTAATATACAAAGCACTTAGAACCCTGTCTTAGCACAGAGAAACACTCAGCGCAGTTGTTACCCCTTCTCTTCAGGGGATACATTCCAGGGACTCCCATGGAAGCCTAAAACTCCAATAGTGTCTACCCTATATAAGCAGGTTGATTATCCCTAATCTGAAAATTTGAAATGTTCCAAAATCCGAAACTCAGTGGTGAAAGGAAATCCCCACTGGGGCATTTTGGATTTTCAGATTGGGGTGTTTAACCAGTTCGTCTAAAACAGATATTCCAAAATCCAAAACAAATCCCAAGTTCAAAACACTTCTGGTCCCAAGCATTTTGGAAAAGGGATACCTAACCTGTACTATGTTTCTTATGCATTAATACGTCTGATCCATTTATAAATTAGGCAGAGTAAGAGATAAACAGTAAGAGATTAACAACAATAATAAAATAGAACAATTATAACAATATACTGTAGTAAAAGTTATGTGAACGGGGCCCCCCCCTCACTGAAAATATCATACTGTTGAGGTAAATCTCGGCATATGAAATTTTTACTTATTGGGAATTTTCACCTTTTCACTTAAAGTAATTTCCAGCTTCTCTTTGACGTACCTGAATTGCCGGCATCACTACTCTGGCAGTTTGTGGCCATTATGAAGTAAAATAAGGATTCCCTGAGCTCAAGCCCTGTGATACCTCAACAGTTGATCTATAACTGAGATAGCTATGAAGTGACTAAGAGGCAGTAGCAGCATCTACAGAAGGGGTCTGCTGGACAGAGAGATGATTTGCATCCCGGATGATACAGCGGGATGGTATGAGATTTCATCACACTATTCAGAATTGTGTGCATTTTAAAACTTACGAATTGGGCCAGGCGTGGTAGCTCGTGCCCGTAATCCCAGCACTTTGGGAGGCCATGGTGGGCATATCACCTGAGGTCAGGAGTTTAAGACCAGCATGGCCAACATTGTGAAACCCCATCTCTACTAAAAATACAAAAATTAGCCAGGCATGGTGGTGCACACCTATAATCCCAGCTACTCGGGAGGCTGAGGCAGGAGAATCACTTGAACCCGGGAGGCGGAGGTTGCAGTGAGCCGAGATCACATCTTTGCACTCCAGCCTGGGTGACAAGAGCAAAACTCTGTCTTAAAAAAATAAATAATACTTATGAGTTGTTTGTTTCTGGAATTTTCCTTTTAATATATTCAGACTGAGGTTGAGCACAGGTAATTGAAACTGGAAAGCAAAACCACACATAGAGGGATTACTTGTAAACATTGCCTGTTACCACCTTATGTATTGCTGTGAGGCTTGAATGGAGTAACACCTGAGGGCAGTGTCTGGATAGAGTAAACCAGCACCGCATGTTCGATGATATTCTTAGTGTTAGTATTAGTACATAAAACTTAGAAACAGGACCAGGCACGTGGCTCACGCCTGGGATTCCAGCACTTTGGGAGGCCGAGGCGGGTGGATCACGAGGTCAGGAGCTTGAGACCAGTCTAACCAACATGGTGAAACCCTGTCTCTACTAAAAATACAAAAATTAGCCGGATGTGGTGGCATGTGCCTGTAATCCCAGCTACTCCAGAGGCTGAGGCAGGAGAATCGCTTGAACCCAGAAGGTGGAGGTTGCAGTGAGCCGAGATGGCGCCACTGCACTCCAGCCTGGGCCACAGACCCCCGTCTCAAACAAATAAACAAAAACTTAGAAACAAATATTCATCTAATAACTGGAGGAAAAGCAAAATAAATTTCAAATGGAGGCTATGCTGTTGAAAACAGTTGGTTACAACACAGTGTTCACTGTAAGGATACCAAATTTTGTGTGTACGGTTGCTGTACCTCTGCCAAAGGATATATGCATAGGAAGACGAAGTAAAAGTAGATTTATTCGACAGTTATAGTACCAGCTTCCATGGTGCCTGGCAAAACATGAAGAAGCTTTGGTTTTGGCCTCTTGAAATTAATTTAAAGCATGAGACAGACTTAAGCCCATACTTTAGAGACCATTAAGATGAAGGAAGAGCTTGATAATTCTGGGCCAGTCTATAATTTGAAATAAATGTATTTTGAAGCGTCAAAGCCAGTGGCTCTTTACTGAAGCATGTAATTTGATGTCTATTGATTTTCGCAAGGTGCTTGAGGACTGTTTTCATGCTGAAATTTCATTTCGGCTGTTCGCAGGACAAGAGAAATTTGATACCCATGTATGACTTGACCAGGCTTGAAATTTCACTTTATTTGATGGCTTGGCTAGTCATATAGAAATTAGTAGGTTCAGGCTTCAGTGGGGAACACACACAGAGCCAGCAGCTGTGGCCCGTTCCTATCTCCTGAGTGAGCAGCATTCACGATGTTCTTTTCACTTAGAAAGGGCTTAGGGAGGATTTATGTGTTCACTGTCTCTCATTTCTGTTCTCAAACCCTTGTTTTCTCCATGGAATTTTTTTTTTTTTTTTTTGAAACAGGGTCTTGCTCTTTCACCCAGGCTGTAGTCCAGTGGTGTGATCTTGGCTCACTGCAACCTCCACCTCCCGGGCTCAGGTGATCCTCCCACCTCAGTCTCCCAAGTAGCTGGCACTACAGACAACGTACCACCAGTTAATTTTTGTATTTTTGGTAGAGACAGGGTTTGGCCATGTTCCCCAGGCTGGTCTTGAACTTCTGGGCTCAAGAGATCTGCCTGCCTCTGCCTCCGCCTCCCAGAGTGCTGAGATTACAGGTATGAACCATCGTGCTTGGCCCTGTGATGCACTTTTGATCATAGCAGTATTTGGTCAAAGGAGTTAAAAGATGGCAGAATAAATAGGCTTGTGGGCTAGGGAGCATCCAGGAGGGACACCTGGTCTTCCTTGAGAGTCCGGAGATGGGGATCTTTGCATCCCTCGCTCACATTGGTCAAGGCCTCATTTCTACTCCTGACGTCTGCTCCTGCTTTGGGCCTGAGAGGTGCAAGCTCTCTTTCCAGAGTAGAATAAGCAGATGGTGATTCTGAGCAATGTGGGATGTGGACTGCGGCCTGGGCAAAGGAGTCCCTTGAGATGAGTCCTCCATAGCAGCCAGGTTGCCACCCTGACTTCTGAGTCCACTTTTAGTCTCTTTTTCTGCAGGCCATGAAATGGCTCAGCCCCTGGCCTGCTTCAGAACTAGAGCTCAGCCAGCCTGCGCTTCGGCCCTGGTTATGGCTTGGGGGATCTGCTCTGTTTCTAGCCCAGGGAGGTGTGTAGTTTGTATGGGAGTGAACTACATCTTTTTAAAAATACATTTTCTTCTTTTCTTTTTTATCGTGTCCATGTATTTAGAGCTAAAGGGGGGATCCACAGCATGAGTTTACACTTCACCTTAGCCAGAAGTCCCTGCCACATTTATCCTTAGATCAGAGAGTGACACTGGAGTGAGGACAGGGCGGTGGGTGGGTGGGGCTGCCCTAGCCTGTTCCCAGATGCTGCATGAGTCATCGTTTTCAATCCTGCGCGCTTAGCTTCCGACCCCCGTCACCCTGCCACCCCCTCAGAAGCTGCCGCACACCTGCTGTGTGCCGTGGACCAGCCGGAGTGCAGGGTTTGTGTCATGCGTCCCCTCCACCCCGCGAGCTCGCTCTTTAACCTTTCTCCTGCAGCTCCTCCTCAGCCCCCTTTGCAATGCCAAGTTCAGAAGCTGTGTTTCCCTTCCTCAGCCAGCTAGCAAGAGACTGAATTTAAAAACTAACAAAACAACCCTCATTGTCTCCCTTTGATATTTGCCTTTCATCTCATCTGTCCCAGGGTCAGGGCATCCACCTAGGCCAGCACTCTGGAAAGGCACCTCACCTGTGACAGGTAGAGCCCAGCAAGTCAGCCCAGGCTTCTGCACATGGTCATGTCCCCATGGGTTTGTCCTTGGAAACGCTTCAACTCCAGGGAGCCTCAAGTCCTTGGCGAAGGATGAAGTGGAAGGGGAATGCAGCATGAGGGAGTCTTTCTCTTCATATTCACCGCCCGAAAATGATGATGGCTCAGGAAGTGCACCTTCTAGACGAGGTGGTCTCAGCAAGCCTTAAAACCATCTGGTCAACAAGAGCAAAACATGTATAAGGCCACGAATGTACCTGGGGCTGGTTTGGTTTGCACAAACTGCCCCCTCCTCTGAATGATGTGTAAATAAGAAAGAAAATAGTAAACCCAGCTCCCTGCCAAGTCATTCTAAAGATGTAGCCCTGTCTTTGCTGGCCAGGTTTGTCTTCCCTTTAGTGTAGAAGACATCAGGGCCCACTTCTGCATCTTGGGCCTGTGGTTTCTGTCCTCTTCATCCAGATGTGCGACTGTCATGATGGTGTCCTAACCGGCCACCTATCTCTGGTCTTGTCCCTCCTCCCAGCCATCCTTGGGCCCCCTTGCACTGTGGGTCACGTCCCCTTGTCAACGCTCATCTGTTTCAAACTGCGGGTGGCTCCCCGTGCAGCTCACCGGGCAGGCCTCTGTGAACCAACTCTAGGCGTCCTCTCCAGCCTCACGTTGCTTCTCACCTCTGCACTTGCAAGAGGCTACTTGTGCTTCTGTGCGGGTCGTGGACTCTCAGGGCTCCCTGCGTCTGCGGGGGCTGCTGCTTTCTGCCTGGAGCATGTGCACGTGCGCGTTCCCTACTCAGTACACAATCATCCCCTGCTGTGGTGCCGGCACACAGCGGAGAGCAAGAGAAGTGGCTTTGCCCCCCATTGAACAGACAGACTAGTAGGGAAGACAGACATCAAGCTAGTCATCATGGCCATAATTACATAATTACCCCTTATGACAAGAGCTGTGAAGTGGCAGGAAAGAGGCAGACCAGGGTCAAGGATGGCCTTCCTGTGGTGTGATGTGTAAGCTGGAATTTGGGTAGGAAATAGCTGGAGAAAGAGCCTGAAGAAAGATGTTTCCAGAACCTGGGATCAAGATGTGTGAAAGTCATGATGGGAAAATGAGGATAACGGTAGCAGTGGGTAGGGGTCAGAGGTCATGCTTACCGAGGGTTTACCGTGTCAGGCACAGGTCTGTGCTACCTCATCACATCCTCATAGGACACTGCAGGGAAGGTGCTTTTACCATCCCCACTGCACACACGTGGAAACTGAGGCACAGAGAGGCCAGTGGGCATGCCTGAGCTCACGTGGCTGGTAGTGTGGCGGGATTTGGACCCAGGTAGTCTGGGTCCCAGGATCAAGCTGCAGTCACTGCAGCATCTTGCTGGGGCCTTTGAAGAGGCCTTTGTGACTGGAGCTGAATCCAAGGAGCTAAGGCTGGAAGGCAGAGGCAGAGGCAGAGGCAGGACCAGCGAGACGGTTTAGGAAGTGAGTGATGGAATTTGGATTTTTATGTGATCAGACTTGGTTGGGAGGACAGTGGATTGGAGGAGAGGCAAGGGAAGGAGGCAGAGAGAGGAATTAAACACCGAAGGTTAAAAAAAAAAATCGGGGATTCGACTTCCCGCCTTCCTTCACCTGGTGCTCTCTCCTTATCCTTCAAGTCCTGGTACAGGTGTCAGTTTCTCTCCTTGGCTCACTCTCTTTCTCTACGCTAGAGATCCTCAAGATCAGGGGAGATGTCTTGGCATCTCTCAGGGTTCCTCATGCATAGGGGGCTCTCTACAAATAGATGAAAGGAATGGAGGGAAAATAGTTATAAAGCTAAGAAGCAAGATGTTTTATTGAGGAATTTAACTTTTCAAGTTCATAATTCTGATGTGACTTTCACAGTGTAAGCTGCCTGCGGCTGATACTTTACTTATGGAGTACCAGTGGTCTGTTATTCAAGCTAAAATTTCCATTTCCTTATTAGCATGAGTGACCAGGATTACTCCCCTAGCTCCACATTCTTAGGGAGTCAAGAGGTCGCTTTCAGCAGGCCAATCTGCGCACGACCTGCTGGTGCCGCAGCATTCCTTACTCAGATCTCAGAGACCCTGGGATTTTGCAGTGCTCTGGAAAGCTGAGAGGGCTGGCACTGGGGGCCGGCTGGGATGGGAACAGGCTGCCCCTCTTGGCTCTCCACACAGGCCTGAGAGCCACGTGGTCCCACATGAGACACTGAGCTATGTGTGGGCTCCGCCTCCAGGGTTCCATGCATTCTTAGCGTCTCAGCAATCCAAGGACAAGCACATCAGCTTCCACGTAGTTAAACATAAGAAAGTTGTCCGTGTTTTAATATAAACTTTACTGACATTTAAACATGCATACTTCATGAAAAGTACAATATTGTAAATGTGCGGTAAAATGGGTTTTCGCCAAACTGAACACACTTAAGATCAAAACATGCCCACATTTGCACCCAGATCAGGAAACAGAACATGACGCCACCCTGCGTCCTTCTTGCTTCCCTTCTGTTTACTGTACTCCTTGCAAAGGTAACCTTTGTCATCGCTTCTAACAGCCTGGATTAATTTTGCCTGTTTTTTGAGCTTTCTACCAATGGAATCATACAATGTGTAGAAAGGATGTACATTTAAGATGAGATTTGTTTTGGTTCCCCCCTTTCCCCGCCAGTGCTCAATTTATCCCGTGTTCCTAGAAATAATAGAGATAACACAAGTGGAAAGACAGTCTCACAGTCTCATGAGAGGAAGGTTATCCATCCGGGGTCAAACCATGCTTGGCACAGAGCCACTCGTTAGGATTTAGCAGTAATTAAAATGACTGTGTTGTTTATAAATTGTTTTATGAGTACATTAGTGCCTTGTTTATTTTTTATCACCAGAGAAAAAGTGATTCTCCTAAGTAAATGTTGTAGATCAGTGGTGAGCAAACTTTTTCAGCCAAGGGCCAGATAGTAAATATTTTTGGCTTTGCAGGTGCATATGGTCTTTGTTGCAACCACTCAATTCTGCTCTTGGGATGCAAAAGCTGCCTTGGACAATATATGCACAAATGAGGCTGGCTGTGCTCCAAAAAAGCTCCATTTGTGGACACTGAGATGGAAAGTTCACATAATTTTTACTTGTCACAAAATATTATTCTTCCAACTTTTTAAACTTGAATCTTTCTGAAGTGTTTTTGTTTTTGTTTTGAGACGGAGTCTCGCTCTGTCTCTCAGGCTGGAGTGCGGTGGTGCGATCTCAGCTCACTGAAACCTCCGCCTCCCAGGTTCATGCCATTCTCTTGCCTCAGCCTCCCGTGTAGCTGGGACTACAGGCGCCTGCCACCACGCCTGGCTAATTTTTTGTACTTTTAGTAGAGACAGGGTTTCACTGTGTTAGCCAGGATTGTCTCGGTCTCCTGAACTTGTGATCCACCTGCCTCAGCCTCCCAAAGGGCTGGGATTACAGGCATAAGTCACCGTGCCTGGCCATCTTTCTGAAGTTTTTAAACACTGATTTAAATTCTCAGGATGAGCTGAGAACATTTTCTTAGTAAATATGGGCAACATGGTATAATAAAAACATGGAACCCCTGGCACTGTCCTTTTGCCGTGTCTCTTTGGGCAAGTTTTAACTTCTCTGGATCTGTTTCATCTTCTATGGGACAGGGATAATAGGAAGGACATTCCACCAGTAGCCCCAGGATAGCTGTACTAGTTATTTGTGAACAGAACCCCATCTGGAGAGTCACAGAGGATCCTAGTTGGTCAGCTTTCAGGCTGTGGCAGTTGTTAAATATTCTGAATATCACTCTTTTTCATGACATCCTCTCTACTGAGGTCTTGTATGCACTATGGCCAGCATTTGCCTCGCATATAGTAATTGCTCCTTCTCCTCTTCCCATGGAAATGGCTGTAGGCATTCTTGGCTAAGAGGGATACTTTACTTTTGTATTAACTACCCTGAAGGGGTGGCCTGCCCCTCCACACCTGGCGTTTCTCATCAGGTGGAAGAGAGACTTGAGAAAAGAAAGAGACACAGAGACTAAAGTATAGCGAAAGAAAAGTGTTCCCTCAGTATTTATTGATCAGTATCTTTACCATCTCCGAGAGGGGGATGTGGCAGGACAATAGGGTAATAGTGGGGAGAGGGTCAGCAGGAAAACATGTGAGCAAAGATCTCTGTGTCATAAATAAGTTTAAGGAAAGGTGCTGTGCCTTGATGTGCATGTATACAAACATCTCCACAAACATTTTAGTGCATTAAGGAGCAGCATTGCTGCTAGCACGTCTCACCTCCAGCTGTAAGGCGGTTTTCTCCTATCTCAGTAAATAGAACATACAGTCGTTACACCGAGACATTCCATTGCCCAGGGACGAGCAGGAGACAGATGCCTTCCTCTGTCTCAACTGCAAAGAGGCCTTCCTCTTTTACTAATCCTCTTCAGCACAGACCCTTTACGGGTGTCGGGCTGGGGGACATGATCAGGTCTTTCCTTTCCCACGAGGCCATATTTCAGACTATCACTGGGGAGAAACCTTGGACAATACCTGGATTTCCTAGGCAGAGGTCCCTGCGGCTGTCCACAGTGTTTGTGTCCCTCGGTACTTGAGATTAGAGAATGGTGATGACTTTTAACAAGCATACTGCCTTCAAGCACTTGTTTAACAAAGCACATCCTGCATAGCCTTAAATCCATTAAACCTTGAATAAACACAGCATGTGTCTCTGCAAGCACAGGGTTGGGGGTAGAGTTACGAATTAACAGCATCTCAAGGCAGAAGAATTTTTCTTAGTACAGAACAAAATGGAGTCTCTTATGTCTACTTCTTTCTACATAGACACAGTAACAGTCTGATCTCTCTCTCTTTTCCCCACAACTACCCCCAACTCAGGGACTTCTGTGCTACAGGTAGAATATCCTTATCCAAAATGCTTGGAACCGGATGTGTTTTAGATTCACATTGTTGGATTTGGGATTTGCCGTGGTTTGGCTGTGTCCCCACCCGAATCTCACCTTGAAGTGTAATAATCCCCACGTGTCAAGAGTGTTGCCAGGTGGAGATAATGGAATCATGGGGGCAGTTCCCCCCATACTGTTCTCATGGTAGTGGATAAGTCCCATGAGATCTGATGGTTTTATAAGTGGGAGCTCCCCCTGCACAAGCTGTCTTGCCTGCCACCATGTAAGATGTGATTTTGCTCCTCATTTGCCTTCTGCCATGATTGTGAGGCCTCCCCAGCCTTGTGGAACTGTGAGTCCATTAAACCTCTTTCCTTTATAAATTGCTTAGTCTTGGGTATGTCTTTATTAGAGTGTGAGAACAGACTAACACAGGACTCTCAACCTGTAGTTTGTCTAGTTTTCTATTCCCCTAGTGGCCACCAGGATGTGAGCTGTACCGTCACCTAGCCTACCTTCAAGTCAGCTCCTCTACCAACTCTACCTTGCTGTTTCAGATGGGTAGGCTGATTAAAACTCTCTAAAGCCAGAGGAGCCCTGCATTCCACCCTCAGCTGAGCGTGAGCCCTGTGTGACCTAGGAAGTCAGCAGCATGGACTTTGGGGCCAGACAGCCTGGTGGAATCCCAGCCCCTGCCATTTATGTTATGTGCATCCTGTGACATGTTACTTACCTTCTCTGTTCTTCCGTCTCCTCCTCTGTGAAATGGGGAGAAATAGCACCTACTGTATAGTTGCTGTGAGGATTTGGTGAATTAGTGTGTGAGAACATTTCAAACAGTCCAGGAAGCACTGTGTAAATATTTGCTAGCATTATTTTTTTGTTTTCACTCCAAACATATTGCTTGGTTCTGATGCTTTCTAATGATAGTTGAGGTTCCCAGGTATATGACCTCTAGATTAGAGAATTTACATATTAAATGACAGATTTGGTGTTGTGGGGAATCTCATGGGCATTGTTTTAGGATTTGATTATTTTCTGTTGTATCTCATTGTCCTCTTCTTAATAGCTCTAGACATCTAACCCTGAGCTAATGTTTTACTGTTCTGTTACTCAGAAAAATTCTGAAATGCAGGGGTTAAGAATGGACAATCAAGTCTTAAGTGCTTTGCAAAATGAATTTATTCCTTTGAGAATTAAAGTGATGTCCTGAAGGAAGTCACAGTTAATGGTTAGTTTCCTTTAGGGAAATATTCTTAAATAATTATAGTGCTGGTCTCACATATCTTTGATGGAAACCAAACAACTCCTGGGTTAATGTTTAGTTAAATGAACCAAAAAAAAAAAAAAAGTATCACTTTGCTTAGTTAGAAGCAGAGGAAAATATTATTTGAATGGAGAAATGTTTGAAAATGAGAAATAAATATGTTACGGTGGTGGGATTACAGATGATAAGTATTTTTCTTTTTTTAAAAGATGGATTTGCCTTTTAAAAAGGGGAAAAAGCCTGAAGCTGTTACAGTCTGTCTCTAAACTAAATTATCTTCACTGCAATCTAACACTGTGCAGCTAAGTGTCATAAAATTAAGACCCACAGCCTAAACCCTCTAATAGGTAAGACTATTCTAAGACACTGGTAACACGTCTCTGAAGAGTGCTGGCGTTTTGTGCTGTTAGTCTCCTGGGTTGATTTTGGTTTGAGTTCACAGCAGAAGTCTGTTGGGTGGGCAGAAAGGAAGAATCATCACGCTGGGACATGAGTCCGAGCGAGTCCTGTCTGTCCTCTGCATTCTTCCTTCCCCCGCATTGTCCTGGCTCGGCTTCAAGCAAGTCTGTGAGGTAAAGGTTGGTGGCTTAGTATCCTAGGGCTTCTGTGACAAATTATCACAATCTGGTAGTTTTTATTGTTTTGTGTTTGTTCGTTTGTTTTGGTTTTGGTTTTGGTAGAAGGCAAATGAGGAGCAAAGTCACACTCTGTGGCCCAGGCTGGAGTGCAGTGACTTGATCTCGAGCTCACTGCAACCTCCGCCTCCCGGTTTCAAGCAATTCTCCTGCCTCAGCCTCCTGAGTAGCTGGGACTACAGGCGCCCGCCACCACGCCCAGCTAATTTTTGTGTGTTTTTTTTTTTTTAGTAGAGACGGGGTTTTACCATATTGATCAGGCTGGTGTCAAACTCCTGACCTCAGGTGATCTGCCTGCCTTGGCATCCCAAAGTGCTGGGATTACAGGCATGAGCCACCGTACCCGGCCAATCTGGTAGTTTTAAAACAACGGAAATTTATTGTATGACAGTTCAGGAGCCCAGAAGTTCCAAATCAACACGTCAGGAGGGCCACACTCCCTCCAGAGTCTCAGGGGAAGATCCTTCCCGGCCTCTTCCCGCTCGTGGTGGCTTCCGCTGTTCCTTGCCTCGTGACCGCATCATTCCATTCTCTGACACTGTCTTCACACGGCCTTTTCCCCTTTGTCTCTGTCAAATCCCCCTCGCCTTTCTGAGGACACCAGTCATTGGACTTGAGGCCTACCCTAAATCCAGGATGATCTCATCTCAAGGTCTTTATTTAATTACACCTGCCAAAACCTTACTTCTAGATGAAGTGGCGTTGTTCGTCTGGGTTAATACCTGAGGTTCATTGCCTCACGCCAAGGAAATCAAGGACACGGACACACAAGGAGTGAGTTTAAGAGCAGGAGTTTAATAGGCAAGAGAAAGAGGAAAGCTCTGTCTCCTGCAGAGAGAGAGGGGCTCCTGAGTGGGTCTTCCAGTTCCATCGTGAAATGCACGGGGGGAGTTTTACAGATGAGCGTGAAGAGGCGGTGTCTGATTTACATTGGGCCCAAATGATTGGTCAGATAGGTGTGCTATTTGCATAACATACAAAGAAGCTGGCTGCCCCACCCTAATCTTTTGTTATGCAGGTGGGTTCTCTGCCTGGCCAGCGCTTGTTGCCTGCTTGTTTACTGCACACCTGGTTGACAAAAGGGAAGATGGACCCTCCGTGTCGAACACGCCTGGCCCCCAGGTAGCCATTTCCTATTGGCAGAGCTGCCGGCATTCACCCGTGCAAGCTTCCAGCTTGCTTATGTATGTCTGCAGTTCGATTTTACAGGCTGTTCTGCTAGAAAAGAAATGATTCGGGGGCTGCTTTTTGTTAAAAGAGAAACCTTACTGAGGACTCTCTCACCCTCGCTAACTGCCTAAGTAATTTCTTTCTAGTTCCTGTAGCACAAATAAGGTCACGTTCTCAGGTACTGGGGATTAAGACTTGGGACCACTCCTTAACCCACTGTAGCTGGCCTCACAGATGTCTTAGCTGACCACCAGGCAGGGGTTTCCACCCAAGGACGCACCTCCCCATTCCCCGTGGCACCGGCAATGTGGAGTGGGGAGCCACGGAGCAGGGAGCCAGCAGCTTAAGTTTGAAGTCCAGCTCCCTGTTCTTGAGACTGGAACCTGGAGGGCGTTATTAAATGTCTCCCAGGCTTGGTTCCTGTCTTGTGTAAAATGAAGGTGACGGTGTCTACCCCTCTGGGTCACAAGAAGCATGTGGGAGAATATGAGAAAGCAGCTGGCAGGGTGCACGAGTTACAGCAGGAACTCAATACGTGTCCTTGAGTCTGAATGCAGTCACTCAAGGTCCTCAGTATTAACTGCCTTGCTCTCAGGTGGGTGATGTTTGAGGATTAACAAATCTGTTGGGTGAATCCAGATAAATGGGGAGGTGACCTTTCTGGATGATACAGGCTGTTAACCATGAGTTAACATATTCAGTAAGTTAATATAAAGAGTCTTGGCAGTGCCTGGTGCAGCAAAAGGATGTGTATCTGTGGTTGTCATTGTCATTGCTGTGGTCGCCGTTGCTATGGCACCATAACCCTGTTGATCTGAACCGGTAGAGATGAGGCCTTGAGGTGGCCCCTGGAGATCACAACTGAGGATCCCTAAGCCCACCCCCAGGTATGTTGTGAAAGTGGCTGCCTTCTTTCCTTTACCTAACTTGTGACATCCTTCAGCCCAGGACTCAGTACACAGTGGGCCCTCAAAAAATAGGGTTAACTATTAACTGAAAGATCTTATTCCAGGTGTTCAGGGAATGAGCAGAATTAGTGTGACTTTCTGCTAATAATATCTTCAACTGATGTGATGAGAGTAGAGTTCCACCAGTGGCCACTGCAAAAGACACAGAGCATGCAAAATCCTCTCTCCTTTTATCAGAAGGAAGAGCTTCTCCATCCTTTCAACCTTGGGCCAGTAATTGGTCCCTTTAGGAGTTAGTTTAAGAAAAGCCATGCATGCCTTAGCCAGCCTGAAGTCAGACCCTTAATGGGAAGCTGGTGCTTTATTGAAACTCAGTAACGGAACACTGCTTTGAGCTCAAAATAACTTCCCCTGAGCTCCTTCAACAGCTTGCTCCCTAGGTGGCCCAATGTTTTGCTGCTGTCTAAAGTTGTATGTACTCCAGTGAAGCTTGAGTTTCTTCATGATCACCATCCACCATCACCAGTTAACATGGGCTGAATATCCATAACATGTCACACTCAGTTGGGATGCATAAAGGACACCCTGTGCCTGCACTGGGGTTGTGGGCCTGAGGGCTCTTAGAACTCCAGATGGCTGCACAGACGCAGGTGAGGCTGTGGAGCAAAGGCAGAGTCGATGGTGAAGGGCCTATTTTTAACATTTATTGCCGCCATGTTGCTCCTACAGTGCCATTATGAATGGTCTCTGTGAGTCCGGGCAGTGGTTAGTGTCTACTCAGAAACTTCATGTCTGTCCTCCTGGGATAGAATATGAACAGAATCCAGGTCTGGAGTCATGGATGTTGAACGTGATAGTACGTTTCCTGGCATCACCAACGTCTGATCTCTTTCCATCTTCCTGCAGTTCTATGAACATTTCTTTCTAACACAGTGTTTTCTAGGGGCTAATTCTAAGTTATTTTAGGGGCCAGTCATCCCTTGTATCCTTCCCCTTTCCTCCCAAGGTATCCCGAAGTTGATGTGCAGTGTTATTGTACACTTTTTCAGCATGTGCAAGCCTGTCTAGCTTATATAACTTGTCATCATTTTGTGTTGTTTTACATTTTATATAAATTGTATTACACTCTACAGATTCGTTTGTAACTCGTTTTCTGTCCAACCTTATAGATTTGAGATTTATCCATATTGATTTATGTAGATCTAGTTCATTCATTTTACTTGTTACATATAATGACAATAATTTGTTCATTTTCCTATGGAGGACAGCTAGATTGCTTCCACATTTATGCTCTTTTAAACATACACACACACACACACACACACACACACACACACATCCTGCTGTGGCTCTTCTTGTGAGATTCTCCTATGTGAGAATTCGCCTAGGTCTGGGGTGTACTTAGAAGGGGAACTGCCAGTCATATGTATCTTTAACTTTCCTAGCTTTGGCAACTTGCTCTGCAAAGTGTCTAAACCAATTTACATTCCACCAGCAGTGTTGGAGGATTCTACTTCCTCAAATTGTTACCAGTGAATGCTTTTATCAGGTTGACCAAAAAGTTTCCATGTGGCTGGGGTGAAATAACAGGCATTTGCCTCCCTCTGATTGCTGGGAAGGTTAAACACCTTTGCATATGTTGATTCGCCATCAGTGTTGCTGCTTCTGTGAATTGTTTGTTTATATCTCTAGCACCTTTTCCCTCTTTCCTGTTTGGGGCATGAGGAAGAGAGGAGATGCTTTACTCACCGATGGGTAGAAATTCTTTACATATTCTGGATACTAATTTTTTGTTGATATAAGTTGCAAATTATCTTCTGCTGGGATGTGACGTTTTCATAAAATATTTTGATGAAAGAAAAGTGAGAAGTAGGGAAGAGTATTCAACCTTTAAGAGAAGCATATTTAAAAGGGTCTATTTATTCTGCTCCTGAGACAAGTTGGTGGTGTGTTAAACTAATGAATCATTACAGTTCCTATATATGCAGTTATCATTACATTAGGCTTTTTTATTCCTTTCTGAGGTTCCGAGGTTTTGTTTTGTTTTGCTTTGCCTTTTTCTTTTCTCTCTTTTTTTTTTTTTTTGAGACAGAGTTTCACTTTCTTGCCCAGGCTGGAGTGCAGTGGCACCATGTCAGCTCACTGCAACCTCCGCCTCCCAGGTTCAAGCAATTCTAGTGCCTCAGCCTCCTGAGTAGCTGGGATTACAGGCGCCCACCATCACGCCCGAATGATTTTTTGCATTTTTGTAGAGACGGGGTATCACCCTGTTGCCCAGGCTGATCTCGAACTCCTGAGCTCAGGCAGTCCACCTGTCTCGGTCTCCCAAAGTGCTAGGATTACAGGTGTGAGCCTCTGCACCGGCCTTGCTTTGCCTTTTTAAGGCATCACCTTTAGGGACTTGCCTTTGTTCTTGATGATTCTCCATGCTCACTTGTTTGAGACTTTAGTAACAAGTTGCTAATACCATTACCTAAGTCCCAGATGAATATGAAGTCTGCCCACTTCCAGGTCATGGTATCTTAAGTTCTTATGACCCATAAAAGGCTTAGACTAGCTTCTTGACACCTACCAGCCCATGGGTGATTAGCTCCCATCCTCCCAAACTGGAAGCAATCCATTTCATTACAAACCCACCAAAAAGCATAATTCTGTCCACCAAGAGATAATGGCTGTTAGTACCCTGACATATATCCTGTTAAACTTTTTCCAATACATATGAGTATATCAATATCATGTAACTAAAGTGATCATAAAATACTTATTTTAGATTGTAGGTTTTTAACCCAATAGACGTCTCAGAAGTCTTCCTAGGTTAATGCAAACATTCTTACAGTGGCAGCTTTAGTGGCTGTATAGTATTCCATTGTTATCTTGAAGATTTCAAAAGATCTTTTTTGTTGGATGTGTGTCTGATTTCCATTTTTTTTACTGTAAGGAGCGATCTTTAAGTGAACCTTCTTGTGCATGGATGTTTGTGAACGTCTAAAATCTAAGACCTAGAATTGCAGGGTGAAAGTTACACTGATCTCTACGACTTTTGATGTATACCCTACAGGTGTTTAGCGTGATGGTGGGGGGCAGTTGTCTGGTGCTCTCATTTGGAGGAAACTTACTGAGCATGAATTGGGGATACGTAGATGATAAGATGATCTCACTCCCTTGTGTCAAGGGCTCATGGTCTAGGGCAGCAGTCTTCAACCTTTTTGGTACAGGGACTGGTTTCACGGAAGACAATTTTTCCATGGACCAGGTGGTGGGGTGGTTTCAGGATGAAACTTTCCACCTCAGATCATCAGGCATTAGATTCTCAGAAGGAGGGCGCAGCCTAGATCTCTCAATGTGCAGTTCACAATAGGCTTTGCGCTCCTATGAGAATCTCATGCTGCCGCTGATCTGACGGAGGCAGCGCTCAGGCGGTAATGCTTGCTTGCCCGCCGCTCACCTCCTGCTGTGCGCCCCAGTTCCTAACGGGCCATGGACAGGCACCGGTCCACGGCCTGGGGGTTGGGGACCATATACTGGCAGGCGAGCAGGAGGCAACAGGCTCAGGACATGAGGAAACTGCCCCTAGGAGGAAGGAGGTTGGTCTCCAGTTTAAGGAGGCAGATGTCAACTGCCTGAAATTCTCTGGAGACGATACCCCCAGCTCCCCTCTCCACCCATCGGCTCTTTCTAAATGATATAAAATGCTTCCCTTGACTAAAAGCACAGCCCTTGCTGTGTCTGAGGTGAGCCACAAAACCTCTTGCATTTCAGTCTCCACCCCTGTTAGTTGTGGAGAATAATAGCTACAGCTTCCTCTGCCTCACAGCCATGAGATGCAAGGCACATAGTGGATGGAAGAGTGCTCAACCACTGTGAAGCTCTGTGTAAATGTTGTATACACAGTACCCCCAATGCAGTCCTCGGAGCGTGCACGAGGGTGTCTGATGAGTAACAGCTCTCGGAAGACGTTAAAGAGGATGCTTGCCTGGACGCAGTGGCTCACGCCTATAATCCCAACACTTTGGGAGGCCGAGGCGTGTGGATCACCTGAGGTCAGGAGTTCGAGACTAGCCTGGCCAACATGGTGAAACCCCATCTCTACTAAAAACACAAAAATTGCCAGGCATGGTGGCGGGTTCCTGTAATCCCAGCTATGTGGGAGGCTGAGGCAGGAGAATCACTTGAACCCAGGAGGCAGAGATTGCAGTGAGCCAAGATCCCACCACTACACTCCATCCTGGGTGACAGAGCAAGACTCCATCTCAAAAAAATAAAAAAATAAAAAAGTGGATGCTGGTCCTGAAATGAGACCTCCTTTCCGAGCAGGAGTATGGACAGCCCAAGAACCCACCACCGCAGCTTAGAATCCTCAACTGAGCATCGCTGGGGGAGCACATGGGCTCTGCTTGCTTATAGGCCTGGGTTCAGATCCCAGGTCTGCCATTTACAGCTCTGTAACCTCAGACAAGTGACTCAACCCCCTGTGCCGCATTTTCCACATCTGTGACATCTGGTGATCACAGAGTTTTTGCGAGAATTGAAAGGAATAAGGCATATAAGGTGCTCAGACTGTGACTTGGTGTGGCCAGTGCTCAATACATGTAAGCTTGTATTATTGTTCTTGTTATTTACAGCGTTTTTTTCTTCTCTTTTTTTTTTTTTTTAAGACAAGGTCTTGCCCTGTTGCCCAGACTGGAACGTAGCGCGTGATCAGGGCTTGCTGTAGTTTCGACTTCCCAGGCTCAAGCAATTCTCCTTCTTCAGCCCCACAAGTACCTAGGACTACAGGCGTGTGTGCCACCATGCCCAGCCAATGTTTTTTGAATTTTAGTAGAAACGAGGTCTTGCTATGTTGCCCAGGCTGGTCTTGAACTCTTGGGCTCAAATGATCCTCCCACTTTGGCCTCCAAAGTGCTGGGATTACAGGTGTGAGCCACTGCTCCCAGCCATATTTGCAGCTTGTTAATACTTGCGAGGAAACTGTTAGAATAGAAAAAAAATCATTCCCTCAGCCATTTAAAAGCATCCTAAAATCAAGTTCTTGTTTTAAGATAGTTTCATTCATTGTTCTGGTATTTCCTAAATAGTTCCTTCCCAGTAAAAGTGCCCCACTTTGGTGGTTTAATTATAGGCCATGAGGATTTGCTTTTTCCGTGTAAGGTTGGAAGAAAAAGTTGGTTTGCTGCTACAGGAAATGAGTAGAAGCTCTGTTGCCCTCAATAGCCTTGTGGAGTTGCCCTGGAAGCCTATGTCCAGAGCTGTCTCCCAGGTCATCCCATTGCTGCACCGTGGCTAACTCCCATGCAGAGAGGGCCCTCTTATAAATACCTAAACATAACCATGTTGAGAGAGCAGTCATCCCTGGTGAACCTGTTTTTAAACTTATCGCTGAAACCAGTTGCCTTTGCTTTGAGGTGATTTTTGTGCATCCAGGGGTCTTAGAACTTTAGACCCAAGAATGTCTGGTCCTAGCTTTGGGGGTTTCATGGCCTAGGATGCAATATTTTAATGGATAGGATCAACATCAGAGTAAATTTTAATTTTTCTAAATAAAGACATTATTAAAAGTTACCAGCTGGGCATCATGGCTCATGCCTGTAATTTGAGAGGCCGAGGCAGGCAGATCAGCTGAGGTCAGGAGTTTGAGACCAGCCTGGCTAACATGGCAAAACCCCGTCTCTACTAAAAATACAAAAATTAGCTGGGCATGGTGCTTCATGCCTGTAGTCCTAGCTACTTGGGAGGCTAAGGCAGGAGAATCACTTGAACCCAGGAGGCAGAAGTTGCCATGAGCCAAGATTGCACCACTGCACTCCAGTCTGGGCGATCCATCTCAAAAAAAAAAAAAAAAAAAAAAAGGTCACCATTGGCCAAACCACCGTTTTATCAAAGAAAAGTCTATTTTAACACCCACCTTCCTCAAAAAATAGAAAAAGGAAGGAAGGAAGCAAAGACATAAGTCTGGTACATTTCCAAAGACTATATAAATTAATTTCATGTAAAACTTCCTCTTTTGTTCTTGTTTTTTGCCGATGCATCCAAGGAATCACAGACTTCATATATGCAAAGAAGAGATAAGATGACTTGCTCTGAGTGGTGTAGTAAATCACACTCAGGCAAGACTGGAGCACGAACGGTTCTCCTGAAGATGCCTTCTAGGCTGCTAGTCAGTGAGTTGTTTAAACTGACTCCAATCCTTTTGTTGTGCAGATGCAAACTGTGATGCAGTTGAATTATGTGATTTGTTTTCTAAATTGTTGATAACCAAAAACCATAGATTCATTTTATTAAATAAACATTTATTTAGAGTTTAAAGGTCTGATCCTGAGGTTGCGGCAGGGTGGACTAAGCTGCTGTAATAAAGACATATGAAATTCGTGGCTAAGGAAAGAGAGAAGTCAGTGTTTCCTCCCATGTAGCAGTCCTTGGTGGGGAGGCTTGGCTCCGTGTGGTCATTCAGGGGCCTGAGCTGCTTCCATCCTGATGCTCTATTGTTTTTCCTGAGTACTTTCCTGGTTTGCATGGTGGAAGCTGGATTGCTGCTGTGTGTGCATGGAAGTGGAGGAAGAGGATGAGGCACCAAAACTCTGTGTCTTGAGGCCAAGACCCATAAGCATCATAGCACTCTGTTCACATCCCACTAGCCCAAACTCAGTAAAGCAGTTGCATATAACTGCAAGAGAGGAAGGCAAATGGAGTCCCCAGCTGGAGGCCACATGCACAGCTGAAACTTGGGGGAGGAGTGAGGAGGGGTTCCTATCACTAAAAGAAGAGGAGAATGACTACTTGGGGACAAAGAGCAGATTCTTTGTCACGGACATGAAGATGTTTTTAATCCATTCTGTTTTTCTCTCTAGCAGAATGGGAAAAGGAAACCCCTGCTTCTAGAACTGTTCCAATGTTCTGCCCATCCTACCAGACTCTCCCAATATTTGGAGGGCAAAGGTTCAGGCAGACATTGCTTGGTGTAAAAGTAAATTTATCTGGCTGAGTGCGAGGGCCCATGCCTGTAATCCCAGCACTTTGGGAGGCCGAGGCGGGTGGATCACCTGAGGTCAGGAGTTCATGACCAGCCTGGCCAACATGGAAAAACCCTCTCTCTACTAAAAATACAAAAAAATTAGCCGGACATGGTGGTGGCTGCCGGTATTCCCAGCTACTTGGGAAACTGAGGCAGGAGAATCACTTGAACCTGGGAAGCAGAGGTTGCAGTGAGCCGACATCGTACCATTGCACTCCAGCCTAGGCAACAAGAGCGAAACTCCACCTCAAAAAAAAAAAAAAAGTAAATCTTTCCCGCATTGGTGATTTCCCTGAAGGTCTGGTACAATGGAGGATTCCAAGCCTTTCTCTTTTTCCCAACCATGGCTCTTCCATTGGAGTCTTTCACAGGGAGATCCAAGGACACTGTGGGAAGAAGATCTTGGGTCCCCAAGGCCCCAATCTGATCGCATTGCCCAGTGTTAGTGATGACAGCTCTTCCTGGCATATGCTGGTTGGGTGGGATGGTCTAAGGACGGCAGGAAGTTTTAGAGCCTAAATTTACCAACTCCTGGCCCCTGCTTGATGATGCTCAACAGAATGAACAAAGCTGTAGATTACTTGTCCAGATGGCCTCTTTATTTTTAGATTGGTGATCCGTTTCCAGCGTCTCTTCATTTCTTCACCATGATGGTCTGAATGATGACTTCAGTGAAGGGCAAACTCAGGCACTCTAGGAAAGATACATTATTTAGGGTGTTATTGCCTGACACCTGATTTCCTGTTCTGGGAAATCATAGGGAAAAGCATCTTCATGTGCAACATACGGGGTTTTTTTTTTTTTTTTAATTTATTTGTTTTTGGTACATTTACAGTTAAATTCCCCAAATCAAAGAAAATGACTTCCCAGTTCTGGGGAAAATAAATTACGAATGGAAATGGAACCCAGCTCCTCTCTACCACACGGGGCCCAGAACATGATGTTCTCTGCTGCAAAACTGCATAGATCAGGTTGGCCACAGAACTGCAGGTGCCTCACTGATCCACATTCCTCAGTTAAGGACCAAGATAGAAACCTTTATATATACTCTCACTGAGGGAATTAATATCTGTGTTAGTTTCCTAGGGCTGCCGTAACAAATTGCCACAATTCAGTGGCTGAAAACAATAGACATGTATTCTCTCACAGTTGAGAAGGCCAGAAGTCCATAATCAAGAGGCTGGCAGAAAACAAGGTGGTTCCTTCCATCCCATGTCTCCCTCCTAGCTTCTGCTGGTGTTCAGCAGTCTTTGCTAGTCTTTGCTTTGAAGACGCATTATTCTAATGTCTGCCCCTGTCTTCACATGGCCCTCTGCCCTGTTCCTCCAATATTTTCCAATCTCCCTCTTATTTTTAAAAAAATTATACATGGGGTCTCACTTTGTCGCCCAGGCTGGAGTACAGTGGTGTGATCTTAGCTCACTGTATCCTCAAACTCCTGGGCTCAAGTGAGCCTTTCACCTTGGCCCCCCAAAGTGCTAGGATTACAGATGTGAGCCACTGCACCTGGCCTTCCCTCACTTTTGTTTCACAAGTACATCAGTCATTGAATTTAGGGCTCATCCTAAATTCTAGATCACCTTATCTCAAGATCCTCAACTTGGGTACATTTGCAAAAACTATTTTCAAATAAAGTCAAATCCACAGATACCAGGGATTAGGACTTGGGCATATCTTTTCAAGGGATGCAGTTCCACCCACTACAATATCATAGCAAACATGCATCAAAAAGGTTAAGTCCATTACCACTGATCCCATGTTGTGTTGACTGCAAAGGCGTATGGCATCAAGCCTCAACAGGCCCATTTTTCGCAGTTGGAAAATCAAAAGTGCTAGAAAGCAAGCTGGCTTATCCTGTAGGGATGGGTGGTGGGTCGCCTCAGGCCCTGCTGTCATTGCCAGGGACCTCATTTGCACAGCTGCGCGTGAAGCGGCTCGCACGTTGTCAGCAACGCTTCCTTCACGTGTGCTTGCTCTCTTAGTGTCTGTAACTAGCGGGCGGGTGTGGTGCCTGTCATTCATCTCCCAGGGTTTGATAAATGTTATTATACTTCTTGATGGGTACCTTCTGGCATATTTACCACTTTGTACCTTTGCTGTTTATTGTGGTTCCTTGGAGCCCAATAAAAGCAAGATAAAAAAAGCAAGCAAGAACAGGGCAGGAAAAGTCAGAACTGTAATTTAGTCATGTAAGGTTCAATTGGATGTGTTTTTCCTTTGCCCCCTGCCTTCACTGCTGGGCTGTTCAGAGCCAGGCTCTGCTCCACTTCATCCCAGTGACATTATGCCCCCAACATCCCCATCCTTTCTGGGGTGATCAGTATCTTCTTCAGTGCATGATGGAAAGGGGAAGATTTTAGTTCGTATCAGATGTTTGGAATCTTTGTAGGAAATCGAAAAAATATTAAACTTAAAACAATTTATTATTTTAAAATATGTATTATGAGAGATGTTGTAGTATAGCCACTGTAAAATGAGAAAATATTATACAGACCTCAACATGGGCCGGGCGCGGTGGCTCACGCCTGTAATCTCAGCACTTTGGGAGGCCGAGGTGGGTAGATCATGAGGTCAGGAGATCGAGACCATCCTGGCTAACACACGGTGAAACCCCATCTCTACTAAAAAAATACAAAAAACTAGCCGGGCGTGGTGGCGGGTGCCTGTAGTCCCAGCTACTCGGGAGGCTGAGGCAGGAGAATGGCGTCAACCCGGGAGGCGGAGCTTGCAGTGAGCCGAGATCGCACCACTGCACTCCGGCCTGGGCGACAGAGCGAGACTCCGTCTCAAAAAAAGAAAAGAAAAAACAGATCTGAACATGTAGCAGGCGTGGAGTGCTTAGGTTTCACGGGTGGCCTTGGAGGTTCTGGCTCTCATGCTACTGAGACAGCCGAGTATAAAGGGGTCCCTGAGAACCTCCGACCCGGCCTGTGCGCTGGGAGGAGTGTGCGCTGGGCGGAAGCCATGGAATTTCGTGATGTCTGCAGTGGGGAAGAGCCTGGCCTCTCCAGTTCCGGGGAGGTAACCAGGGATTCAGTCTGTGAGGCGGGAAGCCCACTAGGAGGAGACTCTCGCTTTGCTGTGTCCCTCTTTCCTTTTTTTCTTTTTCACCCAATAAACCCTGTCCTCCTCACCCTTCAAGGTGTCTGTGAGCCTAGTCTTTCATGGTCGTGTGACAAGAGCCCGGCTTTTAGTTGAACTAAAGAGAAAGCCCTTACAGCACTACCATCCAGCGTCCTCCTCCTTCCTGCCCTGGATTCTTTAGAAATAACTGGAAACTCTCTCCAGAAGGTGTTTTCTGTGATGGCATAAATGGATCAGTGGAGGCCCAGGGCCAGTGCTCTGTCTCCGTCTCTCTCTCTGCTGTGTTTCCTTGGAATTCTGGCCCTCAGCCCTTTCCTGAACGCATCATCTCCTTGAGGGTAAAAGGAGCAAGAGAACACTGTTGTCGCAGACGCCTCATGTGAATTGTTCCATTTTTAAGACAAAGAACGACAGTTGGCCTTAAAAATAAATCTCATTTGTGTTTCTTTTGGTTGTTGAGAAGTAAAGAATTTTTGAAACAGATCCTTTTTATATACAAACGTTTGTCTAAATAGAGCACTTTTTAGATCTTAAACAGGAAAGCGAGCACTCGGAGATGCTTCTGTTGTGGGCTTTGGTAGACAGAGAGGTGAAGATCCCTTCTATCCCTTGTTCTCTTTCAAATAGATGTTTTTATTGTGGTGAAATATCCATAGCATAAAATTTACCACTTTTAACTGTGGAATGTACAGTGTAGTCATGTTTAGCACATTCATAATGTCACGTACTCATCACCACCATCCATCTCCAGGCTTCCTTGTCCTCCCTGAATGAAGCTCTAAACTCATGAAACACCAGCTCCTCATTTTCCCTCCCCTCCAGCCCTTTGGTAACCACCATTCTACCTTCTGTCTCTGAATTTGACTGCTCCAGACACCTCACATAAGCAGAATCGTTCAGTATTTGTCATTTTGTGACTGGCTTATTATTTCACTTAGTATAAAGTCCTCAGGGTTCATTCATGTAGTCACGTGTCAGAATTTTATTCATTTTTAGGACTGAATAATATCCCACTGTATGGTTATACTGCCCTTTGTTGATTCACTCATCAATGGACACGAGTTGTTTCCACCTTCCCCGTCTTCCCACTGAAGCCTTCCTCTCCGTCAGTTCCCAGCTGTCGCACCCTGTCTCTCCTTGGTGATCGCCTCTGGAACAGAATTTTGCTGTTATGAGCCACTCCTGTCAACAGGATTTCCCAGAGTATGTTAAAAAAAAAATCACAGATAATAGCTTTAAAAAAGAACTTGCTTTGGGTAAGCTTTGGTGACATCTGTGAGAAAAAGAAAGTGACCTGGGAGACAGGGAGGGTTCCTGGCATAATAAACATGTTCTTAAACCTTTATGCAAATCCCAGATTAGTAGATATCGTGGGAGTCAACTTCCAAAAGAAAACTTGATTTCCGAAGGCCACGCACAGTTATTCTGTTTCACCATGTGTTTTGTTTGTAAGAGGAATACAGTGGAATAGAGAATGTTTGCCGCCGCCAAGGTTTTCTCTTGTCCCCTTGCTAGGTGGAAACCAAGTGCTGGATGAAATTGTGTCTGTCTGGATGCTGAATAAAGACATGGTTTGCTGAATTCATTTTGGCAGCATACACTGAGGACAAAGTACCAGTCTACAACCACACTACTTAATTAGGATTCTCTGAAGACATGCCAATAGCATCTGCTTCTCAGAAGTAATGCTGCAAAAAGATGAGTCTTGATTTTGAGTATGACTTGATTTAGCCAGATGCATAGGCCCACTTCTTTAAAAGAAAGTCCAAATTTATCTTCTGTGTTCTTTGAGGGAGTGACAACCTAGAATCAGCTTCAAACATAAAATGTGGAAAGTAATGTAAAATGTTTACAATTATGATTGCATTTCTAGGATTTAGTAAACCTTTAGCCACCAAGAGACTGGACTTGGGGGTGTGTTGCCTGTGATAGGATGCTAAGTTGTTTCTTGGCAGAAACATGGAGATTGTTAAACTAGGATGGTGAAGCATGACTTTTTGTCTCTGTCAGCTACTCTGAAGCTATCCCTGAGTCCCCTGGAAGACATGAGCATCCCTTCCTCCAGGACCCCAAGGCTCCTTGTGAATAATACCACATTAGAGCACTTGTCATGCCATGGTGGAATTTTCATGTGTGCACGGGGTTTCATGTAGACATGTGTGTACATAAAGGGCACAGACTCTGCATTGTTTTATTCCAAGCATGGGGCCAATTAATTGCAGTAACAAGGACAACCATTTATTAGATGGCTACTGCACTGTAGGCCCTACTCTAGAAACTTAATCACAGTGAGAAAGGCATTATCACCATTTCTCAACTGAGGACCAAGTAGTTTCGAATTCCCTCTGGTCACTCAACTCATAAGTGGACCCGTGAGACTTGTGGGACTCCAAAGCTGGTGCTTTTCTCATCAGAACATGACTTCCATGTTGGTGGGAAGACACCATATGTCTCATAAAAGAGTTAATTATCAAAACCGCAATGAGATTTTTCACACTCACTGGGATGGCCACGATCAAAAAAGATAATAGTAATTGTTGATGAGGATGTGGAAAAATTGAAACCCTCATAGCTTCTGGAGTGTACATTGGTACAGATCCTTTGGAAGAGTATTTGGCAGTCACTCAAAAAGTTAAAGTTGCCATAGGACCCAACAATTCCTCTTCTAGGTATATACCTGAGAGAATGAAAACATGTGTTCTTACAAAAATTAATACAAGAAGGATCATAGCAACATCATTTATAGAAGCCTAATGTCCATTAGCTGATGAATGGCTAAATAAATGTGATATATTCATGCAGTTGAATATGATTAGGCAACAAAGAGGAATGAAATACGACACATGCTGCAACATAGATGGACCTCGTAGACATCCTGCTCCGTAAAAGCCAGACACAGAAAGTCACATATTGTGTGATTCCATTTATATGAAACATCCAGAATAAGCAAATCTATATAGACAGAAAGTAGGTTAGTGGTTACCTAGGGCTGGGGATGGGGAGCATTTGAAGGGGATTGAGGAGGAACCACTTATGACTTTGAGGTTCCTTTTCGAGATGACAAATTGTGATAATGGTAGCACAGCTATTAAAAACCACTGAACTATACCCTTTAAGTAGATGAATTGTCTGGTATGTGAATTGTATTTCAAAGCTGTATTTAAAAAATATTTAATGAGGCCAGATGTGGTGGCTTATGCCTGTAATCCCAGCACTTTGGGAGGCCGAGGCAGGCGGATCACTTGAGGCCAGGCATTCAAGACCAGCCTGGTCAACATTGTGAAACCCTGTCTCTACTAAAAATACAAAAAAAACAAAAAAAATTAGCTGGGCGTCGTGGTGACTGCCTGTAATCCCAGCTACTTGGGAGGCTGAGGCAGGAGAACTGCTTGAACCCGGGATGCGGAGGTTGCAGTGAGCCGAGATTGTACCACTGAACTCCAGCCTGGGCAACAGAGCAAGACTTCATCTCAAAAATAAAAATAGTAATAACAATAATAATTAATGAAGATCTTTGCCTGTCTCAACAGTCACTAATTACTGTTAATAGCCCTTATATACTACTAGCTTGAGGTTGGCATTACATTGTGATAACCTGGTCCAGTGTGTCCTTTCAGAATGTAGCTGTTGTGCTTCCGTTTCACTCTGGGCACTTGTAGGGGCTCGTCTGTTAATGCTTAATGGTGGGAAGGAAGCATCACACAAGATTTACTAATTGTCAAAGTCACATTGAACATGTTCCTTTTTCATTCATCTTCATGTTCTGAAAGGCTCCAGTGAATCCCCTCGAATGGTCTGTTACTTGAGCCTTTTGGAGAGAGACAGCAACCTTCCTGGCAGGCAGGGAGCCACTGATCGGATACCGTCCCATCATCCTAAAGCTTTGAGGGCAGTGAGGACTCCAGTGAGTCATACTGACTGCTGCCACGACCCTGTTTACACTCACTCTTTGCAAGATGTCAGGGTCCTCTGTTCTTAGCCAATGTGGTGGGGGAATGAAGCTCTTGCTGCTGTTTGTTTTTTTTTTTTTTTTTTTTTTTTTTGAGACAGGGTCTCAGTCTGTTGCCCAGGCTGGAGTGCAGTGAGCCCTGACCTCCTGGGCTGAAGCAATCCTCCTACCTCAACCTCCTGAATAGCCAGAACCACAGGCATTCTCTGCCATGCCCAACTAATTATTAATTAGTTGCTGGGATTACAGGCGTGAGCCACCACACCTGGCCTAAACTCTTACTTCTGATACCTTTCCTCCCTGCACCATAAACGTTTACAAAATTCATGGTCCTATTTCAGAATTTTACCACCTCACTGGGAGGCTTTGTATCATCCTTTTGTCCTCATTGAACATCCTCCTTTATTGATGAGGTGTTGAGCCCTTGGTCACCTCCAAGTACACTGAGTGTTCCATCAATGGACATCTCACTGCTCAGACGGTTATTAGCGGAGTGGTATGTCCTCAGAGGCCACTTGAGTAAATGTGGATTTTTCAGAGATATGGAGTTGGCAATGTAGCTAAATTGCATTTTAAGAGCAGAACCTACAAAGGCTCAATGTCTACAGTTCATCAGTATCTTTCAGAGACTCATTCATTCATTGGACAGATGCCCTGCACTGCTCTAGGTCCTGGGTAGATGCTGATGTCACGGAGCCGATGTGTGGATGCATGTGGCAGAGATGCAGCAAGAGCTGTGATGCCTGTGGGGAGCATGCAGAGTAAGAGAGACATCAGTGTGAAGTCAGGTGGTCAGGAAAGCTACCCCCCTGTGGCCCGTGCCTCCCTCTGTAGCATGGTTACACCCGGCTGCTGCATTTGGTCTTCCAGAACTCCTTGATGTGCCATAGTCCATGCCATGCACGGTCTGTTACACCGCCATGGTTAGGGGTGTTGGGAGGGCCACCACTAGAATGAAAGTTCAAGAAGAATGGGGTTCTTGCTGGGCTTGTTTCCCATAGACTCACCTGCATTTATAGCTGTACCTGGTAGGCAGTAGACACTCAACTATCTGTCAAATCAGCAAATGTTAAATATCACTACAAATACCTGTAGAATCAACCAATATTAAAATGATATAGTTCCCCTTTGTGTAAGAAAGAAATTAAGGCAAAAGTGAACAAAGAAAATTTTAAGATATTAAGCTAAATGTCTAAGATAGATAAATAGTGTGAATTCAGACGATGAAGATACTGAACCAGATGGCTGTGTTTCTCCATCTCACCACCAATACGCTTTAATTACATTAATCAGACCCAGAGCATGGTCTGATTTTCCAGTGGTAAGAGCTCTTGCCCAGCTCTTATTTGCTCTCAAAAACATTTCCTTCTCTTTAACATATGTAAATACCACCTTCGGATGCATGCATATTCACATAGCCACAGATATACACACACGTAAGTGTAATCATCAGTTTATGAGATAAATTAGTGATGAGATTCTGATTTCTTCTTTCTATGCTACCAGATTTTTCCAAGTATGTATTCACCTTATTTAAAAAAACATGCTGCAGAATCTCATTGTTGTTCTTTAAATTTAAACTGATACTTATTATTAAGAGGGAGTGAACAGTTATTCAATAAATGGTCCTTATTGAATATTTATTGAATATTGGTGAATTTAATGCAATCAACTCAATAATTTGGGAGAATAGGGAATTTAGACACTCATTTCATACTATGCCTGAAAATAAATTCATTATTTATTTAATGATGAAAGATGAGAGGCTTAAATATAATAAAGTTCAACCAGGCCGGGCACAGTGGCTCACGCCTGTAATCACAACACTTTGGGAGGCCGAGGCAGGCAGATCACAAGGTCAGAAGATCGAGACCATCCTGGCCAACTTGGTGAAACCCCGTCTCTACTAAAAATACAAAAACTAGCTGGGTGTGGTAGCGCATGCCTATAATCCCAGCTACTTGGGAGTTGAGGCAGGAGAATCGCTTGAACCTGGGAAGTGGAGATTGCAGTGAGCTGAAATCGCACCACTGCACTTCAGCCTGGTGACAGAGTGAGACTCTGTCTCAAAAAATAATAATAATAAACTTAAACCAAAGAAATACCAGGAGACAATAACATTAAAGAAGTCTAGAAGAGCTCATACGAATGTATAAGGACCCCAGTAGATAAATTGGCAAAATAATTCTAAAAGAGAGCTTACAGTAGAAGCAATATAATTACCAAGCAGACAAATGGAAGACATTCTGGTTCTTTTTTTTTTTTTTTTTTTTGAGACAGAGTCTTACTCTGTTGCCCAGGCTGGAGTGCAGTGGCCAGATCTCAGCTCACTGCAAGCTCTGCCTCCCGGGTTTGCGCCATTCTCCTGCCTCAGCCTCCCGAGTAGCTGGGACTACAGGCGCCCGCCAACACGCCCGGCTAGTTTTTTGTATTTTTTAGTAGAGACAGGGGTTCACCGTGTTAGCCAGGATGGTCTCGATCTCCTGACCTTGTGATCCGCCCGCCTTGGCCTCCCAGAGTGCTGGGATTACAGGCTTGAGCCACCGCGCCTGGCCTGGTTCTTTAACAAAGATATTAAAATTAGAAAAATAAAGTACGATAATATTTCCCACCTGTTTAATTAGCAAGACATTTTAAAAATGAGTATCAATTGCTGGGAAAGAGAGCAATCTTTTTCTATGTTTCAGGTTATATCGTAAATTGATACTACTCTTGGAAATCAGTGGCCATATATGTATCAAGAGCTGTAAAACATTTCTAGCTATTTTATTTCTAGAAATCTCTTCTAAAACATACAAAAATATAAAAATGAAAGACTAATGATGCAAATTGTGACTCATGTGGTCATTTAAAAATTAGAAAAATAAAAATTCAGTTACTAAGATTTTAAAGTTATATGTAGTGTAAGCATAACTTACAGTAAAAAACAGGCATGTTTAAAATTACTGAAAGGAAGTACATTAAAATGACCCAGCGATGGAGTTGTGGTGGAGTTCTGGGAAATTTTTTCATTTTCTTATTTTGTAATGCAGTCGCTTTTAAGTTTTAAAACACTTTTATAAATAGACTTTATATTTCTAAGAGTTATGCTTCCTAGAATATTGTTTTTGCAGATTATTTAAATCAGTAAAAATCAAAAGATGCCGGTTCTCTTGGCTGACTTTTAAATTAAAATACTAATAAAGCATTTATTACCATAAGAGAAAAATATGCTTAGAACACCTTTCATTAATTCTACTTTTGCCAAACCACTCTAGAGTTAAATAATTCTCTTTCTTTCCCAATTTACATAGTTCTGTGGGAAAAAATTGGACATATAATGAGTTAAGTGGAGAATTGTTGCAAGCAAGCCATGAACTGCCTTTTAAAAGCTTATCCTTTTGAGGGGAAGAGACATGGATTCTCCACTTCATCCCTCAGTTAAACAAAAATCTGAGTCTTGCATATTTAAAGATAAAAACATACTTAATTTTTAAAGTTATTGTTATGGTCCAGTTTAAAAAATACAACCTCATTTTCTCCTCCGGTGTTTCTTGATACTGATCCCAAAGAATGTGTGTCAAACTAAGAAAGTTAATTTTCATGTAGCAGCATCTGGTTCCTTAGCCAATTCAGGGAACTCTTGAGTGCTTACCCTCAGAGCTTTTGCTGCTGTTTCTAGATTCCACCTTGTTAGCCTCTCACAAGCAGTCCAGTATTTGGTAGGGTGTGGGGGACAGGGGACTCATGAAGTCAGATTCCAACGTGCAGGGTTTGTTTGAGATGCCTGTAGGATCAACCAGGTTTCACCTCTGGATGTATGTTTAATTCAGTGGACGTTGTCATTTTGATGGCACATGCTGTTCAGTAAAAAGAGGTTAAAAGTATTCTAAAATGAGGTGGTGGATTATCTGTTTGGGTAGCTACATGGTCTCTAAGTTTCTTCCATTTTAAGATAAAATTGCCAAAGACAGTTTTTACAGATTTGGAACTTTCTGAGCGGGCGATATGAATTAGGGTTTTGGTGGTGCCAGTCATTGCATCCAGAGGTTGGCACTGCTGTCATCTGCTGGTCTTAGAACACATTGAAGTACACTGATTGGAGCACACCAATTGGAGCACACCGATTGGAGCACACTGATTGGCTTTTGCTTTTGGAGCTTGGGTGTTATACAGTGTTCCCACTTACCTAATCATCACTTTGTTGGTGGTGGAGTAGGGGGCCTTACTCTGGTTCCAAGCAAGTCATTAGAATGATCTGCAATTTGCAGTTCTAAAATCGGGAAAACTGGGGGTTTCTCCAAAACCTGCATTAAACAGAATTTTTTCTTTCTTGAGGGTCCAGGTCCATACTTAAATTTTAATGAGTAATATCATTTTCCCATCAGTGGCCTAATGCACTATAAATTATATATGCTCCACATTAAATTCAGTTTTATTTTTTCACAAACTGGACTTAATGGCATTTGTTGTTTTGTATACCCTATGCGATAGAAATTTGTTGCTGAAAAGGAATTCAGGTCCTCCAGACCTGTGGTTTCCAAACCTGACTCTTTAGGAAAAAACAAAAATCCTCCAGTTTCATTATGGACCTGATGAATGAGACGCCCACAGAGTATGGCCCAGGAATCTGTTCTCCTAAAGGTCTCCAGGAAGGTTGGGAAAGAGGAGGGAAGAGCGTAGGGCCATTCTCCCTGAAAAGAAATAGGCCAAGAGTTGATTGTTGTGTTAGCTGGTAATGGGTACTTAGGGATCCATTATTCTCTCTGCCCTTTGCATGTATTTGAAATTTTCCGTAATGAAAAGACTTAAAAAAAAAAAAATTAAATAAAAGCTTCCCAGGTGATCCTGAAAATCAGCCAGGTTTGGGCAGCGCAGTCAATCCACCTCTCCCCCTTAACAGGTGAGAACATGAGGGCAAAAGAGGCCATGCAGTTTGTGGGGATGAAGAACTCAGATAGGATGTAGAACTCCTGTTTCTACCCATAGGCCTAAGTAAGCCCTTAACTCCTCACAGCCTCCTCAAACTAATCATTTTGCTGACCTTCTTAGCATTTTAAAAGAGAATTAATAAATCTGACTTGTATGATTCACTTATTTTTTTTAAACACAGGAGTGTTGAGTGTTTTTGAGATGTTTTTCTTTCTTCACAAATTTTTCTAAGATGCTTTTAAAACCATTCCATTGGACTTCAAGGTAGCTACTGGCTTTTCAAACATAGGTTATGGGGCTACTACTTTGCTGCTAGTTAGCATATGAGGCCACTGGCAAAAGAATAAATGAGCAGTAAAGCTGCTGAAAAGTGTCTATATGAAGCAGTGTCTAATGAGCCAACCAGAGAGACCAGCTCCATCCTGGAAAATTAAAACAATGGTACTGTGACTTTGCCTACTGCCAATCATTGATCAGTCCTATCAGTCTGGCTTAACCTTCTAAAGCTCTTTACCACAATGAGAGGTGACAAGGTGCTGGCGGCCCTCACTCGCTCTCATTGCCACCTCACGTACACTCTGGCCACGCTTGAGGAGCCCTTCAGCCCACTGCTGCACTGTGGGAGCCCCTCTCTGGGCTGGCCGAGGCTGGAACAGGCTCCCTCTGCTTGCAGGAAGGTGTGGAGGGAGGGAGAGGCACGGGCGGGAACACAGGCCGCACAGCACTCGCAGGCCAGCGTGATTTCCAGGTGGGCACGGGCTCGGTGGGACAGTGAGGGGCTTAGCACCCCGGCCAGCAGCTGTGGAGGGTGCGCGGGGTCCCCCAGCACTGCCAACAGGCCCGCGCCGTGCTCAACAGCCTCCCCGCCAGGCAGGGCTCAGGACCTGCAGCCCGCCATGCCGGAGCAGCTTCCCCGCTCCCTCCAGCCAGTGGACTCCCGTGAGGCCGGAGCCTTCCCCACGGGCGCTGCCCCGTGCTCCACAGTGCCCGGTCCCATCAGCCGCCCAAGGGTTGAGGAGGGTGGGCGCACTGCATGGGACTGGCAGATAGCTCCGCCAGCGGTCCTGGCATGGGATCCACTAGGCGAAGCCAGCTGGGCTTCTGAGTCTGGTGTGGACTTAGAGAACTTTTATGTCTAGCTGGGGGATTGTATATGCACCAATCAGCACTCTGAGTCTAGCTTGTGGTTTGTGGATGCACCAATCAGCATTCTGTGTCTAGCTAATCTGGTGGGGACTTGGAGAACTTTTGTGTGTAGCTAAAGGATTGTAAATGCACCAATCAGCACTCTGTGTCTAGCTCAAGGTTTGTAAACGCACCAATCAGTGCTCTGTGTCTAGCTAATCTAGTGAGGACTTGGAGAACTTTCATGTCTAGCTAGAGGATTGTAAATGTACCAATCAGCTATCTATAAAATGGACCAATCAGCAAGATGTGGGTGGGGTCAGATAAGGGAATAAAAGCAGGCTGCCAGAGCTAGCAGCAGCAACTTGGGTCCTGTTTCACCTAGTGGGAGCTTTGTTCTTTGTTGGCAATAAATCTTGCTGCTCTTCACTTTTTGGGTCTGCGTCGCCTTTATGAGCTGTAACACTCACCGCGAAGGTCTGCAGCTTCACTCCTGAAGTCAGCAGCACCACAAACCCACCAGAAGAAGAAACTCAGGACACACCATCTTTAAGAACTGTAACACTCACCATGAGGGTCCGCAGCTTCATTCTTGAAGTCAACGAGACCAAGAACCCACCAATTCCGGGTACAACAGTGTATAGATAAGTTGCCTGTCATGTAAATACATCTTATTGATTTTGTCAGGCAGCCGTCCAGTTCCATTAAAAATGTGTGAAATCGTCTGAATGATTTGACCAGAAACCCCAAGAGTCAACGTGAGGAGGAAAGAAAGAGGAAGGGAAGGGGGAAAAAAGAGGGAAGGAAAAGGAGAAATACCACTGAATTGAGGCTAAAGGAATGATCGTTGGGGCTACTATGGCTTTTGTTTGGTTTTGGCAAGGTTTTATTTTTTTGCTGTGAATGAAAACAAGAATTGGTATTGCAGGAAAAGCAAACTAATAAAGTGTTTTTTCCTACTGTACTCTCAGCACAAAGCACTTCTGGTCACCAAAATGTGGGGAGATTTTGTCCCCCACCTACACACAAAGCAACTCTCCAACAAAGAGCAACTGAGTGTCCTATAGTTCAGTGTAATTCTGACATTATCTACATGGAGATAGCGTCAGGTCCCGCAGGATAAGGGCTCAGTCCCACAAGACTGCCCCCCCCCACCCCCCACCGCTTCAGACATTAACAAGTACAGCATACCCATAACTGCTGTCCAATTTAGCTACAAATTGACCCCCTTTTGGGGTTCTCTTGTTTGCTAGGACAGCTCGGAGAATTCAGGAATGCACATTACTTACATTTACCAGTTTATTATCAAGGGTATTGCAAAGGATACAAATGCAGAGCCAGGTGGAGGGGATGCGCAGGGCAAGGGATGTGAAGAGGGGCCCAGAGTTTCCATGCCCTCCCCGGACGCACCATCAACCAGAAGCTTTCTGAACCCTGGAGTCCAGAGACTTTTATGGAGGCTGCCTCCCACAGGCATGACAGATGGTTCACTCCATCTCCAGCCCCTCACCCCTTCCTGCAGACTAGGGGGCAGTAGGGCTGAAAGTTTCAAGCTTCTAGTCATGGCTTGGTTTTTCCAGTGACCACCCTCCATCCAGGAACCCACCCAGAGTCACCCCATGAGAAAAAAAGACACCCATCACCCAGGAAATTCCAAGGGATTAGTTCTGTTTCAGGTTGTTGGAAATGAGTGCTCGATGTCGCAAAGGAAATAACACTCGAACAGAAAATATCTCAGCAAAGCAAATTTACTTCTGCAGAAGGGTACTTCCTGTGTCAGTCACACTCACAAGAGCACACCGAACAAAGGAAGGAAGGGGTTTTTAACCCTAACGCAGTTCCTGTCTCTGTGTCCTTCCCCTATTGGTTGGGGTTGGACTGCACAATCTAAGATCTAAGCTGACCCAATTGACTACTGTTTGAAATTGCGTAGGGCTAGTTGGGTGGGAAAGGAGAGACTGTCTGTTACAGTACAAGGCATGTCAGGGCATGCCAAGGCATATCAGTGCATGGCAAGAGCAGGAAGGGTGGTTTACAGATTAGAAACAAGAAACAAGAGAGTAGAAGGAGATTGGGCTTCAGAACAAAGAACAAGGACATTACACAGTTAAACCCTTTGAAGAGGAATTTTATCATCCCTGACAAGGAACTGAGGTCGAAGACCAAATATTAGAACAAAAAATCTCCTAACATCCCTGTTGCTCAGCAATTACAAACATTTTAGAATCTGTGGGTCAGGAACTAGGGGAGGAGGCCAAATGAATATTTCTTATTATATCCCAGTATTGCTTTCTTTTTGTTACAGGTTTTATCGAGATACAATTCATGTACCTGTAAGTTTCACCCAGTTAAAGGGTACAGCTCAATGATTTTTTGTGTATGCCTCGAGTTGTACAAATGCTACCATAATCTAATTTTAGGATATGTATTTTCATCACCCCTAAAAGAAACTCTATACTTATTAGCAGTCATCCTCCTTTTCTCCATTATCTCAACCCTTGGCAACCACTAATCTACTTTTTTCTTTATGGATTTGTCTATTTCGGACACTTCATGTAAATGGAATGCTACAGTAAGTGGCCTTTTGTAACTGGCTTCTCGTACTGCGTTTTCAGGGTTCATCCATGTTGTAGCGTGTCACAGTGCTTCATTGTTTTAATGGCCTAATAATATTCCATTGTATGGATGTACCACATTTTGGTTATTCATTCATCAGTTGATGGACATTTAGGTTGTGTCCACATTGTGGCTATTGTGAATAATTCTGCCATGAACATTACAGGTTTCATGTGGACACATGTTTACTGTTTTCTTGGGTCTATACCTAGGAATAGAATTGCAGGGTCATACGTGTTTAGCATTTTGAAGAACTGACAGTCTTCTGAAGTGGTTACACCATTTTATGGTTCCTCCAGCAGTGAGTTGAGGGTTCTGATTTCTCCACATCCTTGCCAGCATTCATAGTTACAGATCCTCTTGATTCTAGCCATCCTGGTGGGTGTGAAGTGGTATCTCATTGTGGTTTTGATTTGCGTTTCCCTATGACTAATGATGTTGAGCATCTTTTTATGTGTTTATTGGTCATTATATCTTCTTTGGAGAGCATGTATTGAAATCCCTGGCGCATTTTTTTTTCATTAGCTTTCAAGTGAGTTTAATGGTATTTTCTTTTTTTTTCTTTTTTCATTATAAGTTCTGGGGTACATATGCACAACGTGCAGGTTTGTTACATATATATACAATTGCCATGATGGTGTGCTGCACCCATTAACTTGTCATTTACATTAGGTATATCTCCTAATGCTATCCCTCCCCACTCCTCCTACCCCACGACAGGCCCCGGTGTGTGATGTTCCCCTTCCTGTGTCCGAGTGTTCTCATTGTTCAGTTCCCACCTATGAGTGAGAACATGTGGTGTCTGGTTTTCTGTCCTTGTGATAGTTTGCTGAGAATGATGGTTTCCAGTTTCATCCATGTCCCTACAAAGGACATGAACTCATCCTTTTTTATGGCTGCATAGTATTCCATGGTGTATATGTCCTTGGCGCATTTTATAATGGAATTATTTATCTTACTACTGATGGGAAAAGCACTTGTTTTATTTCACACATATCTCATTTTGTGAGTTAAAAAAATGAATGGAGGCCAGGTGCAGTGGCTCATGCCTGTAATCCCAGCACTTTGAGAAGCCGAGGTGGGCAGATCACGTGAGGTCAGGAGTTTGAAACTAGCCTGGTCAGCATGGTAAAACCCTGTCTCTACTAAAAATACAAAAATTAGCTGGGCATGGTGGCAGGAACCTGTAATCCCAGCTACTTGGGAGGCTGAGTCAGGAGAATCGCTTGAACCCAGGAGGTAGAGGTTACAGTGAGTCTAGACCATGCCATTGCACTCCAGCCTGGGCAACAAGAGTGAAAGTCTGTCTCAATTTAAAAAAAAAAAAAAAGAAAAAGAAAAAAAGAAAAAGGCTGGAAAAAGTAACAAATGTTTTAAAACACCCAAAAGACATTATGAACAGTTTGATTGACTTATAGTTCCATGTAACCTAATTTTAGGGCTCATTCTGGTAGTGGGAGAAACCTGACATTGATAATATATAAATAGAGCACACACACAGAATCCTGAATCCTTTTAATGCCTGTTAGGATAGGTGCTAAGCCTGCTGGGAGAATACTGAGTTAGTGGAGCTAGCTGATTTACATTGAGAATGTTCTGATATTTGTGAATTTCTCATGCTATATAAATTAGAGATTCATATGTGCAATTGCGAATATTTCACTGATTCTGTTGGAGGTTTTTTTGTCTTTAGCTAAGTTGTATGGAAACTCAAGAGATAAGTATCTCATTTGTGGTATTGTGAATTTTTCCAGGGGAAGAAAACCTTTTTTCTCCTACAAACAGTTGAAGAAAATTATCTTTTCTGTTTTCAAATTATCATAATTGGGTTTCTGCATCACAGATTTGTCAAACTATAGAGTATGTATAAAGTCATGTTTATTCATTTGGTATTCTCAACATAAGTATACTAAACTTGATTATGTTAATTTCAGAAGAATAGAACATTAAGCTTAGAATTAGACAAATATACACAAGTTGCAATTGTGTACAGGGATTGCTTATATTTCCAGGGTAAAATCAAATCTTATCCCCAAATCTAATTAGTAGCTGTTCATTGGTGTATTTGACATACAGCAGCCGACTTTTCTCACCTCAATAACTAGTACATCATCAACAGATGCAGCAGAGCCTTGACCGCTAATTAGAGTTCTCTGCCAGAATGCTAGAGCCTGGTGTAAGCTCTGAAGAGTTGAATCAAGGACATCCCAGCAGTGGTTTTTGGAGAAACAAAAATTAGAGGTTAAATGCATAGCAGTCTACACAAGAGAGATGGTTATTTTTTTAGATGCACAGAAGTAGATCTCAGTATTATATATACTTTTATTAGTCAGTGCTCTTTGCTACTTTAAATCTGTTTCCAAACTCCACTAGTTTCCTAAAGCTGCTGCAGCCAATTACCAAACTCATTTTCGTAAAACAACGGAAATTTATTCCCTCACAATTCTGAGGCTAGAAGCCCAAAAGACACCCATCAAGGTGTCTCCAGGCCATGCTCTGTGCAAGGCTCTAGGGAAGGAACCTTCCTTGCCTCTTCCTGGCTTCTGGGGGCTCCCTGTGTTCCCCAGCTTGCTGCTACATCACTCCAATCTCTGCCTCTGATTCACATGGCTGCCTCCTCTCTGTGTATCTTTGTGTGTGTGTCCTTTTCCTTCTTATAAGGACACCAATCATTGGATTTAGGGCCCACCTTAATCCAGTATGACTGCATCCTTTTTTTGTTTGTTTTTTTTTTTTTTTGAGACATAGTCTTGCTCCATCGCCCAAGCTACAGTGGCACGACCTCTGCTCACTATAACCTTCGCTTCCCAAGTTCAAGGGATTCTTGTGCCTCAGCCTCCCTAGTAGCTGGGACTACAGGTGTGCACCACCACACCTGGTTAATTTTTGTATTTTTAGTAGACATGGGGTTTCCCCATGATGGCCAGGCTAGTCTCAAACTCCTGGCTTCAAGTGATCTGCGTGCCTCGGCCTCCCCGAGTGCTGGGATTACAGGCATGAGCCACCATGCCCAGCTGACCTCATCTCAATTTAACTAAATTGCACCTGCAGAGACCCTGTTTCCAAATAAGGTCACATTATCAGATTCCAGCTGGAGGTGAACTGGAGGGGCAGGGGGGTTGGGAGGATGGGACACGCAAACCTAGCCACTCCATTTTTTGAGGTACGTTTTTAATGATTGTAGATTTTCATGGATGCTACTTATCAAACAAGATAACGAACGACCTCTCACAGATTTGGGGCATATGTTTGTATGTTTCCGGAAGGACTCTAAAAATCCAGATGGAAATTGATATTTTTGAGGCATCTACCACACAGGAGGCAGTTTTGCATCAATTACCTCCTTGAATTCTCTGAAGTTACTTTCTGTTTATTCCAGTTCCTCATATAATTGCAATTTGCTGAATTTGTTAGTAACTTCTTAAAAATGTTACCATTTCCTACCTGTTACCATATCTGTGTTTATCTCATGACAAATACATAACTCTTAGCCACTGAACAGCTAAATTTGGGAGAGATTCTGAAACTACATAAGCCTCAGTTTCCTCATCTGTAAAAGGGGGCCAGCAATTCATCGTGAACCTTGTGACATTGTGGTGGCTGGCAAGTACCATGTCAAACAGGAAATGTTCCACAAGTGGCAGTTCCTCTTGTTATGCTTTTTTTAAAGCTCTTTTGGAGGTGTGCACAAATTCTTATTCTTTCTGTGCTTACTGCCAAAAAGGGTTTAGGGACAGGTGTATTGTACTGTCCCATTTTCCAGTACAGACATTGTAATTCATGGGCATATCAGTTAAGAATTGGATGCAGCTGGCCGGGCGCGGTGGCTCACGCCTGTAATGCCAGCACTTTGGGAGGCCGAGGCGGACAGATCACGAGGTCAAGAGATCGAGACCATCCTGGCTAACACGGTGAAACCCCATCTCTACTAAAAATACAAAAAAATTGCCGGGCACAGTGGCAGGCGCCTGTAATCCCAGCTACTCGGGAGGCTGAGGCAGGAGAATGGCGTGAACCCAGGAGGCGGAGGTGCAGTGAGCCGAGATTGCGCCACTGCACTCCAGCCTGGGCAACAGAGCCTCTGGATGCAGCTGTATACAGTACAAAAATTCTAAAGAACAGCAGACTGAATGAGAATGTTTATTTCTCCCTCCCATGGAAGGAGTGGGGAGGGCGTGGGCCAGGGCTTCAGAACAGCTCCACAGTCATCAGCAACCAGGCTTCTGTGTCTCCGTTGTACCATCCAAGCCCCGGGCTTCCATGCACAGTCCCCTCTGACCCCAAATGGCTGTGTAGCTCCAGCCCTCGTGTTTATGTTGCATGCTGCAAACCTGTAAAAGGACAACCAGGATGCCTCTCCCAGCTGAGTGACCTCCCTCTAAGCAGCTTTTCAGGAAGTTTCCACATAACACTTCCACTAACATCTCATTTGTTCAGTGACCATGTTTAGCTGCAAAGAGGGGAAAAATGTTTTCTTCTCTTTCAGGCCTCGGTGTGCCCAGCTCAAATGAGCGTTCTTTTATGAAGGAGGGAGGGGAGTGGATGTCAGGGTGGGTAGCCGGCATTCTGTGCTGTAATGGGATTGTATTCTGTAGGGCTCTGAAGGTAGCACTTGGGGATTGAGGAGTTTGGTCTGGGAAGTGAACCTTGTGTGCAGCTCTGTATCTAGGGTTCTAAACATTCTACTTTAGAACCACGGCCTTGCAAGTGATTTTTGAAACAATTCATTCATAGGCAGAGAACTGTCTATCCTTCAAGCCTGAGAGAAAATGAATAATTTACCTCTCCGTTTTGATCACCTGCCACTGTAGCGTTGGTCCTTCCAGGCCCGCGTGTGCCCTGGGATAGTGAAACAAAGCTTTGCCAGAGGTGCCTCCACTGTAAAGCAAACCCACAGATCGTAACTGTTGAAACCAGCACATCCCTGTGCAGTGAAAAGGGCATTCATTCCGTTGGCCTTCACCACCTTGGGCCTGGCCAGGGTTTCAGTGAAATCCCTTTCTGTATATTCTGCTGGCATTGAACTTGAGGGAAGGGATTTCACTGAAATGTTGAATGTTCAAATCCAAGCGGCTTCAAGGAATCCCCCCAGCAACCTTGCTGTCAGGACAGGAGGGGAATCTCTGGGACCTCTTGAAACTGCTTGAATTGGAACATTCATTGCTTTTCTCTAGACCCAGAACTGAGGCAGCTTGCTCAATGCCTTGCTTAGCCATTTCGCCAAGTGAGGTTTTATGTAGTGTTACTCATCACTACTCTGAATCCCAGTTTCAGATTGCAGGACAGACAGACAGCTTTTTAATCACTGATGCCCCTTCCTAAGGGCCCAATCAGAAAGTCTGGCTGGGCCCTAGCCAATCATTCCTTGCCAAATGTCCACGAATGCCAGTTCTAGGAAGAATGAAATGAATAGTAAAAGTATGTAGAAATCAACATATCATGTGGAATTAGCTTAGCACATTCCAGTGGGTCTAGGGGTCCTTGTGCCCCACTCCCACCTTAGTAATAAATATAGAAAGAACATTGTCCATTCAACCATAAGACTTGGATTCTGGCTGTGCCATGACACCCCGTAGCTGAATGTGTTTGAGTACATCTTTCCTCACATGGATGATAAGTGACGGGCAATGATAAAGGCCCTCTGTGGCTTTGTGATTTGTTTACTTGATTATTTATTGATTCCATGCATGTTGCAGATGTCTGTTTGGTATCTGCTGTGTCTAGGCACCGTGCTAGGCACTGAGGGCACACAGAGTGAGTAAGGCACAAGGGCAAGTTCCAGTCATCTCGAAGAGCCATGCAGACTGAGGTTGGAGCTGCGTGCACAGGGTTATCTGCCCCCAGTTACCAGAGCCCATTTCCAAGGTGGTGGAAACCACTTAGTGGAGTCTACACTGCAATGAAACAGATTTGCTCTGAGCCATCGTCACCCTGTTCATTAATTAGCTTCCACTGTGTTCAGTGCCATAAGCCTTTGTTCCAGAGGAATCCAAGTGGGAGAAAAAGAGCAGAGTGGCGGGAAGGTTGGATGGTGAGGAGGCAAAGAGGAGGGAGAAGGGGCTGGGGCCAGGCAGCTGCTTTCATGGGCAATGGGAAGCTAACAAGGGTGGGGCCGTGGTCAGTTTCTTGGTGGGAGCAGGAGCTCCAGCTGTCCCGTGGCTTAGTTGAAGGTTGGGTACAAACGGGGCATAGGGCTGAATAGTTCACGTTGTTAAAAATAAATAAGTTCCTCGTTTATAATTCTGACTAACATAGAACATTTATAAAATACAGCCTCTGGAAAAGTGACACAAAATGCATTATAATATGTCATTCTCAGTCTTTTACTAATGAAAAATGTGAGAAGCCCAAGATCAAAGGAGGCAGATGTTCAGGGAGCTGTTTCATCTCAGAGTCTGATGGGGACAGGATGATGGACTGGGCTTTAAAAATGGACTATCTGGTCAGTTTCATGTCTTTTGACCTACCTAGGTACAGGCTGTTTTCCTCATGTTTGTAATCTAGTTTAGGAGCTTTTTCCCATCCTGGCTCGTTGGCTGGTTTGAAGCCTCACTTTATTCTTCAGAAGGGCCTTGGTCTGTCCACCACCAGATGTCTCGTGTGTTATCTGACACATACCAGCTCCGTGGATATCAAAGGGGGAGGATTACAGGGCCATTGAGATCAAAACAGAGCAAATTTGATGATGAAACAGGGGAAACAGGCCAAGATTTGTCCCTCATGGGCTTGTTCCATCCATTTGAGTAAATTATGCATGGGCTGGCTTGGAGCTGCCAGCAGAGGCCGATAGATCTGCCTCCAGCTACCAAACCCAGATCCAAATATGGAAGAAACCACAAGGCAGCCACTGACTGTGGCCACAAATGGGCACATCGTTTACCCTCACTTTTTGAAAACCATATTAAAATTGGGTCAGCACTCTGGATAACTGCTTGATGACCATCAGGCCTTCTTTGTAAAATTCTCATGAAGACATTGAACTTTTTGGAAGTGAAGCACTTATACGGCTGTCTAGCAGAGTAGGAACTAGGAACTTCTTATGTTGCAATGAGAGAGTCATTCTCATTGTTTTGAACCAATACTGAGATTTTTGTCAGGCCAAGAGGCAGCAGGCTAATTTCTCAACCTTTCGGGTGCTAGAAACACATTGTGTCATGAAAGTTTAGTTGCCTCAACATGGTGCCCTGTTGATTTTTAAGTCAAGGGTAACTTCATTCTTTTGGTACACTATTGGAAGAGTCTTGTCCTGGAGGTGTTAAGATTGCCTTCATTAAAACATAGTCATTCAGGCCAGGCACAGTGGCTCACACCTGTAATCCCAACACTTTGGGAGGCCGAGGTGGGTGGATCACTTGAGGTCAGGAGTTCGAGACCAGCCTGACCAACATGGCGAAACCCCGTCTCTACTAAAAATACAAATATTAGCTGGGCATGGAGACAGGTGCCTGTAATTCCAGCTACTCGGGAGGCTGAGGTGGGAGAATTGCTTGAACCCAGGAGGCAGAGGTTGCAGTGACCTGAGATCACACCATTGTACTCCATCGAGTGTGGCCGACGAGTGAAACTCCATCTCAAAAAAAAGAACATAGTCATTCATTTCTTCATTCACTGTGTACATACAATCTTTACTCTGTCTACAGTCTCTACAGAAAGTATAGGTATTTAATTTATTAAAAGAAAACATTAACTGTTTTGGGGCCCATTATAATGACTTTATAAAACATCACAATTTTAGAATTATGACTTTAAAAAACTTCAGTATCAGGTACAGTTTTGAGAAAGCTCTGGGGCATTGATTAGCTCTATGGCTCCCAAAGATAAATCGTAGACATCACAATAACAAGGGATTATAGTATTTGAGATCTTAGTCATGAATTTTAATAAAAGGCTGTGTGACTCAAGTGATTTCGTGTTCTGGGAAATGTTCAAATTCTGTACTGCATGCCTACATTCTGCAGGGTTAGTCTAGGAACATAGACCTTTGCCGAGAATCTGAAGAGAATTACAACTAAGGCAACTGTGTTGCCTGTATCCTCAGGTATAAATCTTCCCTCCCTCCCTCCCTCCCTCCCTCCCTCCCTCCCTTCCACCCTCCCTCCCTTCCATTTGCTCATTTATTCACCTACCCATTGATTATCATAGTTCTATCAACTTTTAGAATCTTGAGACTTTCCCCAGGAAATAGATAAAGAGGGGAACCCATATAAGTAAAGTTGATCTCGTTGGGCATAATTGGCTCAAATATTATCTACTCTTCCCTCAAGAACTGAGAATGTAGGGCTTTAGAGATTTTTAAAAATCTCATAGTCTTGGCAGTTTTTTTTCTGGCAATCCAAGTCAGCTGGAGGAGCTAGGGTTGGGAAACTAGTTTTGCAAAATGGCAGAAGTAGTGGTTCTTTACTAAGATGGCTCAGTTGAGTCTATCTCATAAACTGTTAGATTATGGGCATCAGAGCTGTTTACAAAAAGAAACAAATTGGAGTCCCTCTCCTCACTCTCTTTCCTGTCATCTAGGTAAATTGTTTAAAATTGGTCTGTGACTCTGGCAGGTGTCAACCATTCCAAGTGACTGTAGGTTTGGGACTGCCTGAAAACCAAATGTGTAGATGATGAAAGCGTGAAGAGCTTCTAACCATGAGAGCAATAGCTGACTCCATCTACGCAGGGCTGTTGGGTTTTTGCTCTGGAAGGAAGTGAGAGTTGGATGCCTGGCACTTTCACATGGCCTATTTTCCCCATGGGAAGTTTTATAAACATACCCATTAAGGCTGGTTTGTATATGCAACAGAAGGGCATAATATACCCCTCAAATGAATATCATTATCTCCATCCATGAACTAAAAGCCTTTGAGGGATGGCAATGCTGTGCAAATTCCACAAAGCCACAGCTTTTGGCAGAGCTCAACTGTGTGGAAACTGATCTCTTCTCTCTCCCCGACTCAGTGTCTCAAGGAAAAACCTCATTAAGCAGGTACCTTAAGATGTGTATTATCTTCCCTTTAAACCTCTGAAAGGGAGGGAAGAAAAGGAGGGAGGTGAGAGTGAAGCTGCCTGTGTTATGTCCAGAAGACTATCTGGAAGTCTTTTTTACCTTTCTTAATCACCTTGATGAGGTTATAAAGTCATGAAGGAGACTAGATTTGGTAGCTGTTACTTTGTAACAGCCCGGTTTTTGGGGGGTGGGTAATGAAAAAAAATTCGAGTCAGCCACACCGTCACGTGTTCCCTTAAATAGACACAGGGGGCTCATCGATAACATAGATCCATCAGCACATGCTCCGTACAGAATGGGTCATGCAGCTTTCAAAGAGCAGCCTTTCCTCAAGGAGCTGTGTCACGTGAATACTAATCAAAGAAATTATCCATGCCGCTTCTTTCTAACTCAGTGAAAACTTGATGAAATAGATAAAATCCACAAAACTGTTCAGCCCTTCATTGAACAGCCTGTTTTAGCTGGTGCCTATTTCCCTGAGATTATGAAAAATCCAGTTCCCTCTTTACAATAGTCACCAAAAATCTCCATTTCCACAAAGGGAGTAGGATTGCCTCTGGTCAGTAAATGGCGATTTCACCTCCAGGTAGGCAGAAGAAAAAAGGAAGCAATACTTGGGAGGGAAGCAACTACAACAGGAAAATGCAAATTTTCCACAAGTGTCCAGCAGACTTGTGTTGAGATCTGACTGGCCAGAGCTATGGGTTGTGGCTACCAATAGTTGCAAGAGAATCGGGGAAATGTATTTTGTTAGCTAAACATGTTATTTCAACGAAGCTCGGAAATCTATTCATAAGGGGGAAAAAAAATGAATGACTTTTGGTCAGAGGCCTAGCAGTGTCTGCTACTGGAAGGGAATTCAGGCCCAGGAAGTGAAAACTGAGTGATTCTATCTAAGAAGTCAAAGTGAACACAGTGACTAGTTGGTATCCCATCCAGATAGCTCACTATGGGCAGCCCACAGAAAGTATACATTGACTGTACCTGGAGGGCCAAAATGTCAGTCAAACATCTTGCCTAATTATTCTGTGCATGTTTTGTAAGTGGAAATAGATCTGTCTTGCAGCTAACAAAATAGCCTTGAGTCTTGGAGTACGTTTTATCATGGAGCATCTGAAAATAACTCAACTCTGAAGTTCCATGATGAAATTGTCCCCTGGCAATGGGGTAAAAACAAGTCTTTATCCCTCCATCAGCTCAAGTTTAGCTAGGCTCTTTCAGTGACTTAGTTGTAGCTTATGCATCAGTTCCTAAAACAATATTAACCCCTAATAGTCTCCCTAAAGAGGAACTGAAAGTTCTGTGAAGACTCTGGTTGACCTTGATGTTCATCGAGATGAGAGGCTCTCTTTTGTTCTCAGGATTCTGGATTAAATGAGCTGTCCCAGGCAATGAAACCTTGAGGCTTCAGGAACCTAACAGAGCCGACCCAAGAGAAAGGCTAGGCGTTTGATTTTCATTAAATGGCATTTACTTGTCAACACTGTAATTCTTGGAATTCAAGTGTGTCTTTAAATATTTCTACTAGAAGCTAATCAAAATCATGATTTTATCCATTGAAGCATTAAAAAATATTATTGTTTCTTCTCCAAGGATCCGGAAACCCTATTTCCTCATATTCTTTGTGTTAAAAAACATACTTTGCCTTAAGTTTACTGTTGTGAAACCTGTTATAATCAATTCAGTCATACCACCCGTGTTGACCACTTAGTGTTCAACCAGAGGATTATTTGCTCCATTTAGGAAGTAGAAATTTTCATAGTTCTCATTAGAACCATATTTCTTTGCAAAGTCTGTTTGTAACTGCTTGATGACCATCAGGCCTTCTTTGTAAAATTCTCATGAAGACATTGAACTTTTTGGAAGTGAAGCACTTATACGGCTGTCTAGCAGAGTAGGAACTAGGAACTTCTTATGTTGCAATGAGAGAGTCATTCTCATTGTTTTGAACCAATACTGAGATTTTTGTCAGGCCAAGAGGCAGCAGGCTAATTTCTCAACCTTTCGGGTGCTAGAAACACATTGTGTCATGAAAGTTTAGTTGCCTCAACATGGTGCCCTGTTGATTTTTAAGTCAAGGGTAACTTCATTCTTTTGGTACACTATTGGAAGAGTCTTGTCCTGGAGGTGTTAAGATTGCCTTCATTAAAACATAGTCATTCAGGCCAGGCACAGTGGCTCACACCTGTAATCCCAACACTTTGGGAGGCCGAGGTGGGTGGATCACTTGAGGTCAGGAGTTCGAGACCAGCCTGACCAACATGGCGAAACCCCGTCTCTACTAAAAATACAAATATTAGCTGGGCATGGAGACAGGTGCCTGTAATTCCAGCTACTCGGGAGGCTGAGGTGGGAGAATTGCTTGAACCCAGGAGGCAGAGGTTGCAGTGACCTGAGATCACACCATTGTACTCCATCGAGTGTGGCCGACGAGTGAAACTCCATCTCAAAAAAAAGAACATAGTCATTCATTTCTTCATTCACTGTGTACATACAATCTTTACTCTGTCTACAGTCTCTACAGAAAGTATAGGTATTTAATTTATTAAAAGAAAACATTAACTGTTTTGGGGCCCATTATAATGACTTTATAAAACATCACAATTTTAGAATTATGACTTTAAAAAACTTCAGTATCAGGTACAGTTTTGAGAAAGCTCTGGGGCATTGATTAGCTCTATGGCTCCCAAAGATAAATCGTAGACATCACAATAACAAGGGATTATAGTATTTGAGATCTTAGTCATGAATTTTAATAAAAGGCTGTGTGACTCAAGTGATTTCGTGTTCTGGGAAATGTTCAAATTCTGTACTGCATGCCTACATTCTGCAGGGTTAGTCTAGGAACATAGACCTTTGCCGAGAATCTGAAGAGAATTACAACTAAGGCAACTGTGTTGCCTGTATCCTCAGGTATAAATCTTCCCTCCCTCCCTCCCTCCCTCCCTCCCTCCCTCCCTTCCTCCCTCCCTTCCACCCTCCCTCCCTTCCATTTGCTCATTTATTCACCTACCCATTGATTATCATAGTTCTATCAACTTTTAGAATCTTGAGACTTTCCCCAGGAAATAGATAAAGAGGGGAACCCATATAAGTAAAGTTGATCTCGTTGGGCATAATTGGCTCAAATATTATCTACTCTTCCCTCAAGAACTGAGAATGTAGGGCTTTAGAGATTTTTAAAAATCTCATAGTCTTGGCAGTTTTTTTTCTGGCAATCCAAGTCAGCTGGAGGAGCTAGGGTTGGGAAACTAGTTTTGCAAAATGGCAGAAGTAGTGGTTCTTTACTAAGATGGCTCAGTTGAGTCTATCTCATAAACTGTTAGATTATGGGCATCAGAGCTGTTTACAAAAAGAAACAAATTGGAGTCCCTCTCCTCACTCTCTTTCCTGTCATCTAGGTAAATTGTTTAAAATTGGTCTGTGACTCTGGCAGGTGTCAACCATTCCAAGTGACTGTAGGTTTGGGACTGCCTGAAAACCAAATGTGTAGATGATGAAAGCGTGAAGAGCTTCTAACCATGAGAGCAATAGCTGACTCCATCTACGCAGGGCTGTTGGGTTTTTGCTCTGGAAGGAAGTGAGAGTTGGATGCCTGGCACTTTCACATGGCCTATTTTCCCCATGGGAAGTTTTATAAACATACCCATTAAGGCTGGTTTGTATATGCAACAGAAGGGCATAATATACCCCTCAAATGAATATCATTATCTCCATCCATGAACTAAAAGCCTTTGAGGGATGGCAATGCTGTGCAAATTCCACAAAGCCACAGCTTTTGGCAGAGCTCAACTGTGTGGAAACTGATCTCTTCTCTCTCCCCGACTCAGTGTCTCAAGGAAAAACCTCATTAAGCAGGTACCTTAAGATGTGTATTATCTTCCCTTTAAACCTCTGAAAGGGAGGGAAGAAAAGGAGGGAGGTGAGAGTGAAGCTGCCTGTGTTATGTCCAGAAGACTATCTGGAAGTCTTTTTTACCTTTCTTAATCACCTTGATGAGGTTATAAAGTCATGAAGGAGACTAGATTTGGTAGCTGTTACTTTGTAACAGCCCGGTTTTTGGGGGGTGGGTAATGAAAAAAAATTCGAGTCAGCCACACCGTCACGTGTTCCCTTAAATAGACACAGGGGGCTCATCGATAACATAGATCCATCAGCACATGCTCCGTACAGAATGGGTCATGCAGCTTTCAAAGAGCAGCCTTTCCTCAAGGAGCTGTGTCACGTGAATACTAATCAAAGAAATTATCCATGCCGCTTCTTTCTAACTCAGTGAAAACTTGATGAAATAGATAAAATCCACAAAACTGTTCAGCCCTTCATTGAACAGCCTGTTTTAGCTGGTGCCTATTTCCCTGAGATTATGAAAAATCCAGTTCCCTCTTTACAATAGTCACCAAAAATCTCCATTTCCACAAAGGGAGTAGGATTGCCTCTGGTCAGTAAATGGCGATTTCACCTCCAGGTAGGCAGAAGAAAAAAGGAAGCAATACTTGGGAGGGAAGCAACTACAACAGGAAAATGCAAATTTTCCACAAGTGTCCAGCAGACTTGTGTTGAGATCTGACTGGCCAGAGCTATGGGTTGTGGCTACCAATAGTTGCAAGAGAATCGGGGAAATGTATTTTGTTAGCTAAACATGTTATTTCAACGAAGCTCGGAAATCTATTCATAAGGGGGAAAAAAAATGAATGACTTTTGGTCAGAGGCCTAGCAGTGTCTGCTACTGGAAGGGAATTCAGGCCCAGGAAGTGAAAACTGAGTGATTCTATCTAAGAAGTCAAAGTGAACACAGTGACTAGTTGGTATCCCATCCAGATAGCTCACTATGGGCAGCCCACAGAAAGTATACATTGACTGTACCTGGAGGGCCAAAATGTCAGTCAAACATCTTGCCTAATTATTCTGTGCATGTTTTGTAAGTGGAAATAGATCTGTCTTGCAGCTAACAAAATAGCCTTGAGTCTTGGAGTACGTTTTATCATGGAGCATCTGAAAATAACTCAACTCTGAAGTTCCATGATGAAATTGTCCCCTGGCAATGGGGTAAAAACAAGTCTTTATCCCTCCATCAGCTCAAGTTTAGCTAGGCTCTTTCAGTGACTTAGTTGTAGCTTATGCATCAGTTCCTAAAACAATATTAACCCCTAATAGTCTCCCTAAAGAGGAACTGAAAGTTCTGTGAAGACTCTGGTTGACCTTGATGTTCATCGAGATGAGAGGCTCTCTTTTGTTCTCAGGATTCTGGATTAAATGAGCTGTCCCAGGCAATGAAACCTTGAGGCTTCAGGAACCTAACAGAGCCGACCCAAGAGAAAGGCTAGGCGTTTGATTTTCATTAAATGGCATTTACTTGTCAACACTGTAATTCTTGGAATTCAAGTGTGTCTTTAAATATTTCTACTAGAAGCTAATCAAAATCATGATTTTATCCATTGAAGCATTAAAAAATATTATTGTTTCTTCTCCAAGGATCCGGAAACCCTATTTCCTCATATTCTTTGTGTTAAAAAACATACTTTGCCTTAAGTTTACTGTTGTGAAACCTGTTATAATCAATTCAGTCATACCACCCGTGTTGACCACTTAGTGTTCAACCAGAGGATTATTTGCTCCATTTAGGAAGTAGAAATTTTCATAGTTCTCATTAGAACCATATTTCTTTGCAAAGTCTGTGGTTCTTGCAGTGGGAGTTAAGAGGAAGCATTAAAAATATCTGCTTCGTTCATGGAGTAGATGCACTTTTCAGGACAGATCCCTGTCACTGATCTGGTGTTTTCTTTGAAAATGTCACAGAAACCTCCAAGAATGGCAAGCAAAAGCAAGAAATAGTACCTTCTCTAGGTGCATACGTCCCAGATGTGATCAGAAAGAGCTCATTTGAAGCAATGTATTTGCATATGTCAAAATAATCTGATCCTCTAATGCATTTGCTGTGTTAAGCCATAGCAGGGTTTTGCAGCTAAATTCAGAGAGTCAGCAAGAAGAAAAGGGTCTTTAAAAATAAGTTGAGGCTGGTTGCAGTGGCTCCTGCCTGTAATCCCAGCAATTTGCGAGGCCACGACGGGAGGATTGCTTGAGGCCAGGAGTTCAAGATCAGCTCGGGCAACATAGTGAAACTCCATCCATTTACAAACAACAACAACAACAAAACCAGCTAGCTATGGCAGTAGCTGCTCAGGAGGCTGAGGCAGGAGGATTGCTTGAGCCCAGGAGTTCAAGGTTATAGAGAGTTGTAATCATACCACTGCACTTCAGCCTGGGTGCCAGAGAGAGACCCTGTCTCTCAAAGAAAAATAAAATAGGTTGACTAATAGTCATAATAACCAGCAGCCTTCCTGCAGACTCCTCATAAATACTGAGTTGTTTGTAATTAATTGTTTGCAAACAATGGCCGCCTCTGTCTGTAACCTGAGAAATGAGATTAACAATAACAGAGGAAAGCCGATTACAGATATGTTTACCATAAAAATTTTAGCCCAGCAGGGCAGATCAGAAGCCCCAGATGGCTCACTTATTTTAATCTGTGCTTAAGAATGCAGTGACCGTATAACAAAGAATTTTAAAATTAATTGTAATAAGAGAATTGACCCATGGTGGTTACCTTTTCTTAGGACCATGGTTTTCATTTTAATGTGGAAAACTGACATCCCCTGGAAAAGTAGATATTGGAGCAACACTTGTTGGGTAATTAACTCAATAAACAAGGGAACTGACTTGTATTAGTCCATTTTCACACTGCTGATAAAGACATACCTGAGACTGGGAAGAAAAGCAGGTTTAATGGACTCACGGTTCCACATGGCTGGGGAGGCCTCACAATCATGGCGGAAGGTGAAAGGCACTTCTTAACATGGTGACGGCAAGAGAGATGAGAAAGAATCAAAAGTGGAAACCCCTTATAAAACTGTCAGATCCTGTGAGACTTACTACGAGAACAGTATGGAGGAAACCGCCTTCATGAGTCAATCGTCTACCACCAGGTCCCTCCCATAACACATGGGAATTATGGGACTACAATTCAAGATGAGATTTGGGTGGGGACACAGAGCCAACCATATCATGACTCTTCCCAGGAAACCGTTGATTTGTGAGTGAATATAGGCTCTGCTGCTTATTTAGTCTTTTCTCCCATTTCCTGGAGGACAGACATTAGGATAGTTTTTCTTCCCTGTCTTCTACTGGTGGTAAAGCCTCACCACACCCAATTTCTTTGGTAAAAGAAGTTGAATTGCTCCTTTGCACCAGAATGCCTGTGTTACTACTTGTAGCAATAGAAATTCACAAATGAAATCAGATGAAAGGTCTAGAATTTTCCTCCGTGGATAACAGTGTTAAATATCACTTGATTATTCCATCCTTAATTATTGACCTCAGCCAGATATTTTTTGCCTGAACTTGACATAGGCTTTTAAAGAGACAGGTACACATCAGTGGGTGATAGATTTGTTTAGAGATCTCGGAAGCCTGATTTGCAAGGTAACTTCATGTAATGGTGTGTCACACACAAAGGAATGGGTGGAAAGCTGCAGCTTGGGTTAAATGTCACCGTTGTCATGATCTTCAGCAAACGTGTATTGAGCTCCCAGGAAGTATGCAACGCGGCCTCTGATCTCCAAGAGTGTGCCGTGCCTTGGGAGGGAATGCAGGATTCATTCATTTGACAGATGTTCACAAAGAACCTGCTTGATGCAGTGGCCCTCTTTTGGGTGCTGGAAGCTCAACCATGAGCAAGGCAGATCAGGTTCCCTCTACTTGTAGAATTTACATTTTAAAGAAAAAGTTGAATTGAAACAAAAATGGAATGAGAAAGATAAAGCTAAATAAGAAATAAATTAAGATAACAGAACAAAAGCTCTGGAGGGCCCCTTTAACCGAGAGAGTCAAGGAAAACCTGGGGGAGTAGGAGGCAGGCACAGGTGAGTTGAGCCCTGAATGACAAGTGAGGCATCCTCCTGAAAAGCTGGGGTGCCTGGCTCCAGGCTGAGGGACAGCAAGAGCAAAGGCCCTGAGGCAAGGAAATGTTTAAAACCTATGCTAAGAAGAAGTGAGAAGAGGGGAGAAAGGGACTTTCCCAACCAGGGCAGGGAGCAGGGAGCTGTGCCCAAAGACACCAGGGCAAGCTTGTAGGCTGTCATCAGATTGACAGGGAGTCCTGTGGTGGGGAAATAGATTGAACAATTACATTGGGCCAAATGGTAGCTGGACTAAGTAGGCACTGGGGAGCGACTAGAGGCTTTTGAGCAAGGGAGTGATGCATGCCAGTCAGGGAATCCTGAAGAGTTATCTGACTAGGATAGAGTGTGGCACAGGGAAGGAAGCCACCAGGAGGTTAGACATGGGACTACAAGGCCTGGCTTAGTCTGGCAAAGTGAGGTTACATGAAAGGGCCAGTTCAAGAGACATTGCCAGCCACATGGGCAGTTCATCTTGGCCACTTATCTCCAGACTCTGAAACTGTCTGTCAGTCTGTCTCTACTGTTGTAGTACTTTGGAGAAGGAGTAGGGAGAAAAAGATCATAGACTTGAACGAATCAGGTGTCACTGGGCGGGGAGTTCTAAATTTGCATTCTCTAACACAGTAGCCACTAGTCACCTGTGACTATTTAAATTTAAATGAATTATTTGGCCAGGCGTGGTGGCTCATGCCTGTAATCCCAACACTTGGGAGGCCAAAGTGGGTGGATCAGTTGAGGTCAAGAGTTTGAGACCAGCCTGGCCAACATGGTGAAACCCCCTCTCTACTAAAAATTTAAAAAATTAGCTGGGTGTAGTGGCACGTGCCTGTAATCCCAGTTACTCTGGAGACTGAGGCAGGAGAATCTCTTGAACCCAGGAGGCGGAGGTTGCCGTGAGCCAAAATTGTGCCTAGGCGACAGAGCGAGACTCCATCTCAAATAAATAAATAAATAAATAAATAAATAAATAAATAAATAGAATTATTAGAAAATAATTGCATGATTAGAAAAAAATTATAAATGAATTGAAAGAAATTTAAAGAATTAAGTAGGAGTCACCACATTTCAAAGGCTCAGTAGTCATAGAAAGCTAGTGGTTACTATATTGAACAGTATGATTGAAATACTTCCCTCGTTGCAAAAGATTCTTTTGGAAAGCATTGGGCTGGATCATGAATTTTCTGATGAAGAAACCCTTCATCTTTCTATAGATCACGAGAAAGTCTCCCATGGTGTTTTATATCACAACCTACTTTGCTGTTGAAACTTGTTTGTACAGAACGTTTCCTCTTATGGATACCAATTAAGTTCTTTGTGATATTACATTGGTTTGACTGTCAAATGTTGTGTGCTTAACAAAGAATCATAGAAAAATCACCTTCCAGAAAGAACAGAATGTTTGAATTGCACGTATCATAGAAACTGAGTAAAAATTTCAGCCTGATTTAACGTCTTTGGAGTAGACTTCTTAGAGGAGAGGGATATGAACACTGTAAAACACAAATTCATCAGAAGTGCAATGACAGTAGGGTTCTTCTCTACTCTGCTGGCGACAAACTTTAAAATTCTATTGACTTGTATCTCTTGATGTCATTCTATTCCCCTCTAGTGGAATTAAAAAGTATCTGTCTTTCTGCTCCAGCTTGGACACATTTGCAGTAGTAGGAATAGAAATCTAGAGATAATAAAGATAGAAAATACCATTATCGCTTATTTTCATATCATGATAGGCGCTGCTTTACATTTTTTACCCTTTTTCCTGTTCTCAGGGGAAAATAGCCTTCTGTTCTCTGTCTGTTTGAGCTACTTGGAGAAAAAAATCTTAGGTATCTATACTATGTATCATTATCTTGATACCAGAAGAAGCCTTATTGTCCAATATGTTAACTTAGGATGTGCCATTGATTCAGTGTCTAGCACAGGGTCAGGCCCATTAATTGAGTTAGAGGCGTGGGTCGAAGTCCTGATTTTATCACTTCCTATCCATGGATTCAAATTCAATCATTTACTTTCCTGAACCTCCGTCTCTTCATCTTTAAACTGGAGACTGTCCTTTGACTCTCCATGGTCGTTTCACAAGATAAAAGGAGATAATGAAAGCTCATTGAAAGTTAAGGTGGACTCTGCACATTTATGTGGCCTCATTCCGCACCACCCCCTGCCCCTGCCCCCGCCCCCGGCAGCATCCTTTTAGGAAAGATGAATAAACAGGTAAACTGGAAGTATGTTTCCGAATCCTCTGCGTACAGGTGAAGCATGGGAGGGGGCTGGGGCTACCTTTAAGTTGGTTGCAAGAGCCCAAAGGCTACCATTTGGTTTGGTTATATTTCCTTTTTTCTTTTCTCTTTATCTTTTTCTTTTTTTCTGGTTTTGTTTGTTTGTTTGTTTGTTTTAAGACAGCCACTCCGTCACTCAGCAGTGGTGCGATCTTGGCTTACTGGAACCTCTACCTCCTGGGCTCAAGCGATCTTCCCACCTCAGCCTCCCAAGTAACTGGGACCACAGGTGCACACCACCATGCCTGGCTAGTTTTTGTATTTTTGGAAGTGATAGGGTTTTGCCATGTTGGCCAGGCTGGTCTCAAACTCCTGGATTCAAGTAATCCACCTGCCTGGGCCTCCCAAAGTTCTGGGATTACAGTCATGAGCCATTGTGCCCCGATATTTTTTTCTTTTAAATGTTGAATTATTCTAAGTTTAAAGTGGTTAATAGGGAAAAAAAAATTTTTTGGAACACTAACAGTTACAATATTTCTCTAGTCTCAAAAAGAGCATTCTCACTAGAGGTATCCACAGAAATGCACTTAAATGCCGCATCCCTCCCCCTCCCCTGTATTCCAGCCACCGTATCATAACCTCCCTCGGCAGAGCGGAGAAGTAAGCTCTAAAGACTAGACGTTTGTTGCGGCAAACAGTGCTGAATTTCTGCCTTTATTTTAACACAACTGTCTGCTACATGTAGAAATATTAGCATATTTGCAGAGATATTTTTATTAGGTATTTGTTTTGCTTTAAAAAACAACCCAGAAAGATGAATTTCAAATGTGCACAGTAGGTTTCTGCCATCCTAAGGGCAAACTTCAAAATTTTTTTAACAGCTAAGCAAACCATGCCAGTAGGTTAAGATGTAGGTTTGGAAGTCTCTGATGCTGTCCTGGGCTGTGGGGGTTGGGGGGTGTATCAATGAGTACTGTTTTGGTCATTATTCTTCAGGTTGAGTTCTGGGAGGCATTGCTCTGGATGCATTTAATGCCACAGGGGAAAGTGCATTAGTGTTGCCTTCTATTGTTTAATGAAAGGGAGGGAGAGAGGGAGGAAGGAATACATCCATGTGATATTTTTGCATGCTCCACGACCACCAGCACACAAAGAAATGCAGAGATGCTGGGAAGTACGAAGTGAGACATGGAAGGGCAGGTGCTAACAGACAGTGCAACTGTACTTGTGATGGTGCTTTTCACAAGTGAAGGCCAAGGTGGAAGTGTCTTTTACGTGGTCACAGCTATAAAACCAAATCCATTACTGAGGATATACCCAAAGGATTATAAGTCATGCTGCTATAAAGACACATGCACATGTGTGTTTATTGCGGCACTATTCTCAATAGCAAAGACTTGGAATCAACCCAAATGTCCATCAGTGACAGACTGGATTAAGAAAATGTGGCAAATATACACCATGGAATACTATGCAGCCATAAAAAGGATGAGTTCGTGTACTTCGTAGGGACATGGATGCAGCTGGAAACCACCATTCTCAGCAAACTATCGCAAGAACAGAAAACCAAACACCACATGTTCTCACTCATAGGTGGGAATTGCACAATGAGATCACTTGGACACAGGAAGGGGAACATCACACACCGAGTCCTATTGTGGGGTGGAGGAGGGGGGAAGGATAGCATTAGGAGATATACCTAATGTAAATGATGAGTTAATGGGTGCAGCACACCAACATGGCACATGTATACATATGTAACAAACCTGCATATTGTGCACTTGTGCCCTAGAACTTAAAGTATTTAAAAAAAAAAAAAATCCAGTGGATCCATGTAAAACTAAGTGCTAAAGAGGCCAATAGCAGTCTAGAACTACGTGTGAGTGTGTGCGAGTGTTTCCTCTCTCGGTTTCTCCTGTTTTATGGCTTCCTACGAGCCCTCCTTAACTAATACATGGTTGGAAATTCAGTATCCGCACCCCCCCCCAAAAAAAAACTGAACATTCGCAGTTTCTCAATCCCTGGTTTTAGAAAAGGAATGAAGGGGCATCAATACAAGATCAAGTGCATCTTTGAGGAGAGAATGGCTTGCTGCAATTGGAGAGACGAAAACCTCAACCATCAATTTGTGGAGGCTCTGAGCAGTCACTGAGCAGATGGGGTTGGTGGGGGCACCTAACTCATGCGCGGACAAATGCCCAAGCCTAACAAATATGGAGAAAAATCAAGAGTTAACATACCACTTTTTAGCTAAGATGTAAAACTGGTTACTGGCAAGCTTATTCCAGCAGGCTCCGCAAGCGTCCAGCACAACCACAGCAGCTTGATCAAAAACAGACCTCTGCCTCTCGATGGATAGCTTTTGCTTTTAATATTTTATGTTCACCTCTTTGGCTCAAGGTTTCCACGTCTGGCTTTTATCCTGGGGAACAGATAAGACGCTTGGACAGTGTGTGCTTATAGCTGCTCATGGTCGTGTTATTCATAACAGTGAAAAAGTCACCTGAATGTTTAGGAATCGGGGGTTGATTAAATCAATTAGAGTGTGAATGTATGATGGAATATACTGTAAGATGTGACGCTGATTTATATTTAATGACAAGGAAAAATGTTTAACGTGAACTGGTGGATTTTCTTTAAAGCTACAGAGCGGCCTCTCTCTCTCTCTCCCTCTTTCTCACTCTCTTATCTTTCTTGAATGAAATCTACCAAAATGTTAATGTGTATATACTTCTTTCTACTTAATTACCTTTTCTAATTTTGTTAGAACAAGTATGTTTTTACCCACTTAAAAGAACAGTTGACCTAAACAATAGAAAATTAGTAACAAATTAGTAGAATAATATTTTGCCATAAACTACACATTTTGTTTTTTAAAGTGATGTTATAACCAAGAAGATCATTGAACATCAATAAATAAAATTGGCTGGGCGCTGTGGCTCACACCTGTAATCCCAGTGCTTTGGGAGACTGAGGTGGGTGGATCACCTGAGGTATTTTGCAAGGTGGACGGTTTCATTGGGCATCACCAACTTGAAACTATTTTCAGTTGAACTCAAACCTACAAGACCAGCCTGACCACATGGAGAAACCCCATCTCTACTGAAAATACAAAAAAATTAGCCAGGCGTGTTGGTGCATGCCTGTAATCCCAGCTACTCAGGAGGCTGAGTCAGGAGAATCGCTTAGACCTGGGAGGCGGAGGTTGTGGTGAACCAAGATTGTGCCATTGCCCTCCAGCCTGGGCAACAAGAGTGAAACTCCGTCTCAAAAACAAAAAAAGCAAATAAATAAAGTTTCTCTTGACATGGGTAAGAGGGGTTGCTGCTTGGGAAATATCTACTGGAAGTAATGAGGAGTCAGGGTGAAGGTCAGAGGTACCTAAAGAGAGAGTCCGGCCCATTTGGACTTTGTAGTCAAGAGAAAGACATAGTTACACCTTCTGCCTCCTCTGTGTGTTTAATAGATGAACAAATACCAGCTGCTGGGGGATCTTACGACGTTACAGTTGGGCATAAAAATCAGCCCTCTGGCAAATAACGTTATACTATTCCAAGTTCATGACAAAAAAGAGTGCAGAATCCCAGGCATATTAGCTCCCTACTACCAAAGAGTAGGCTTCCAAATTCGGTCCACATCATCACAGGATAGCAGACGGTACCTCACACAATGACCTGATCCTGTTTTTACTAAATTAAGTGAAAAGGATGGGATCTTGCAGGCTCTTGAATAAGTATGTTTTTGTTTATCTCTGATTTGTTCTCAGATAGCTGTACAGACTTGGCCATGAATTCTTGTGGGAGACATATCACTTTGTACAGGGCTGGCAGAGGTTTGCATAATTTAGATGCTTCTTGTATTCCTATTTTATGTTCCTTTCCAACTATGGTATTGGAACTCACCAAGTCTGTAATTAGCATAAACATTATTTGGTGCTTAAAAAACAGGGTATCATTTTAATAGGGGATAAATCAGTGGTTGTCAGGGTTTGGGGGGGAGGGTATGACTATAAAGGGGGTGGCATGGGGGAGCTTCTTTGTAGAGATGGAGAAGTTCTGTGTCATGAATATGAATGTGATAAAATTTCACAGAACTGCACACACATACCCTCCTATACAATGAGCACATGTGAAATCCATATACACTCTGTTCATAGCAGGTTTTGATCATGTGCTATGGTTATGTACAATGCTGTTATTGGAGTAAGCTGGTGGAGGGTCCATGGGAACTCTCTGCACTATTTTTACAATTTGTGAGTCTAAAACTATTTCAAAATAAATTTTTTAAATGACATTTTTTAAAAATGTGAGCTATTCCTGAAAAGATTACTATTCTCAGAGTTGCCATAAAGCTAGTTAAAGTAGTCAGTACCCCCAGTTGAATGGGCAAAGAAATGTAATATTTGAATGACTTTTTCCTTAGAGGAATCAGGATGACAATAGGAAAAAGAAAAATAATGATTTATCCTTGAAAAACTGGAACAAAAACACGATTTAAGTATATAGTTTAAGTATGTGCTGAAATACTAAGTAGATGGGGTAGAGAAAGACATACAGGAATATCTGTGGAATATTGTATTATTGTCCCCCACTATTTGTTCCCTTACCTCTCCGATGACCATAGGTCCCTACCCGTTGCTGTGTGACTTGTAGCCCCTCCCTGGATGCAGAGCATCCCCCACCTAGGGTCAGTCTTGGCTCAAGGAGGTGAAGTTTAGCTGCTTGCAAGAAACATTGACAGACTGTCGTTCAGTTTCACCTCTTGCTTTTCCTTTCCTCTGCCATGAGAATGGCGTGTCCCAAATAGCAGTTGTTCCTTCATCCCTAGATGCTGGAATAAGTAGCCAGGTGTTCCTGCCCTGTAGCTACTGAGAGATAACATGAGTGAGAAATAAACCTAGGCCAATGAGATTTTGAGGTTGTTTGGTATTGCTTTGTTGCTGAGCTAAAATTGTATCTACAAGGTGGACGGTTTCATTGGGCATCACTAACTTGAAACTATTTTCAGTTGAACTCAAACCGACAAGCTTTCAAAGTTTGAAGTCCTAACCCATCCTGTGGTTCTTTACCAAATAATATAAAACGGCATTAGATACTAAGCTTTCTGAGGGCCATTGTAGCTTGTATTATTGTTTAAAATATTTGTTGTCCCCTTCTGGGGAGGATATTACACCCTGCCCTATTGACTTCCAGATTGGCCATGTGCCTTGCTTTGGCCAGTGACATGCAAACGGAAATGATGACACCATTTCTATGCAGGAGATCTATGAGCCGTCGAGTACTCTGCCATTTCTCTTTTTCCTCTGCTTTGAGATTGCATGTATCCTAGATAGTGACTGCTTAAGTCCCTAAGTGAAGAGTGAGGGAAATTTTTGTTGTGAGAAGCCACTGAAAGTTAGAAGTGATTTGTTAACAGTATAACCTAGTCTCTTCCAAGTTAGATAGGACCTGAGCCACACCTGGAGTCTTCACATAGTGGGCACACCACCTGGAGCATAGTAGGTGCACAGTAAATAATTTTTTTTAGGCAAAATGAAGAAATTGATAGGTACCTAGGAAATAACCTTATTTTTAAATGAGTTATGTTTAGGGTTTGTGATTTGAATACTTATACATTTTAAACATCTTATTTTTATTACTATTACTTTAGAGACAGGGTCTCACTATGTTGCCCAGGCTGAAGTGCAGTGGCTGTTTACAGGCATCATCATGGCGCATTACAGCCTCAAACACCTGGGCTCAAGCAATCCTCCTGCCTCAGCCTCCCACATAGCTGGGACCACAAGCATGCGCCACTGCACCTAGCTTATCTTTTTTTAATTCAGAATTCCATATGAAACCATCAAAGGTATTTGAAATTTAAAAGTTGTGCAGGGTGACTATAATCAATAATAACTGTATATTTTAAAATAATTCAAGGAGCTTGTTTGGATTGTAACTCAATGGAAGAATGTTTGAGGGGATGGATACCCCATTCTCCATGATGTGCTTATTTCACATTGCATGCCTTATCAAACATGTACCCCATAAATATATACACCTGTGTACCCACAAAAGTTAAAAATAAATTTGTTTAAAGTTGATTGATGATGGAGCAAAACCAGACATAAAACAATGTCTTGAGATGTTAATGTATAAGGTATATTATGAAATAGGAAGATGGTCATAATAATAGCTTTTCATTAAGAGTTAACTTGTATTGATGGCTTGTGGTATTAAATATCTTCATAGCGCCTTCACATAGACACCTTCTCCTGCAGATTGGTAGAGAAACTGCAAACAAAGCCCCTTTGTAGTGAGATGAGGTGGTTGCGCCCCAGTTCCTCTAGCACACTAGGCTTTCCCTGCAATGGAGTCTCATGAAGCAGCCAAAATATAGCCAGTGTATTCAGCTGGACTTCATGGTAATTTGGATTACTTAGATGATGTATGGATTTATTTTTTAACTTAAATTTTTTCAGGTAATATTAAAAGTCTCCTTTTACTTTCATCTCTGAACCTAATCTGTCCCCACACTTTCCCGGAGTCATTTACTTATTTATCAATTTAGAAAAAAGCTGTCTTACTGTTCAGAGGAGGGGCCTTTTTTTTTTCTTGAGGCGGGGTCTCGCTCTATCACCCAGGCTGGAATGCAGTGGCATGATCAGGGCTTACTGCAACCTTGACCTCCTGGGCCCAAGCAATCCTCCCACCTCAGCCTCCTGAGTAGCTGGGACTAAAGGCATAGGTCACCACCCCCAGGTGATTTTTTTTTTTTTTTTAAGTAGAGATGAGGTCTCGTTATGTTGCCCCAGCTAGTCTTGAACTCCTGAGCCCAAACGATCCTCCCAAAGTGCTTGTTTCTGTTTTTTACATAAAAGTCATTATATTTTATGTCTTGTGTTGTGGCTTGCTGTTTTCACTAGATAATATATCTTAGAGATCTGTCCATGATTTTACAGAAAGATTTAGCTCATTTGATTTAACTGCCATGTAGTATTCCATAGTATAAATATATTACAGTTTATTTAGCCATTGCCTCGCTGTTAAAGATTTATCTAGAATTTTTTAAATAATTTATTGCTTCCCATTGAATGATTACAGCATCTTGCATAGCTGAGCAAAGGACTCATAAGAAAACTACTAGCAAAACCTGGTTTGACAGGTTCATCCAACTGTATAGATGAGTGTTATTCACCAGAATAAACTGAAGTGTTACATTGCAGATCAAAAATTAATGAGCTTCACCAAAAATGGAATTTCTCTCGCGCTTTCTTAGAAAAGGAAACATCCAACAAGACCGGTATGGTCAGAGACCGAGGGCGATCCTAAGCCCAAATGGAGAGTGGGCCAGGCAGTCTCAGCAGCCTGAGAGGGGCGTGGCCGCCTTGCTGAGTACATGATACACAATGTAATAATTACAGTGGTCCCCAAGTTACATGCAACCACCCTGATCGCATGACCTGGTTTTGGTAATACGCTCATGTTAACCAAAAAAATTTTAAATAGGTCTTTTTTTATATCATAGAGTTTAAACAAAAAAAAAAAAAACTGCTTCGTAATTCCCTAAATTTCTTAAGAAATTTAAGATCGCAGTCACGATGCTGGATTTGCCCTCGAAGCAGTGTTTTAGGTGTTTCTCATATAGTCAGCATGTGGGTGACATTTAGACCCAAGCTTGGCTTACAAGCATGATTCATGAGAACACATCAGATGGTGACAACAGAGAATTTTCCTTGGTACTTAGAGGAGAACAGCTTCAAGGAGCCATACTGCTCTGGCTGCTGGAGGAAGTTGCACCGCAGAGCTTCTGTTGGTTAGAAACAGTCTTTTCCAGAAACCCTTAAAGCCTGAACCTCCAGCCCTCAATGACAGACAGTTTGGTCCTTCAAGAGAAACCTGTGGGGCATTTTGAAGGCATTCAAATATGGGTGGAAAATTCAAGCCAGGATGACCTCTAACCAAAACCCTGCCATTATTTTACTCATTGCATTAAAAGCACATGTGCAGTGATGTCAGTTCAAATATGAACATCCTCATTAAAAAACATCACTGGTTATCCTCCTCCTGGTGTGAAGGGAGCATTAACTCCTCTAGAGATTTCATAGTGCACATAGCTGGATTAGTCTCCAGCCTCAACTACTGCGTTTGCAAACTTACCTAGAATATGCCTTCCAGATGGCTGTAGACACAACAAGAATGCATCTAGGAAATGTAAAGCCCGGTCAGCATCCAAATTCTGCACAGTGTAGATCCATGTGTTTATTTTAACAAATTGCAAATGATAGTGGTAATGATGATGGTGATAAAGAGAGACTTTGAAAAATCTTGGTAGAAATGTTGAGAAATGTTTCCAAGGAAGACTAATTAAGTTGCTGTATTATAAAACTAAGAAATGAGAAACAGGCCAGTGGATGCTTCCAATAGAATTTGAATTTTTCACTTTTGTTTTTTTTTTTTTTCCTAAGAGGTCTAGATTTAGATTTGTGGGTTAGACTTTATTTGTGCCTATGAAAAGTGATTAGCTGAAAGCCTTCATTTTTTTCTCCCAACCACATATATGACAGAAGTATCTGAGCTGTATTTTTCCCTCTTTCGTTATGATATAATGTCAGGCTTGTGACATATGACAGCAGGTTTCACACTTCACTTAATGAGAGGCTGCCAGTTCCTGGAGAACTAAAAAGAAAGATGAACATGTATTTCACTAAAAAGGAAAATATTATTAACTTGGTAATAGTGAAGCTGGTGTGCACCAGACATTTCTTTGTGGCCCTACGTGTAGCCAGACTTGCTGTAACTTATCTGTGGGATGACTCTATCTACAGCCCTTTGGTGCACAGTGTGCTTTGTTAAGGATTTAGTGGTTGCTTTCATACACATTTACTGAAGGTCTACCATGGAGGGGATAAAATGATTTCAGAGGATACAAAGACAGACTTCTACATTCAGGTAGTTTTGCAGTTCAAGAGGAACCTAGTAATGTCGCTTTTCCCTTTTTACCTTGGTTTCCAGGAAGCTCAGAGATAAAGTTGATACTTAACATTAATCCTCAGTTCGGCAGCATCCTTTAAGACCTCTCTTTCCTCTCTGCTAGACTGTCATGTCAGTCCTCTGTGTGGGGGAGGTGAGAGATAAATGATGAAAAATTAAAAGGGAGGTAGACAGAATCATAATTATCGTAAGTGGCAGAATGTGTTAAGTGGTATGCAAAAGACAGAAATAAAATGCTCTGGAAGGTCAGATGAAGGAGAGAAATTGTGACTGGTATTGACATCTGGAGAGACTTCCTGGAGGAGGAAGGAGACTTTCATATTGACTTTTCAGGTGTTTCAGCAGGTAGAGTCCTGGCAGGTGGAGGCAGCAGCCAAAATGAAGACACAGATGAGAGACGCCAGGGTGCCACCTGGAACTCCCCGAGGAGAAAGATCAGATGTCCAGGTTTATAGATATAGGAAAGGATCCTGAGGCTGCTCTGATCATTTGCATGATGAATTCGATGAATTTGGCAGCTATCAGGAGACCTACTCTCGGGCCAGCGGGGGCAGCTTGTGCCCTGGTGTTGTGGTGTTCACCTTGTCTGTGCATCCAGGTCACAGGCATCACCTGGAAGCCACAAGCCTTACCCACCTTTCAATCCCTCATGGCCCAGGCCGGCGCCACACGTTGCCTGAGCTCTCATTCAGACTGTGCCTTGAAATGATTTTGTTTTGAAAAACGGGTCAGAAAGGTTTGGAAACAGCAGTGTGTTTCCATTACTTAGAGAAAAGCATCCTAATTCTGCTTTTCACATAAATCTTTAGACTCATCCTCCCACGACTCCTTAACATGAGATCCGGCGGGTTATATATTTAATGAAGAACTAACAGATGTTCCTTTGGTGCTGTTCTACTTGAGTTAGTGTATTTCACCAGCCAATATTACTGTATTCCCTACTCAGTAAACAGTATATTAAATGCATGTGTAGTACAGTAAATGCTCTTGCATTGGAATTATGCATGTAAAATCTGAAGAAACCCTAAACTCTGTAGTTTAGTTAGTGGTATTGTAGCATTGTCCTGGTTCTGCAAATGTGCCGTGGTTATGTAAGATGTTATCACTGGGGAAGCTGGATGAAGAGTATGCAGGAACAGTCTGTACTATTTTTGCAAATTCTTGTGAGTCTTAAATTATTTCAAATTAAATAGCTTTAAAAAAAAAAGAATTAAAGAGATGATCTAGTCCAGTTGTTTTCAACTTTAATTTTAGCAGTGGTCTCCCTCTTCTGCCTTCTCCTGCCTCCATCCTCAGCATCCTTAGGTACCACCTGACATTTAAAAAATACTGATCCCACCCAATACGTTTAGGCTCCAAATGAGGAAATCAGGGCCCAAAGAAGTAAAATGCATCACTATTTAGAGGTTATTTATAGAAACACAGCTAGCCTGGGGAGTTTTTAGGACGAGTTGCTCTCTGCAGATCTTCATGACTCACAGCTCTGTCGCTAACACTGTGGTTTCTTTTGTCAGACTAGGTGAGATTAATTAGACTGGAAAAGAGTTTCCATGCTCCTGCATCCCATTGCTGCAGTGCAAGAAATGGCATCATCCATATAATTGAGACGGTGCAAGAGGTGGTTTGAGTTAGCAGACGGTTTCACAAAACACCACTCCGGGCGTTTGCCAAGAGGACTGGCTTGAAAGTCCAGGCTTGGGATGCAGAAGTCGGGAATGCAGGAACTAGGAGGAAGTCCCTTAACTTCTGCCAGCTTGGCCTTCACTCTGACCACCTCTGAAGCCTGAGGGTGATTCGCTGCCCTGTTCCTCCCCATCCAGGCCCAAGTCACTAAAGTATTTTGGGGAAACCCTGGGCACCTTGAAGTTTGCTCCTATGGATAATGTAATAATAATTGCTTATATTTGTCTAGGGATTTTAAGGTTGCAAAGCCTTTCTCTTATATTCCCTAAGTTGAGTGTCACCCCTTGCCCATGACATGGGCAGATTGATGTTCTTTCTGCTTTATAAATAAATGACGTGACTTTTCCAAAGTAAAAGTTTGTGCCGGGACTAGGGTCAGAACACAGGTCTCCACAGTCCTGCTCAATGATCTTCTCATAGGAGAATCTCTTGTTCTAAACAAAGATCTTGGTTATTGTAAAGCACCTGTGCACACTTGCTGATCAACAAACAGCTGGTCCTATTATTATTACTGTCATTGTTGTAATTCATAGGCAGGATCTTTGGCCACACATAATTTTGGGGTGTGACGACACCAAGACTTGCCGGTTCTCCAGACTTAGGCATGAGGTGGAAGTGATGGTTTCCTCTCTTCCTACACCTCCAAACGGTGAGATCCTGAAGGTGCCATATGGCTGTTGCATGAGTAAGCCTTAGGTTTTCCTGAAAAGTGAGTTGCCTGTGTGCCACGTCAATGGAGATCTATGTGACAGCCAACTGGTATGACAACCACCCTGGGGCTGCCTGGCACGCACATACTCCTAAGGGCTCCGTGCGAGCTGCCATTCCTTATTTATTTAGTGCCATTTGTTGATGACTCGTTTCTGCAGGGAAAACTGGTTCCTTCGTTTCCCCTGGCATCTTCTGTGCCCTCCGCACTGTAGGACACAACCTTTCCTGTCAACACAGGTACTTTTAATTGGTGCTGGCACCAGCTTACTCCCTGAACATTCTTCCTGATGTCATGGAATCCTGGGAAAATTGGTGGGCTTCTCTAATGGTGGAAATCTAAGGTCATACTTCATACCGTAGACCCAACTACTACTTTCCAGAAGAAATAAGCTGTCAAGGAAGATGCTGATTTTTCATACCCTGAGAGAGACATTTAGGAGGTAAACTACTGACCTGCCTCAAGGATATCATTAATCATCTGCACATAGAGGTGCTAGGTACTCACCTCGCACCTGTGACGCACTTACTAAATATTTGTTGAATGACCTTCTAGAGCAGTAGTTTTCCAGTCTTTAGTGAGTCCGCCGACACGAGGATCACTGGCAGGATCTGCTCAAACACAGACTGGGAGGCCCCACCCCCAGAGTTTCTGACTTCGTTGGTCTTGGAAAGGACTAAATACTATACCTTTCTAACAAGTTCCAGGTGATGTGATGCTGTGTGGGAACCATGCTTTGAAAACCCCTGTCTTAAAGCAGGGCTTGGCAAACTTTTCCTAAAAGGGCCCCAATAGTAAATATTTTAGATTTTGTGGCCCACACAGTCTCTGTCATAATTATTCAACTCTGCCATTGTAGCCAAAGAAAATATGTAAGTAAAGGGGCATGGCTTTTTTCCAATAAAATTTTATTTACAAAAACAGGTGGTGGACTTGTTTCCCAAAAAAAAAAAAAAAAATGTGTTGCAGATATAAAAATCTGTTGTAAAGATATTGAGAGCCAGATCCTCATTCTGAGTAGATCTCCAAAAGCTCTTGGGATGGGAATCCAATGTTGGTCACATCGTAGGTCTGTGCTCTCTTAAGCAGCACAAATACAAAACTTGGAGTGAAACGAAGATGAGCATTGTTCCTGTGCAAGGATGATGTGCAAATGTGTAAACCGTTTCATATAAAAAAAATCTGAATTATGATGTTCATCAACCATGTGATTTTGGGAAGGTCACTAACATCTCGGTAAAACGAGGATAATTTCGCATTAAAAACCAGGGAAAATGCTCACTTTTATAAGTTCTGGGTGGTGCAGACACGAGGGGTTTACTATTCTTTATACTTCTCTGTATGATTGAACTATTTCAGAATTCTCAAATCTTTAAAAAGTAGTCATAGACCGGGCGTGGCTCACACCTGTAATCCCAGCACTTTGGGAGGCCGAGGCGGGCGGATCACGAGGTCAGCAGATCGAGACCATCCTGGCTAACACAGTGAAACCCCGTCTCCGCTGAAAATACAAAGAATTAGCCGGCCATGGTAGTGGGCACCTGTAGTCCCAGCTACTTGGGAGGCTGAGGCTGGAGAATGGCATGAACCCAGGAGGTGGAGCTTACAGTGAGCCAAGATTGCACCACTACACTCCAGCCTGGGTGACAGAGCAAGACTCCGTCTCAAAAAAAAAAAAAAAAGAAAGAAAAGTAGTCATAACAAGCCTTTGGCATGTATGTGGCTTAGGCTTTAGGTTCCATAGTCAACCAAAAGGTGAATTATCTTATAGTCAGAATCACCTTTGGAATTCCCCGAAATCACCAGCACCAAGGCCCTCAGAAAGTCAGCAGCCAAGAATATTCTACTTTGTGTCACTTTGCATTACAGAAACCCTGGGAGAAAGGATAATTCAAGCTTGGCATGTCTACAGTAGATCTCTGGATCTCTTGCCCTGCCCCAAACCCTGCTTTTCTAAGGTCTTGCTTAATTCAGTGGATGGCCACTCTGCCTTTACAGTTGCTTAGGCCACAAAGAGTGATTCAAGAGGAAGAACTTAACAGGAATGAGTCCTGATAGGTACATGTTGAGTATGAAATTGTTTTGTAGTTCCAATAGAACAGCTGAGTCTATGGCCATACCACCCTGTACAGGCCTGATCGAAAGCTAAGCAGGGTGGGGTCTGGTTAGTACTTGGATGGTAGACAAATGGATCATCTGAGTAGAAGCTCGGAGCTCTACTATTTATTTATTTTTTGAGATGGAGGCTCGCTCTGTCGCCCAGGCTGGAGTGCAGTGGCACAATCTCAGCTCACTGCAACCTCCACCTCCTGGGCTCAAGCGATTCTCCTACCCCAACCTCCCAAGTAGCTGGGATTACAGGCACGTGCCACCATGCCTGGGTAATTCTTGTATTTTTAGTAGAGACAAGGTATCACCATGTTGACCAGACTGGTCTCAGACTACTGATCTCAGGTGATCTGCCTGCCTCGGTCTCCCAAAGTGCTGAGATTACAGGTGTGAGCCACCATGCCCAGCCTACTTTTATATATTAATAAACAGAGGAGGCCGGGCACGGTGGCGCACACCTGTAATCCTAGCACTTTGGGAGGCCAAGGCAAGTGGATCACCTGAAGTCAGGAGTTTGAGACCAGCCCGAGTAACATGGTGAAACCCTGTCTCTACTAAAAATAAAAAAAAATTTTTTTAATAAAAAAATTAGCTAGGGGTGGTGGCAGGCACCTGTAATCCCAGCTACTCGGGAGGCTGAGGCAGGAGAATCGCTTGAACCTGGGAGGCAGAGGTTGCAGTGAGCCGAGATTGTGCCACAGCACTCCAGCCTGAGTGACAAAGCAAGACTCCGTCTCAAAAAAATAATAGTAATAAAAGTGAATAAATAAAAAAATAAGCAGAGGCCCCAGAAGCAGAGGTGCTTGTCTGCACTACCTGCGTGGTACCTACCCACCCTGTGATACGGCACTCTTCTAAGCATTTTACAAAGACTGACTCGTTTTGTCCTTATTTATAGTAACCACAGAAGACAGATGCTGTTAATTTCTCAGCTTACAGATGAGGCAGAAAGGATAAGTAATTCACCCAAGGCCATGCCTCTGGGAAGTAGCAGCGCTGGAACCTGAACCCAGGCAGTGACTCCAGAGTCTATGCTCTTTAACTGCGATGGTCTTCTGTATATAATTTTCCTCCCCTATCCATAATCTGTGAGTTGAGGAACAAAAGCTTAAAAATCTAAAGAAAAAAGATGTCTGGTTGCACCTTCGGTGCTCTATGTGGTATGCAAGAGAAGGTAATGAAATTGCAGTGGGCTCTGGGGAAGCGTAATGTCAGTGCCTTTCCAATTTTCATCTGACCATGCTGAGTTTCCCTATAAAAAGCATAAAATACTTTGGAGATGGTGCAGAAGCAAGAAAATGTACCTGTCAGTTTGGATGTAGATCTGGTTTCACAGTGTATTGTATTTCTGGATACCCTGTCCAAGAGGAGATCTTCTGAATGATCCATTTAGGGTTTTTCCTGTTCAGCTTCAAAAACACACCAATGTTGTGTCTACTTGTGCCCCAGCCTGTGCTAGGCACTGGGGAGACCGAGATGCCAAGTTGTTTAAAACACTCTACTGGTCCCCAAAGGCTTTGGTGACCATAGCTCCAGAAGTAATAGCTTTGGTGGAAACCGTGGTATGTGCAAATTTCACCCCATAAAGAGAGGAAACATAGGTATTCATTATGTAAAACACGATGCAGGCCAGATGCAGTGGCTTACGCAGCACTTTGGGAGGCCAAGGCTGGTGGATCACCTGAGGTCAGGAGTTCAAGACCAGCCTGGCCAACATGGTGAAACCCCATCTCTACTAAAAGTACAAAAATACCCGCATCGTGGCGGGTGCCTGTAATCCCAGCTACTCTGGAGGCTGAGGCAGGAGAATCGCTTGAACCTGGGAGGCAGAGGTTGCGATAAGCTGAGATCGTGCCACTGCACTCTAGCCTGGGAGACGAGCAAGACTCCATCTCAAAAAAAAAAACCAAACCAGTAACTATTTTAGATATTTATTAAATATAAATTTAATTTATATAATTAAATATAAATTAAATTATATTTAATTATATAAATTTAATTTACATTTAATTATATAAATTTAAATTATATTTAATTATATAAATTGGGGAGTGGTGGGGCCTGAGCTTGGCTTAATCTAAAAACGTGGTCCTTTCGTGACTAAAATGAGCACTGTGCTTCTTCTCCTCCCAGGACCCCAGGAGCAAGCACAAGTTCAAAATCCACACTTACGGAAGCCCCACCTTCTGCGATCACTGTGGGTCCCTGCTGTATGGACTTATCCACCAAGGGATGAAATGTGACAGTAAGTAAGTTTTCTTTTCCAGTTCATAGCGAGGCTCTGTAGCTCATGTTCAGGGTTTGCTGAGCAAGGAGGGCTCAGTAACTTTTCAACACCAACTCTTCAATAGAGAGAATTAGTTCAGATATATACCAGACTGACAAAGTGTAGAATCTTCCACTGTCAAAGTTCCAGTTTATTAAACTACTTGATTGCCTCATTATGAACCCCAAAAAAGCACTCGATTTATAAATGAGGTGGGGGGTGCTGTCACTTTTTTTTTTCTTCCTTTTTTTTTTTTTTGTGTGGCAGAAGTCTTCAATCACTGTAAAATATAGCCTAGTCAAACCCCAAAGAAGCCTCCCGCCGCCGGGTCCACATTTGGTTAGCTTCAAAATAAGCCAAGCAACCATACTCATTATCTTCCTGTGTCTCTAATTAGTGGGTGGACTGTGGAAAAATCCAGTAGGCTCTTCTTAAAACTGAAACCAAAATGAACATAAAAACCAGAATAGCATCTTATTTAAGTTCACTCACCCTGCATGTTTATGGACGGATCAAATGTGTATCAGCCCGGCTCAGAACACTGAGGACCACTGACAAGCAAGACACCAGCCCTTTTCTGTTATTTTTTGTTATGTGTGTATCTCCATCAACTACCAGGAGGAAAGAAAAGCAACTATGAAGACTCTTTGCTTTGATCATTCTTTTTTTTTTTTTTTTTTTTTTTTTTTTTTTTTTTTTGAGATGGAGTCTCTCTGTCAACCAGGCTGGAGTGTAGTGGTGCGATCTCAGCTCACTGCAGGCTCTGTCCCCCGAGTTCACGCCATTCTCCTGCCTCAGCCTCCCGAGTAACTGGAACTACAGCCCCCACCACCACACCCAGCTAATTTTTTGTATTTTTAGTAGAGTTGGGGTTTCACCGTGTTAGCCAGGATGGTCTCGATTTACTGACCTTGTGATCTGCCCGCCTCGGCCTCCCAAAGTGCTGGGATAATAGGCGTGAGCCACCACGCCCAGCCTGCTTTGATCAATCTTAAAGTTTGAGATTCCTCAGGCTATGTTTGTTTAAATACAAGTTGATACTTTCAGGACATGAAAAGTTAATTGCCCAGCCTGTTTTTCTAATAGGTTGGGAAGCACTGTGGAAATTTCAGCCTATTGCCATTTGCTAATGACTATTGCCATTTGCTATGACGGTCAGAAGCTGATATTTGTATCTTACATGAGCAAACTGTAGAAAAAGGAACATAAACGAGCATTATAGAGTAGATGGAGTTTCTCAGACACAGAGATTCTTCACCTTACAGAGTTGTACAGCGTCACAACCAAATGCCATATTTGTTTGCTTCAAGAAACCCTAGGATTTCCACCTGTAATCCCAGCACTTTGGGAGGCCGAGGCGGGCGGATCACCTGAGGTCAGGAGTTCAAGACCAGCCTGACCAACATAGTGAAACCCTGTCTGTACTAAAAATATAAAATTAGTTGGGTGGTGGCGGGCACCTGTAATCCCAGCGACTCAGGAGGCTGAGGCAGGAGACTAGCTTGAACTCGGGAGGTGGAGGTTACGGTGAGCCAAGATTGTGCCATTGCACTCCAGCCTGGGCAAACAAAAGTGAAGCTTGGTCTCAAAAAACTAGGGAAAAAAAAAACCTAGGATTCCAAAGATACGGGTTTCAGGGGTTCTGCGAGGGCTTACAACTTAAGTGCATTTGTATATATATTTTAACTACTTCAAAACTGGGAACAAAATAAACATTCAAACATGTTACATACTCAGCCTTCACTCCTTGGGCAGAACTTGGTTTCTGCTACAGCATCCTCTTCACTGAAGAGTCAGCTGGGATGGGGAAGCATACCATTAGACATTGTTCCTGTTTGTACATAGTTTTCTATGTGAATCAGGAGTTTTGGATCCTGTACCACTTTAACAAAATGCAAAAATAAATGAGATGTGGAGGCTGGTCTGAGACATCAACTTGCATCCCTAACCACTGGTTTCAGAGTTCTGTTTGTATCGGAGGGCTTTACTGGTGATCCTTGAATGTCTTTATAATAAATATATGGTATAAATTTGCGTTTGTTAGCTGAGTTGATGCTAATAAAATAACACTCATGTGGTTTACATAATTAGATTCTGCTTTAGATTTTGTTTGCAAAATGGTTTCCTTACTAAAAAAATTTTGAAAACCGCTGACCTGGACCAATGCTTTTTTGTTTGGTTTTGTTTTAAACTCTTTTTCTTAGGAATCTTAAGGCTTCTGTGGCTGCCGCCTGTGCTCCTTTGATGAGCCCCAGAACTGCAACCCCTACTAACCTTAAATTCTGCAGAGAAAAAGCCTCTTCCCGTGCCCTTCCACCTTGTGCAATTGTAATCCTAGATAGAGTTCCACTTGGGATGGGGCAGGGTGTCAGGGGGCAGTGAGCAACAACAACTCGAGTGGGCCAACCTCTCATTTTGTAGAGCTAGAAATGAAGTTAGAACAAATGAGCTTCCCAAGATATACAGCGGAGACTGGAACACGGCCCAGTGCACTTTCACCTCCCGTACCCTCCCCGTTGCCTGTGTGCTTTCCAGAGGCTCTGGCATTTACTGCCTTCACATTGCAAATTTTGCCCGGACACTTAAACACACGACATGGTTAACGCAAGCGACATTCATAACACAGCTTTTCAGGAGCCTTTATATTGGCTAAATTCGAGGTGTAGAATTTTGAATAGTTAGCCTTGGAAATGGAAGCCTAATAGCATCCACTTTTGTGAATTAGCTAATTGTTCTTTCCTCAGCATGTCCATCATTCTGCTGTCAGTCTTTAATCGGAGCAGTATACATTATTCATGATGCTTTTTCAATTTACTTTGTCATGTTAAAATTAAACACTCCAAATGAAACGGAGAGGAAGACCCCACCTTGATGATTACGGAATAACCTTATTAGCCTCCTGGCAAGGATTCGTGAGGATTCCAGGGGCCTTCCCTCCTTCTGGAAGCCTAAAGGTACAAGGACGATCGAGCTAGAACACCTATACACGGTCTTCTGTTTGTTTCCGGCACACAGGATTCTTTTCAGGGTTTCTTTGGTTCATTGCAATAATACTGATCTTTTTTTATCCTCCCCCTGTCTCACCCACATAATGTCAGCTGTAAGGAGTGGCTGATCATGCTAGGCGGGTATTTGTTTTACTTGGAATAATATTTAAATATTTGAAGACAGGTTTAAAATACCAAATACAAGTTCTTTGGGGAAAAAAACACAGGCAGTGTACTTAAACCTTGTTGAAAATACAAGGTTAGCTGAGGAAAGGAAAATTTAATGAATTTTCTATACTCAATCTGCAGATTTTCACTGTTTCTCAGTGGTAAGCCCAGAAAAGCATACAGAATTCATTAGCAAAAAGTCTTATGTTTAAGCTGGGAGCAGTGGTTCATATCCGTAGTCCCAGTACTTTAGGAGGCCTACATGGGAGGACTGCTTGAGCCCAGGAGTTCAAGGCTGCACTGAGCTAGGATTATGCTACTGCACTCCAGCCTGAGAGACAAAAGGAGACCCTGTCTGAAGAAAGAAAAAAAAAAAATCCTATGTTTAAAATTTTCATATTACTTTGCCTCTGTGTACATAAAATATTAATTAAGCTGAGCTTTGTACATATTTACCTGTGTGAATTTTGTATACTGTTAAATATTTGAAACGATCACAGAAGGCCAAGCTGGGATATTTTGCTTCAGTGAAGATTGAGCAAATATGGTATGGGTATTTTAAGGATATTGTCACTCACATGAAGCCTGTGCTGTACAGGACATCTGCTAACAGTTCTTTATGTCACCAAAAACAGTATAGCAAAGTATCGAGTTGGGGGTAACTCATTTTCACTTCTGCTCGTGCACCAAAACACTGAGGAGCGGTGGTTGGAGTCCATATGCCCAGCTCACCCTCTGCTTTCTTGATTCACAGCCTGCGATATGAACGTTCACAAGCAATGCGTCATCAATGTCCCCAGCCTCTGCGGAATGGATCACACAGAGAAGAGGGGGCGGATTTACCTAAAGGCTGAGGTTGCTGATGAAAAGCTCCATGTCACAGGTAAGGCTTGCTCATCCCGGAGCAGCATCGTGGGCAGGCATTTGGATGAAGGTTGATATTAAGGCAGGGTGGGGGCTGAGCTGTATGCCCTGAGGCCTCTGGAGAGGCAGTTGCCCTGGTGGAACCATCACTTTCTGGGAGCCCTGCAGCCCTCTGAACCCTCACGTTAATACACCTCCCAGGAGACGGGTCTGTACACCCAAATTCCCAAATACTCAATGTCACACGAAGTCACAACCACTGTGTGGATTGGACTATTCTGACAGCATGGCCTGTATACTCTCCTCCCGGTGACAGGGGGTCAGGGGAGCCAGTTAATCAAAATGCTGTTGGAGGGAGTGGAACTAGAACAAGGGGAGGCAAATGGATGGATGACCCAGGTGTTTTGTGGCATTGGGCTGTGATGGCCCAATAAATCCACCTCAGCAACAGCAACAGTCGTTGAGTGCTTTTGCTTCCCCTGTGTTAGGGATGGTGCTAGGAACTTCACATAGATGAATTATTTAGACCTGACACCTAGCTGGTTATTAACTTCATCTTCCAGAAGAGGACACTGAGACAGATCAGTCCTTTGCAGTGTGACAGTTAGTAAGTGAGGAGCTGGGATGGGAACGGAGGCATTTGACTCCAGATACTGTGCTTGTAATTACCACAGCTCCCACAAACAGCCTGGCTAGGTGACCGGAATTCCCTGTCCATGGGCCTGGTTACTCCCTCCTCGGGGCTGTTTCTGGGTGGGCTCTGCCATAGCGTAGCTTTTCCTTTGGTTTTCCCACCAAATCCACTTTCGGTTAATCGGCACACACAGTCAAGTTATCCTGGAGTCCTATTGGCCTAGGACCCATCCCGTGTCCTCAAGATGACTTGAGTTCTCTGTACCATGACCCACTCCATGTTGGTGTGTGGTTGAACTCTCAGGCATCAGCCTATTTCCTTGTACTTGGGGGTCCCGGAGGGACCAACTGTATACATTACTCTTGTTGACAAGGGCATTCATCTTGAATTGATCAGCAAAGGTATCTTCCATTTGTATCTAGGAATTTGAAGCTGTCATAAACATGGAAAGACTGATGCTAATCTATTATGTTTAGATAACAGAAAACATAGAAGAAAGGCTTAGGAGGATCTGTTTAAGAAAAAAAAGGAAAGATGGGGGCTTCCAAAGAAAAGCTTACTTTTGGAAACATCCTCAGGTTTTTCCTTTGAAAGATAAGCAAATGTTCGAACCAGGGCTGTCCTCTCAGGTAAGAACTCAAAGAAAACCACAGGATTCCAAGGTATCGCTAGGAGGGAGTAACAGTTTGCCTCCGGATAACCTTGAAACCAGCTATAGCTGATGGTCAGAATGGAATTGGGAATGAAATCCCTATCATAGATACAGAATCCCTTCTGACTTTTTGTAGATTTTAGAGAAATTCTTTTATTTTCTCAAGACCATCCCTATAATGCCTTTGGGGCTGTGGCTGTCACCTGCATTTCTTTTTAATGGGCTGATGCTGTCCTTGGAATCCACTCTGCCCTTATCTGACAGCCAGGGCCCCTCTGACTGGGAACTGCTGCTCTCTGCCCAGAGGAAGATGGTGTTCCTTGGGGGCCATGAGCTAGGCCATGAGACCCCTCTGCAACATCACAGCCTTGCTCTTGTTTCTCTTTTCTACTAAGGCTTCCACATTGTCAAAACCACGTATGGGGGAGCAGATTTTGCAGTCAAGGGGAAAATTACCATAACACCTAGTGTTCATAGGTGGTAAGGGATCAAGGGGCATAAAGTAGAATGCCTATGGGCTAAACATTTCTACGCTTTTCTTACCTTTTCCTTGATTTCCAAAGCGACTGCTGTTGGCAATAGAATAGACATCACAGGTGAATATTCAGAGTTTAATTATGGGTTTACATGTGGCTACCTTATGGCTCGCTGTAAGGCAGGAATGCCTGGACAGAGCATTTAAATGTTTAGCTGGCATTCTTTGTGTTTCTAGATAAAGGAAAACATGCACGCTGTGCATGCTGGACACACCCCGTGCCGTCTTCGGTAATAAAAGCAGCAACCATATGTACTGCCTGAACCTTCCAGTCTCTCCTATGAGCCTCAACAGCCTTGTAGATCTAAAACTGCACAGAGAGGCGCAGATGTCCTGGCTGGAGTGGCACAGGTACACAGGTGGAAGAGAAAGGTCAGACCTCTTCGTGCTAGAGCTTACATCAGGCTAATTCCTCTACTATTGCCAAGAGTTGAACTTGACTCACAATTGTAGAATCGGCTTAAGGAACAATACCTTTCACTGGGTTGGACGTCGACTTTTTACATGTGAAAGCCAGCCAGTATTACTTATGGCAACTATCTGGGCCAAGTCCCTTGAGAATTAGTTTACAAATTTTCGTAGAGCTATAGCTCCACTCTAGGAATGTGAATTCAGCAAGTTTAATAATAATAATGTCTTATTCCATTCAGGCCACTATCACAAAATACCTTAGACTGGGTTATTTATAAATAATAGGAATTTATGTATCACAGTTCTGGAAGCTGGGAAGTTCAAGATCGAGGTCCCAACAGATTCAGTGTCTGGTGAAGGCTCCGTCTCTGCTTCATAGATGGCGCTTCTCACTGTGTCCTCACATGGAAAAGGAAGGCAGGCTGTGTCCTCACATGGTGCAAGGAGCAAACTTGCTCCCTGTTATCTCTTTTATAAGGCTCTGCGTTTGGATGAAATATCCCAAAGCAATTACTTCCCAAATGCCCTACCTCTTAATACTATCACACTGGGAATCCAGTCTTAAGATATGAATTCAGACCATAGCAAATAATAGCAGCAGCTCACAGCTACTCAGTGCTTCCCCCACAGGACCACTTTTTAAGTACTTTATGTACTAACTTTTATTCAAATCTGTGAAGAAGTTGACTTTATTATCCTTACTTTATAGATGAAGAAACAGAGACACAAGGAAATGAAGTGACTCACCCAGAGTCACACAGATGGTAGATTGGATGGCTAAATATTTAAATGGCAGATGCAGAGAGAAGATATTTTGATGACAGTATCCATAAGAATCGGAGTCTATTTTTGAAGTACAGTTGTGTGTGTGAAGGGAATCCAATCTTAAGTATGGAAAGTCAGGCTCAAGGAAATAACTAATTAGTAATTACATCTTTTAACGTTTTAAATTTAAAGTAATTTAAAATTTTCAGAAAAGTTGCACACATAGTACAGGGTTCTCGTACACCCTTCACCCAGCAACCCCTGGTGTTAATGCCCTTGTATAACTATAGTAGCTGATAAAATTTTGAAAAATAGGTACTTACAGCTGGGTGCGGTGTCTCCCACCTATAATCCCAGCACTTTAAGAGGCCGAGGCGGGTGGATCGCTTGAGGTCAGAGCTTGAGACCAGCCTGGCCAACATGGTAAAACCCCGTCTCTACTAAAAATACCAAAAATTAGCCAAGTGTGGTGGCGTGCGCGTGTAGTCCCAGCTACTCAGGAGGCTGAGGCAGGTTAATCGCTTGAACCTGGGAGGAGGAGGTTGCAATGAGCCCGAGATTGTGCCACTGCACTCCAGCCTGGGCGATAGAGCGAGAGTCCATCAAAAAGAAAAAGAGAGACAGAGAGAAGGGAAGGGGAGGGGAGAGGAGGGGAGAGAAGGAAGGAGTACCCGTATTAGTTACTAGGAATTGTTTTAAAGAGCCAAATAGAAGACATCAGACTCATCTTCTTTCAGTATAAAAGGGCCGCAAGTGGTACTAAGCAGAGCCCCCTGGGGGCAGCACTTGCCAGTGATGGATGGCATCCCCACCCCCAGTACCTGCCTGCACCATTTCCCAACCAAATAGTTCAGGCATGAGTTTATCTTGAGAAATGTTTTCATACCAATAGCTACCATTTATTGAGTGCTTGCTCTATATTTATTGTTAATAGGACTGGACCTTTGTGCTCAGCATTTTATGTTCATTGCTTCATTGACTCCCCAAACAATCCCATGAAGTAAATGCTATTATTATCCTCCTTTTTGAGATGAGCAAAGGAGCTGAGAAAGGAAGAAAATCACTCCAAGTTACAGGGTGGAAAGTGATGTAGTGGGGGCCGCAGCCCAGGCCTGGCTTCCACAGCCTTGCTTTCAGTACATAGGCTATGAATGTTCCAAGTCTCTCTTATTAATTAGAGTCTCCTTTGGAACAAACAATAAACCCATAAATATTTGCTGAACCCACAATCAGCACCCCACAAGGTTCTCTGAGGTCACGGAAAGTCCCAACATGGGACTTAAAACCAGGGGAGAAAAGAGTAACACAGGAAGAGGATAAAGAACAACCCACATCCATGTAAAATTAAGCGCCAAGAACGTGGTGATGAAATAGCACACCCTTGGGAGGTGCTGAGTGTGGGGAAGGGGACAGAGATGGAAGGAACCCGTGGAGAAGCAGCCGACTGAATACTGTAGGTATTTGAGAGGCAGAGAGGGAAGAGAGCTCCGACTGAGAGAGGTAGAGGGCTGTGGGAATTAGCCTGGTGACGGCTTTCATGAGAACACAAATATAAACCATAAGCCATCACACGCAGCGTTTATGGTCCAAATAATGAGTGATTTCTCGGAAAATGCATTTAAACCTAAACGCTGAGCAGCTGTGTTAATTGCTAGGTTAGTTCCAGCTGTGTCTTACCTGTGTCGAATCGCAAATTTTACGCAGTAATCCCAAAGTAACATAGAAACTCTGAACAGGAGCTCTGCTGTGGGATGGAAACCACCCTCTGCAGTCAGAGGTGAGTTTTCTTTCTAGCTTGGTGGGGTGTTTATGGGAAAGCCCTCTGCTTTAGCAGTGTATTTTTATTTTTTGCCTTCGGGCAGTGGTGCTGATGTTATCAGAATGGTGTCGCATGTTTTTTTTCTTCTTCTTATAGGAGATTGTAATTGGTTTTCTACACTCTGGTGTGTTTTGTAAATTCGGTTTATAGGCGTAGTAAAAAAAAAAATCCCTCATGGGAACCAATTTTCAATTTAATCTTGTAAGTAAATGGAAAAAATATCGGGTGCTTTACAGCTGTTTCAGGAGCATATCTCTCCCACAAATAGATTATTCTGAAGAAGAGTCTCATTTTCTCAACAACTAGAGGTTGTTAATTTGATGTGGAGATTGAAGTTTTAAACTGAACTCCGGTCGGGGAGGGGAGGATTTCCTCCAGCTCTTACCGCACAGGGACTCCTCCTGCCTACCTGGGGCCCTGCGCGATTCGATGTCTGTCACCCCTGCAGGTACGGAGACTCACCCTCATCTTATTGTGTATTCCCTCTGTGTGTTCTTCCACCTTATCATGGTGTATTTGCTACAGAATGAAGGAAATGAGCCTCAGCCTTGTATGATAATCATTCATTTTTTTGCTTCACCCATTGATCGTACATTATTGAGTGTGTGTCCTGCTCTCTTCCTGGCACCAGGGATGCTAAGATGATCAAGACCTAGACCGTGTCACAGACCATGTCAAAGACCACACAGACCGTGCTGTACCTGGTTTTTTGAAGTGCAGTGGGAGTTTGGGAGAAGGGGAGCCTCAATGGCTCTGGGGAGGCAGTAGGTGACAGCTTCACATCGGAAGTGGCAGTGGAGCTGGGAGGACAGGGAAGGGAAGGAGAGGGCATTCCAGGCAAAGATGCAGAGTGTGTTCAGGAAGCTCAGCACCATCCAGGATGTCAGGAATTTCAAGTGAGAGTTGGAGAGAGCTGGAGGGAAGTTTGTTTCTTTCCATTTTCAAAGTATGAGAGCTGCAATTATCAGTTTACTAGTTGCACAGTCCTTAGGAGCCGTGTGCACAGGCTCTGAGTTAAATATTTCTTTTTAAAATGGGAAGATTTTAAGTTGCAGGTAGCTACATTTTCAGCAAGAACAGAGCCTGAACCCTAGACATCACCCTGAGATTCACAGTGAGTCATTGCTGGGTAAGGAGACGCAGCAGGTAGCGCATGCTTTGCCTAAAAGCTTTGCACAGGTACCTTTTGCAGTGACAAGCAGGCTGTGGAATATAACAACTTGAGGGCTGCCAGCAAGGAGATGCACCAAGCTGCTTACTTAAAGGAAAAGGTGTTAGTTGGAAGTCGTTTCTGTTCAATAAATCTTAGTTATGGGATTTGGATCCAGATCAGGAACATAAACGGTGACACAGCAGATATATCTGCTCCTTTGTGTAGGGATGGAGAGGGTGCTGGCAAGAAGCTGCTTATCCTCAGGGGCACCCACAGCGCCCACTGTTGGTGATGCTGCATTTGACCACTTAGTTCCGTGTTCTTAGCGGATCCCTCCACTGCAAAGGTATTTTTGTTGTCGTCGTTGTTTGTAATTAATAAGGAATCTGGATGTTGTACTGGATGACCAGCAACCTCCCATCTGATGGTTTTAGCCTTAATTATTTTTTATTTTATTTTATTTTACTTTTTTTTTGAGACTCTGCCACCCGGGCTGAAGTGCAATGGTGCAAGCTTGGCTCATTGCAACCTCTGCCTCCCAGATTCAAGCGATTCTCCTCCCTCAGCCTCTCGAGTAGTTGAGATTATAGGCGTGTGCCACCATGCCTGGCTGATTTTTGTTTTTTTGGTAGAGACAAGGTTCCACCATGTTAGCCAGGCCGATCTTGAACTCCTGACTTGAGGTGATCCACCCGCCTTGACCTCCCAAAGTGTTGGGATTACAGGCGTGAGCCACCGTGCCTGGCTGATCATTCTTGATTAAAAGAAAGTAAGGAGACATGATTACCAAATGCAATCTTTAGCACATGGTGGGATCCTGGATCCAAGAAAAAAAACAGCTGTTAAAGAACATTTGGGGGACAGTGGGGACAGTTGAATCTGGACTGTATTTTAGAGAATGTTTTTGTACCAGTGTGAAATTTCTGGGTGGTAATGGTCATGTGATTATGGACGGGAATGCGGAAATATTTTAGGGGTCATTTTTCCTGATGTCTGCAACCTACTTCCAAATGGTTCAACAAAAGCAAAAAAACAGACAGAAGTCTGAAAATAGGACCAGGCAGGGGTTGGGGGCAAGAAGAAGAGGGTGTGTGCAGGCAAGAGCACCTGTGGCGGAATAATAGTGACTCTAGAAAGTGATATAGTACTTCAGTTCACTGTACTGTTCTTTCAACTTCACTCCCAAAAACTTGGGCAATGATATCTGTGTCTGGAGCTTTGTTTCACCTGCTCCAGTACTTAAATGTACTCTCTAGAGGTCATTCTTGGCTAGAAGGAAGCCCCCACTGAAGCAGCCATCAGAGCCCTTCGGCAGTCCAGCTTCCTTGCCTCCACCGTCTTACTCTATGACCCTCCCACTCCTCTGTTCATGGCCACCAACAGCTTTCCTTTTGTGGATGGCACACCAAAGGAGACAATTATTCTGCCTCCACCCTGTGTTTCCTTGTGGCTCTGCACTGAGGCTGGGCCCTGAAGCCTGGTTCATAAAGAGCACTCACCTGGCCTCTGGCCCCCGTTAAACAGGTGAGTCACTGACCATTTCCTTAGAGCCACCTGGGACTGGCTGCATGGGACTTGCCATGACACAGCGGGCCAGACTGCCACAGGCAGGTTCTGGGAATTGTACACTCACATGGATGGGCAGGGGCTGCCTGGGATTGGGAGCCACTAGTGGTCTATGTCCCCAAGAGCTTGTGTATGACCCCCATTTTCCAAATAGCTCAGGCAGAAAAGAAAACATGAATTAAACAGCTAAAGGAGTCATATATAGGTGTGTGTACATATGTGTAAGAAGTAGGCTGGGCATGGTGGCTCACGCCTATAGTCCCAGCTACTCAGGAAGCTAAGGCAGGAGGATCTCTTGAGCCCAGGAGTTTGAGACCAGTCTGGGTAACATGGCAAGACCTCGTCTATACAAAAAGAAAAAATAAATTAACCAGATGTGGTGGTATGCACCTGTAGTCCCAGCTACTCAGGAGACTGACGCAGAAGGATCGCTTGAGCCCAGGAGTTTGAGGTTACAGGGAGCTATGATTGCACCACTGCATGCCAGACTAGGTGACAGAGCAAAACCCCATGTCCAAAAAAAGTAGTAGTTGTGGGCACAATGTTGGCAAAACTGTTACTTATGATATAAATAAACATCAAGGAGTTGGAGAATGGCTGAGTGGGCCGTTTGCATTCTCCATCTCCTCTCTGCTTGGATACCCCACTCTCCCTGATCTGGGGGTTCCCTGCACACTTTGAAGACACCAGCTTCTATTTCCTGCAAGCTTCCATCTCTTAAAAATAAGTAAGTAAGTAAGTAAGTAAATAAATAAACAAATAAATAAAAATAAAAAACCAACAAGCTTTATGATGGTCACACATAAGAGAAACTGCTTCCTTTAGTTTGGGCTTAAATACTGGTAGAGAAAAGTCCATAATAAGAGGGGTAACTGCTCTTCATGACAAAGCACACTTTGTCTCCATGGCTTTGTAGAAGTTTCATGAATCCAGTGACATTAGCTGATTCTGAAAGTGATAAGCGTTGTAGCATTCCTTTTCCCTGGGGAGAGGCACAGCAAGCATGGGTGTCCTCTCTTTTGTAGGTGGAGAAGTAAGAATGAGTGGGGGGTTCAGTGTTCTTGCAGAGAGGATTGGTGGGTCCGTTTAGCTCGGGAAATGGTCACAGCATCTGGCTGGGGGGACCCTTATTATCCGATGATCTCTCCGTGCCTGGCCTCTTGCAAATGGAGATGCTAACGAGACTCAGCCAGTCACAGCAGTAGCAGCTGCCTAGAAAGGGGACGTGAAGGGCAAACCAGAGAAGCTCCTGGTGTTTCCTGAATGCAGAGATCCTGTGAGAAGAGAAACCGACACTGATTGAACAGTTTTCGTGTACCGGGCCCTGATTGGATGCTTTCCTACATATTCCATCACAACCACCTTTCGGAAAAAATGCCATCATCAGCATCAGCAGCATCATCATTTTGTAACTGAAGAAACTGAGGCTTGGAGAGCTCCTACAGCCTGCCCAGCTGCCTCTGTCACCCACACATGCCCTTCCCGCTATTGTAAGCTGCTGACCCTTGGCTCTGGCTGAGGGAAGATCCTGTGATTACTCACAGCCGTTTCCCTTGGGTACAGACACAGCCCACACTGTTGCTTCAAGTGCTTGCAATTTCACATTTCTATCCTGCAATTAATAGTGGAGGCTACTCTGGGATGGCTCCGCAGCTCCTCTGATTACTGTTCTGTTGGCACCACTGGGGGTGAGGGTCTGTCCTCACTTCCCCAGACCCTCCGTTTTCCAGGGTTTCCATAATGGCTGGAAATAAAAATGGCGGCAGGGAATCCAGCTGAAGTCTCCTGTGCTGGAAAATGAGGAATTAAAATGGGCAGAAGGATGGAAACACGCCGCTTCAGGACATGTTTTGACAGTGTGTGACTTGCATGGGCATGCGACTGGACCAGCCCTTTCTTGGCATCCTCCTGGCTTTTTCTTAGTGGTCCCAGTTCTTCCCCATTGGAGACTCATCCGGCTCTCACATTCTCACAGTCTTCAGAGAAATCAAATCTAGCAGTCACCTGCCTTGAGTTCACTGGTGCTTAACATCCAGGCACATCCTTGGCACAAGAAAACGGAAAAGTGCCTCTTAGCTAAAACATACAGCAGTGCGCTTGCACCAGAAGAAAGCCTGCACATTATCCCATTCAAATGCATATGCTTTGGGGTCATAACGGCATGTTTTCAGTGGATTTATCTACTCTCTCTTCTTCCTTGATTGGACATTCCTGAATATCAGTGTCTTATGTCCACATGCCCCCTTCTGCAGCCAGTACCTTGCCCATCTCCCCATATTTACCCTTTATGTCCCCTACTCGTTTGCACCCAGATTTCCAAGCCATGCGCAGCTTCCCCAGTGTGGCAGGCAATAGCCCACCAGTGTTTCCTCCCTCCTTACCTTTGCTTGTGCCATTTTCCCTGCTCCCCAAAGAATGTATTTTTAACATTCAGCTCCAGTTACCTTTAGGAAGCCTCTCCTCACGTTTTATGCCCTGCCTGAAACCAACCACTTTCTCTCCATGCCTTTTGTAGCATGTGTTATGAGATTTCACCTATGTGTTTATTTGCCTGTTGATCTCCTTCCACTATATCATAAGTCCTTTGAGGTCAGAGATGGTGTCTTATCTCCTGTACCCCGCCCAGTGCCTCAAATTTGTACAAAATGTGTGTCTGTTGAGCCAATGATGGTGGTGATGGAAGTACACAACAAGCACAGCATAGAAGTTGACTCAGGCTTTTACTGCACTCCTCACCCCAAATCCAAGTGACTCTTCCCATTTTACCCCTACATCTGGATCAAGTTAAAATGATCCTGTTTTAACCCAATTCATAAAGCCACATGACTTCTGGGATCCTTTAGAGAAACATCTATCAGCTAAGAAAAAGGTTGCATCTTCTCAAAGAGACACATCATTGTTTACATCCCAACTGTTGTACCTTGTCCTCACTGATCTGTGGCTCAGCTTAATGTCAGATATGTACAGACTTGCAGCATGCCATCCCACAGATTGTTATTCATGCTTGGTTCTCTGTGCGGCGATTCCAACAGAGCTTTTCACTCTGGGTGCTTAGTCACTAGATGTGCGTGGGAGGCAGCAAATTGGAGCAAAGGGCAAAGAGTTGCCAGTGTCATTTCCTTCATGAGGCATTTGTGTTTGTTGTAAAGCACCCTGGTGTCCATGCTCGTGGTGACATAGTTTCTCTTTCTCCTGCTTAAGATACCCCAAGCCCTCAGGTTCTTTATAGGGTCATCAGTCATCCATCTTCTTTGACTTCAGTGACTCCTGCCAGGAGGAAGCGTTCTTAAAGCTAGGCTTTGAACGCCTGCATCCCTGGAAGAGGAGAAGCAAATTATTTCTGGGGCCTCTTTGAAGATTACCCCATTAGAATACAGAGATATTGACATTGACTGAGCAGGTCATTCTTGCGCAGGATTTTAATTGCTTCTAATTATAGGATTATCATTTAAGCACAAGATTAATTGCTATGAAATTATTGCAAGGAACTTTATCTTCTTCTAGTAAGTAAATGTGTTAGCCAAGTGAGAAATCTCTTAGAAGCTTGCAAATGATGTCTTTTAAATCACTTTCCTTTGAAACTTTCTTCTAATGCTTGGGGAATGGGAGAGAGATCTTGGGGGTCAGGATGAAAGACGAAATAAATAACAGATAAATGCTCCTTTTGGTTCCCGGTTCTCCACCAAAAGGGTGGAAAACTTGAAGGGTTTGGGAATGGTTAGGTTCACCAGTGGAAATGTCCTAAAATAAATGCAGAAATTCTTTTCCTCTCTTGATCCATGTCATCTTCAACGGTGGGTAGGAATGGCTCAGTAGGAAACTAGAATTGGCAGGTGCTGTCCTATGGTCCTTTTCAACACCAAGCTGCTCGGATATCTTAGGAAAAAAAAAATGTTTTCAGATGTGTTGTAAAGGAATCTCCAATTAATGTGAATACACCTGCTCTGATTATTGGCATCAAAATGGTGCAGAGAAACATCAGACTGTGTGCGTCTTAGCTTGTAGGCATTTCCAATTGGAAAGATTCAGATTTCCTGAGAAAATATGAGATAAGTTAGCTCCTGAGCTGGTTCTAAAATATCCCCATTTGAATAGCGGGCCATGGCCACCCACTGAAAGCTCTGCACAGAGCATCCCCACGGGGGACTTTTTATACTGAGAAGAATGGTAGCCGCCTTTACATGCATTTTCCTTTTTAATTAATGCAAGGTTTGTGGTTAATTAAAGACAGTCAGGGTCCCTTTTCAAACCAAAGCAGGCATTTTTTCCTAGAATAATGAAGAGAGAATAGAAGCAAGGCAAACTTCCTGTAAAAGTTTTCACAGTGAGGAGGGGTGAATTTGGGGAAGGTGGCCTGAAGGAAGTGTCGTTTCATCAACTTCGACTCATTGGAGGTAGGGAATGTAATCAGAAGAGACACCTTCCTCACTGAACACCCAGTGGGGAGGTGGCTCTTTTTCTGGGAAATGCCACACTGACCTCCCTTTCCCTTTGTGAAGTCACTCCGCTGGGAGTGGGGGTGCAGCGCAGGAGAGCCATATTTCTCTGGGATATATTGCTGCTGTCATCTTACAGCCTGCACAGGTGACTTTTCATGGAAGAACTCTCACAGGTGAACATCTGCCCAAAAGAGAAAGTGTACGTGCAGTGAATGTTAGAAATAGCACCGTCGTCCTCCTTACTCTTTACTAATACCCAACCTCTCTGAAAGACCCTGAAGTCTGTTTCAATCCCTCCCACCCCAATATGGCAGGGACTCTGTTATCCTCAGAACTTCTGACTTCTGAAGGATGCCAGTATATATTTGAAAGACAAAAAAAATCCCAGCATACTTTACATGACCAACACTCCATAAAGAAAGAATACAGCAGTCTTGTGTTTATAAAATAATAAAAGTGACTTGCATTTAGAGGATACTGTGGTGTATTAGTCCATTCTGACACTGCTATGAAGAAATACCCGACTGGTATTTATAGAGGAAAGAGGTTTAATTGTCTCACAGTTCTACAGGACTGGGGAGGCCTCAGGAAACTTACAATCATGGCAGAAGAAGCAGCAAACACATCCTTCTTCACAAAGCGGCAGGAAGGAGAAGAAGAATGAGAGCCCAGTGAAGGGGAAAGCCCGTTATAAAACCATCAGATCTCAGCCAGGCACAGTGGCTCACACCTGTAATCCCAGCACTTTGGGAGGTCAAGGCGGGCAGATCACCTGAGGTCAGGAGTTCAAGGCCAGCCTGGCCAACATGGTGAAATCCCATCTCTACTAAAAATACAAAAAATTAGCTGGGTGTGGTGGCAGGCACCTATAATCCCAGCTACTTGGGAGGCTGAGGCAGGAGAATTGTTTGAACCTGGGAGACAGAGGTTGCAGTAAACTGAGATGGCACCATTGCACTCCAGCCTGGGCAACAAGAGCAAAACTCTGTCTCAAAAAAGAAAAAAAAAAATCAGATCTCATTATCTTCACCTCATCCTTCCTACGACCTCTGGGGATTATGAGAACTACAATTCAAGATGAGATTTGGGTGGGGAAACAGCCAAACCATATCATATGGGATTGGCTTTAAAGTCAGGTAGTCTGGATTTGACTCCCAACTATAGTACTAATTAATATTGAATAAGTATTAGGGGTTGTTACTCTATAATGGAGTTTTGTTCCAGTCACATTAAGTCATGTGGTTCAATGGACTGAAGCATGTCACTTTATTGACAGATTAACTCTTTCAGTCCTGACTCATTCATGGTATAGCTATAACCACAGTGGGACTCCAGCGGCCCCAACCAAGAAAATCTAACCCCAGACCTCATTTGTTTTCCTTCACCATGTCCACTAAGAAAGACACAGAAACACACTGTGAAATTACTTTCAAAATTGGAAGGCCTCTGTGTGAGTAGAACAGTTGCATAGTAAGCTGAGGATATTTATTATTATTATTTTTTTTTGAGACGGAGTCTTGCTGTGTCACCCAGGCTGGAGTGCAATGGCCAGATCTCGGCTCACTGCAAGCTCCGCCTCCCGGGTTCACGCCATTCTCCTGTCTCAGCCTCCCGAGTAGCTGGGACTACAGGCACCCGCCACCTCGCCCGGCTAGTTTTTTTTGTATTTTTTAGTAGAGACGGGGTTTCACCGTGTTAGCCAGGATGGTCTCGATCTCCTGACCTCGTGATCCGCCCGTCTCGGCCTCCCAAAGTGCTGGGATTACAGGCTTGAGCCACCGCGCCCGGCCCAAAAGATTTTAACTGGCTGTGAACCTTGACCTCATGGCTTAACCTCTCTTTGTTTCCCTCTCCTCATCTGCAAATTCAAATTAAGGCACTTGAACTATGTGAACCCTGACGGTCCCTTCAGCTCTGGCATTTTGTTGCTCTGAGAGCCGTTTCAGAGAGAGCTAATCGGTGATGCCAGTAAGTGTGCCCCTTCCTGAGGAACTGACGGTAGATTGGAGACTCCAGAGACGCTGCAACTGGGTGAGGCTTGAGAGGCTGCTCATCCAGTAATTTTCAAACAAGTTGGAACATCACATCTTGTTTGAGATGATATTCAAATGGTATTTCACCAGAGTTACACTGATTGAAGGGGAGAAAATAGAGTACTCACCTTCTTCCTCCTCCTCCACCACCCATGAGGAGACTCTGTGGAACAGAGTTTGAAAGTCACGGATATAGGCTGGGTGTAGGGCCTCACACCTGTTGTCCCAGTACTTTGCGAGGCGGAAGCAGAAGATCCCTTGAGGCCAGAAGTTCAAGACCATCCTGGGCAACAGAAAAAGACCTTGTCTCTATAAAGAGTAAAAATAAATATAATTTAAAAATTAAAATAAAAATTAGCTGGGCATTGGTGGCACACAGGCACTTGTGGTCCCAACTACTCAGGGGGCTGATGTGGGAGGATCACCTGAGCCCAGGAGTTTGAGGCTGCAGTGAGCCAAGATTGTACCACTGCACTCCAGCCTAGGTAGCAGAGTGAGACTCTGTCACACAAAAAAAGAAGTCACTGATGTGATTGTTATCAGACTGTGCTGGGGTCCGCGCACCCAGTGCAGCAAAGCCAAATGCTGATGTTGGGTTAACAGCAGGAGGAACTGAGGCATTTATTGCCAAGCAAGGAGAATTGAGCAGCTCGTGCTGATGAGTTGGACTGGCAGATAGCTCACAGTTATCTATTATTTAAAGGTAGGAAGGCGGAGGTTACAGTGGAAGTCATCAATCGGTACATAAGGGCTACACGTTGGTTTGACCCAAACAGGTGGGACATCCCAAAGCTGGGGAGGCAGTGTGCCACAGTCATGGGTGGATTCAAAGATCTTTTGATTTGTGATTACTTAAGGAGGTAAAGCTTTGTCTAAGAATTTGGGATCAGCAAAAACAAAAAAACAAAACAAAACAAAAAACAACCAATATTAGCTCTGGCTTTTGGGTAAAAAAGCATTGAAGGGAGATGGAAGAATGTAGAACAAAGAACAGCAGTCAGAGTGCTGTCTTCTGCTTCCCCCATCCACGGACCGTGTGCCAGCAGATCCGTTTGGTGGGGGTCCAGTTTTCCAAAAAACAACTCAAGGGCATGTGTTTAGATGTTATCTTTAATTTCTACAGAAAACAAAACATCTCTTCCTTGCTGTTGTTTTAAGTTACTGTTACCTTCTTCCTTATCAAGTTGCTCATTTACTTCTCAAGGCTACCTAGGTACCTGGAATTTTCCTTGAAGGAACTCAAGATTTTCCTTTATTTCCACATTAGGGGGTGCTCCTGCCCAGGGACCCTCTGTCTCGTGGTCCATCCCCTTCATTTTCATGCATAAAAACCAAGGCTCAGGGAATGTGGCTACTGTGTAGGGTCTTTGGGGTTATAAAGGATAAAACTGGCTGGGTACGTTGGCTCCTGCCTGTAATCCCAGCATTTTGGGAGGCTGAGGCAGGCAGATCATGAGGTCAGGAGATCAAGACCATCCTGGCTAACATGGTGAAACCCTGTCTCTACTGGAAAAAAAAAAAAAAAAAAATACAAAAAATTAGCCAGGCATGGTAGCGGGTGCCTGTAGTCTCAGCTATGTGGGAGGCTGAGGCAGGAGAATGGCGTGAACCCGGGAGGCAGAGCTTGCAGTGAGCCAAGATTGCGCCACTGCACTCCAGCCTGGGTGACAGAGCAAGACTCTGTCTCAAAAAAATAAATAAATAAAGGATAAAACCAACCCACTCAGGTAGAAAGGGGTATTAGCAAAAGAAATCTAGAGTATCATGAAACGCAAGAGTGGGAATGCTTTGGGGCCATAAGAACGCTGAGAACCTGAGATTCTCTTTCTGTATCTCACCTCTTCTTTCTATATACTGCCTTCATTTGTTTCTTTTCCACAACACGTTGGACTGTCTTTGCATTGCAGAAAACATGGCCCTAGACAATTCTACAGCTTTGCCTCTTACAGCTGCATGTCTTCTACTGTGTCAGTCACAAATCCAGAAATTCTGGGAAAGGGATTCATCGGCTCAGTCTGGGTCACGTGCCACCCTGGACCAATGGACTGTGACTGGAGGGCAGATATGGGGTGGGGTGGGAGGTGGGAGACATTTTCAGGAACAAGGAGTAGTGACAAGCAGACAAAACTGTAGGTAACGCAACACTGCCATGAAACGTGAGCCAGGGTTGTGCAGGAAGTGTGTTCGGGAGGAGGGATGCAGCCAGGCTCCTGCCTTCTACTTCGATGCTCCTTTCCTTCAGCCATGTTGCTCATCCATGAAATTACTCAAGAGGGACAGTGGCTGAGCTTATGTACAGAGGTTGGATATGACTCATAAGTTCCTTTTGAACACATCAACAAGCTCCTGGCCTGGCCAGTCTCCAAAAACAGCCAAGGGTAAAGAAAAAAATTTGATTGAGTGACATTTGTCCAATTCAGCCACCCAGTGCATTGATCACCCTTCTAATTTAGAAGCTGTAAAACAGCACAGCAGGTTCCAAGCATAAATGGTGTTGATGTGGAAGAGATTGAGTGATGGTGGTACCCGCAGGAAGCAGAGTCCTTTGAATGGGCTCACGGGGAGATTGTGGAACAAGTGGCTCAGGAAGGTGGAGCTGTTTGATGAGGGCCTAGGAACTGGACAAGGCCCTCCAGAATGCATTTTGAGCCGTTGGCCTTAAACCACCTTCCCCTACGGCAGCTTTTTCTGCAGGCTGCGTTGCTGCCTTGGCAGAGCCTCACCCCTCACTCCTGGAGCTTTTCTTTCATGAGGAATTCCTGCTGCGAGAATAAACTAAGGTAGTTGGCAGCATGCTAACAATACCTCCGGGTTCTCAGCCTCTGTCCCGACAAGAGCCAGGCCACCTGGCTTTCATTCAGTAAGGGAAAAGAAAAGCAAGGTACCTTTTATCCCTGAATCATCGCCACAAGGCCCTCCCAGGTCAGGAAAATGATGTGTCTCCTGCTTGGTTTGCAAACCATGTGGATGATCCCCAGAATATCAGGTCCTCTCTCTCTCTTCCACCCAAACGAAAGCACTTAGATGTCACATGCCCACCTTGTAAGGCCTCGTGGGGTTTGGGATCCTCATCCTGTGCACCGGCCTTGACTCCTGGGTTCTACGACATTGACTGTCTTCCTGTTTCCTTTCCCTTTCTACTGACAGTTTTGCCAATTCAGTGATGGCTCAGGGCCATGGCTTAGCAGCACACAAGCAGCTTGAGGCATCAGTGGTTTGGGGGTCATCTTAGTTATTTCATGGAATGAAAAGTTTTACATCCAAGATAGTCGGCCCCCAGTCATTTCTTTCCCGTATCAATTTAGTCTCTCCTTAGTTTTGGTGCACGTGGTTGCCTTGTGTAGTCTAAGATGTTGACAGACTGGCCCAGAAAGAGATCCCAAAGCTAATGAGAATGTGTCCAGGTTCTTGTTTGGTTTTGTTTTGGTTTGATTTTGATTATGGTCGAGATAAGAGGCTTTTCCAGGTGAAAATCTCTTAGGCCTGACATGATACCTGTAATTAATGCATATCTTCAGCTTCATACTCTCAGATTAAAGACAGCCATGGTATAACAGCAGGGTTGCAAAGAATAAAGTTTACTCCTGTTTTGTCTCTCTCTCCAAAGACCATAGTGTTCCAGAGACAGATACTGATCGCCTCTCGTGCTCATGAACTCCTAGTAGCTCCCGATAAGTACATCCCTCAGAGAATCAGCTCTGAGCCCATTTGTGGGAACAAGCATATGGGAAAGTTGTCGATTCTGCAGGTGTTGGGAACAGTTCTGGAATGGGATGGCGGATCCCTCTTCTGCTGGCGGATGGAGGAAGGATACCCTTGCCAATGGACAGTTGCCTCCTAACCAGGAATTGCGCCTCATGCTCAGCCAGGGCATTCCGGGCAAGGAAGCCCAGCAAAGCCCACTGGAAGACAGGGCTCCCTCGGGCACAAGTAAGAACAGCTTCCTGCTCCTCTACAGCCTCAAAAGTTCATGCACCTCGTCCCTCGGACAAAAGTGGTAGAAAGAAGGTTGGTGTCACTGGACTTCATCTCTTAGGGTTCAGCTACTTTGGGCGAGGGGTTGGGAGGAACCAATAAATATTTTTGTCTTTGTCTGCCACACTGATGCAAATGCTTATAATTTTATTAGCAGCTGCCTGGGAGCCAGGCCTGACTTAATTTAATTTAATCTCCTGGGTTATTTCAGTTCGGCTTAGTCTATTTTAAGCACAGATGAAGAGGAAATAATCAGACTGAGGGGGCAGATGAGTGAGGGGCCGGAGGGGCCATCCGCTGCCCTTGCTAGTTCCTCAGGCTTAACTTGTCTTGATCTAAAGGGAATGACTTCATGGAGGCAGGTTGGCCAGACGAAGTTCTAGCTCTCACTGTGTTTTGTCTCTGGTATCATCACCTTGTTCTCTAAGAAAAGAAGCATGATATCAGCTTTGTGGGGGAGGGAGGATAGGGGATATTAATTATGCCGCTAGAAACACAAATGGGGCAATTCTCTTGTGCTAGGCAGGACTGAATAGTGACACCTTCCCCCGCCCTTCCCTTTCTCATTTTAGCAAACTACACTGATCACTGTGTTGTGGTAGCTCTTTCTCTTTGGAGTGTTTTTTGTTGTTGTTTGGTTTGTTTTATGGGTGTTTTTTTTTTGTTTTTTTTTTTGAGACAGGGTCTCACTCTGTCACCCAGCCTGGAGTTCAGTGGCGTGATCTTGGCTAACTGCAACCTCTGCCTCCCAGGTTCAAGTGATTCTCGTGGCTCAGCCTCCTGAGTAGCTGGAACTACAGGCACATGCCACCACGCCCTGCTAATTTTTGTATTTTTAGTAGATACAGGATTTCACCATGTTGGCTAGACTGGTCTCAAACTCCTGGCCTCAGGTGATCCATCTGCCTCGTGCTCCCAGAGTGCTGGGATTATAGGTGTGAGCCACCACGCCCGACCGTCTTTGTAGTGTTTTGATGCCCTGGGATTGGTGGTTTGGGAGGAAGGATGCCAGAGCCTCCCCTTTGAGTGGTGTCTTCAGAGGCTCGCTTGGTGAAGCCCAAGGCCCGAAGACCACCACATCCTGTGGCCTGGAGCTGCCATGCCTGCCCTGAGCCCAGGAACTGCATCCCAAGGCCACCCCATCATTTCCTGCTCCCAGGGCCTGTGAGGCTGTGCATTTGGTTTGGTACCAGGAATGATCAAGAACAGGAGAGATTCATGGTCCCAGTCAGAAAGAGAACCCAAAGGTAATGAGAATGTCCAGAGAGGGTTTTGTTTTTTGTTTTTTGTTTTTTGTTTTTAACTGTGATTGAGATGATAAGAGGTTTTGCCAGGTGAAAATTTCTTAGCCTTGACATCATCAAAGAAGAGAGATTCATCATCTCATCATGAAGAGAGATTCATCCCAGTTTCTCACATCTTTTTTTTTTTTTTTTTTTTTTTTTGAGGCAGCATCTCGCTCTGCCACTGAAGCTGGAGGGCAGTGTTGCGATCATAGCTCACTGCAGCCATGATGAGCTCCTGGGCTCAAGTGATTCTTCTGCCTCAGCCTCTGTAGCTGGGACTACCACACCTGGCTAATTTTTAAAATTTTTGCACAGATAGGGTCTGACCACATTACCAGGCTGGTCTCAAACTCCTGGCCTCAAGCAATCTTCCCACCTCAGTCTACCAAAGTGATGGGATTACAGGTGTGAGCCACTGTGCCCGGCTCATTGCAGTTTTCTATGCCAACCCTGAAAGCAGAAAATTGTATCCCCGCTGAAGTGTTGGTTCCGTGAGCCCGAAATTTTTATGGATCTTATTCATTGCAGAATCCCCAAACTTATGGCGCCTGGGACCCAGCATGTGCTCCGCGCGCATCTGTGTAGCGCTGGAGGGTCTTTTCCGGATCATACTGATAATTACAAAAGTTAACAGTTATTAAGGACTCATTTTGTGCCAAGCACTATGCCAGGGGTTTTACTTGTATAATCTTATTTAATACTTAAACAGTTCCTATTGCATGAAACTCTTATCTCCATTTAAATGGAGGCATAGAGGATTTCAGGAACTTGCAAGGCGACAAAGTGGAGCTAGAACTTGAATCTAGGCAGAACATTTTTATCTGTGTCCTGAGAGTTTCCGTGAGAACATGACCAAAAGGTTTTTTGGTCCACGCTGAGTCACCTGCATGAGTGTTCATTCAGAACCATCCTCCCAACACCCTGCGCAGTGGAGATTCCCCGAGAGGGAGCATCGCTGGGCTTGGGGCTGAGTGTAGGAGTGGCAAGAGGGGGTCTCGGGTCCAAGCACCTTCCATGGCTCATTAAAGTCACCTGAGTAGACCTGCTAAGCACTCACTCCTCCATGCCAGGTTTCTCAAAGTGTGCTGCTGGTCTACCCGGGGTGGGGTAGAGTACTTCCCCACCCCAGGCTTCCTGAATGAGATTCTCTAAGAACAAGAACGGAGCCTGCAAGTAACTTGTATTGTTAGTGAGTTCTCCAAGGTGGTTCTTATGCACCTAACATTTGAGACCTGAAGGTATTTTTGCTCCTAGCCTTGCAATATGTTAGGTTTACTTAAAAACATACAAGTGTCTATATGTTTGGGATGGTGTTGGAGGGAATTTATTAAAACTAGAGTTCTTCTCTATCGGAACAGCACACACATTAGGAAAAGCAATAGCATCTGAAGACAGAGGGGTGGCGTGTAGCTCATTTTGGCCTTTCCTGTTGAAGGCCCCCAGGTTCACTCTTAGGATGACCAGGCCCCTACAGACCAATTCCATTGTAGTCCTGACTGAGCAGTCCATCAGGATGCCAGTTTATGAATTTACAGAGAGAAATAAAATTGACCCTGTGACTTGATGAGAGCAATCTCTCAGTGTGGAGAAGATACTGGGCAAGGTATAATGAACCCATTTTATTGATTTGTCACATTAAACGCTGTCACGTAGACTACATGGAGCAGAATTCCACTTTGGGAGTGCCTTCTCTCCCTACAGACAAACCTCAGGGGAGTCAGAATGCTGCCTCGTAAACATAGAATTATAACAAGGGGATGCGATAAATGTTGGATGGCAGCAGACTAAGGTTTAACATTTATCTCAAGTTAGAGGCCAGCTGCTGTGCTGCCGGGGCCAGAAGCACTTGAAGTAGAATGCGTAGATGCCCCTCCTTGGACCTGCATCATAGGCACTGCTGACATTTGCTTAGAGCCTCTGCTTTCTCACTGCTCATTTGAACATATTCATACTGGACACAGGCTGGCCCTACAAGCCTAACACTTCTCAGAACCGTCTCTCCTTCAGGGGACTTTGAGAAGCTCTGCTCTGATCCAGTATTGATGAATCCAGTAGTTTGTTGATTTCCAAAGAAGGATCTTGCTTTCCTTATTTCCTACTACCCAAGGAAGGGGGAATCACCTAATTATGGCTCCAAATATCAACAGATGTTATATAAAGGACTATATAAGATTTCCTGTATCTTAATTCTTTACAGAAATGCCTTCTGCGAAATCTGATTCTTTGTCTGTCAGATGATGATGAATATGAAATAACTGGATTAGTAAAGGAGTGATGTTTATCTTAGAGCAGGATCTGAGCTTCAGACCCGTGGATGTACTCTCAACCCCACTCCAGCTCCAGTGGGGGTCAGTGAATTCTCCAAAATGATATATATAATTTTGTATCTAACTTCTAGGAGAAAGAGTGGCCATAACTCTCCATGTCTCTGCAAGGCACCCCTTGAATCCCCCCTACACACAAATTCAGAAATTATTTCCAGGACAAAGGGCTACATGAAGGACCTTTAACTACCTAGGAACCAGACTAGAAACGTAGACTTTGGTGATACCATGAAAACAAAGGCATAATCATGTGCTATGAAAAGGAGGCAGCTTCTGTTCACAGTAGAAAGAATCTTAGAGCTTTCCCTGTCCAGCCAACCGCCTTGCTTTCTAGACTGAATATAAAGACTCACTAAAGATTGCCCAAGAAAGTGAGCAGCAGGACAGAGCAAGCCGAAGGTCCCCTCCCAGTTCCTTCCCCCACCTCTGCCACCCTTTAAATTCCATCTGGAATGTCTGAGTGTTTAGTTCAGTTGGAGGTTAGGGATCTAGGAGGTGAAATGGCCACCAGGATGATGTCGAATCGAATTAAACAGATACAGCCTTGGCCTTTAAAGAACAGACCACAGTGGAGGCATATGTATTCATCCATTCTTACACTGCTAATAAAGACATACCCGAGACTGGGTAATTTATCAAGGAAAAAGGTTGAATTGACTCAGAGTTCAGCATGTCTGGGGAGGCCTCAGGAAACTTACAGTCATGGTGGAATCTTCACATGGCGGCAGAAAGAAGTGCAGAGTGAAGCAGAGAAAAGCCCCTTATATAAAACCATCAGATCTTGTGAGAACTCACTCACTATCATGAGAAGAGCATGGAGGTAACTGCCCTCATGATTCAGTTACCTCCCACCAGGTCCCTCCCACAACACATGGGGATTAGGGGAACTACAATTCAAGATGAGATTTGGGCAGGGACACAGAGCCAAACCATATCAAGGAACCACATTCAAAAGCCACCCACACAGTGACAACATGAAAGTTAACAACATGAAAGCAAAGGTAAGAGTGTCTGCCATGAGAGCTGATGGTAAGCAGCTTAGATTTGAACTGAGAGTGACCAAGAGTAATTAATTCCTCTTCCAATTAACCAGACTTTCTAGAAACGGTGGAATTCCAAGAGCTACTTAAGAAATCTAGATCTCCTTGCGTTTCTGGATTGAATTGCGGTAACCAGCTGGTAACCTATGAAATGCAGTCTCTCTCATGTCCCTCTGAAATGTTAAGAAGATCCAGGAAGTGACAGAAACCCACGATCAAGACTGGCAAACCACTTATTGCCACTTGGAGAAATTTCTGTTGCCCATTAGCCCAGTGGTCCTGTGTTAAGAGACAATTATCAGTGGTCTGGCCATTGGATGCATGAAAAATCAAAGTCCTGCACACCTGAAAGAAAGCAGGAAGATTTATTAGGCCTCCCCTTCTGCTCAGATAAACAGGGTCTTCAACCAGGCAAAAAACCTGGGAGGTGTTCCTTTGCTATGAAAGTTCTCTTATTTCAGAGGATCAAAATGCTGTGTTTTCTCATCTTTCCATGCAGTCTACAAATAGGCTGTAACTTCCAAAGGAAAAAGAAAAGGGCTCTTCTTGGTGGGTTATGTCCTGAGGGTTAGGAGCCCTGTAAGTGAAGTATAGTGGACACAGGTGTGGAGGTGAGAAAAACTCAAGGGTCAGGGGATTCTAATTTTAAATGGACTTCACAGATTCAGGATGTGTAATTACCAAGCACCGTGAATTGGATATGATCCTACCTGGCTTCAGCAAAAACATGCTCATCATTGAACCAAGAACCATGAACATCAATCTGAGTGCCCTGGAAGAGGGAAGCAAGTTCTCTAGTGTCCCAGTCGACAGTGGATACAGCCAGTGTGGCACACAAAACTCTAGTGTCCCAGTCGACAGTGGATAGAGCCAGTGTGGCACACAAAACTCTAGTGTCCCAGTCGACAGTGGATACAGCCAGTGTGGCACACAAAACTCTAGTGTCCCAGTCGACAGTGGATAGAGCCAGTGTGGCACACAAACAGTCTCTTTGGGCAAATAACACATCTGGATGTACTTGTCTTTGTTTGAGGACAAGTAAAGAAAGAAAACAAGCCTAAAATATGGGGCCCATGTTTAAAACATGGGAGATAAAGTGAAAGGGATAGTATCATGGAGAACATATCTGAATGTGGATTATTGGAAGAAAAGAAATTACAAAAGAGTATTTGAGAAAAATCCATACACATTTTAATAGGGTGCAGGAGGCTGGGCACAGTGGCTTACGCCTATAATCCCAGCACTCTGGGAGGCCAAGGCAAGAGGATGGCTTGAGGCCAGGAGTTTGAGATCAGCTTGGGCAACATAGCAAGTTCTGCCTCTACAAAAAATTTTAAAATTAGCCAGGCTTGGTGGTGCACACCTGTAGTCCCAGCTACTCAGGAGGCTGAGGTAGGAGGATTGTGGAGCCCATGAGTTCAAGGCTGCAGTGAGCTATGATCTCATCACTGCACTCCAGCCTGAGTGACAGTGAGACCCTGTCTCTGCTTAAAAAAAGTAAATATGCACAATCTCTGTAAAAGAGGAACATAATGCCATTTGAACAAACAGGTTGAAAGGAAAAGCAAGCAGAATGAGATTTTTAAAAATGATAGTGGGCTATATAAAGAGACAGAAAAGATGAAAGATGGTGGACAAGTAAGACATGCCAGTTTCTCGTAAGGAAATTTATAGTACATAATTAAAATATTCAACAAACAGCAGAATTGGCATTGCAGAAAATCAAATCAGTGCTGTGCAAGAATCCTGGGAAGCTCTTCTAGGATGCAGACAAAAGGACAAAACGATGATGATGAAAGACAGAATAATGAAAATGGAAGACTGGGAACAGGATATAAATAGAGAATAATAGCTTTGTCCCAAGGATAAAAGAAAAAATTGAAAAAGCACTAATTCAATATGATAGGACCAAATTTATGGAGCGTTCAAATGAAAAGGAATGCACTCTGTTCCTACAAAATTAACTGAAAGAAGTCTGTGTTTAGAAACATTCTGGGCCGGGCGCAGTGGCTCACACCTGTAATCGCAGCCCTTTGGGAAGCCGAGGTGGGCAGATCACCTGAACTCAGGAGTTCAAGACCAGCCTGGGCAACATGGTAAAACCCCATCTCTACCAAAAATACAAAAAATTAGCCAGGCATGGTGGTGGGCGCCTGCAGTCCAGCTACTCTGGAGGCTGAGGCAGGAGAATCGCTTGAACCCAGGAGGCGGAGGATGCAGTGAGCCGAGACTGCACCACTGCACTCCAGCCTGGGTGACAGAGTGAGACTCCGTCTCAATAAAGAAACGTTCTGGCACTTTTAATTACAAAGAAAGAAAACAAATACCTTTTCTTCAGAATATATAGTTGACCTACGGGAGAATAAAAACCAGGTTGTCACTAGACCTCTAATCGTATACACTACTAAATTTTAAGAGAAAAGAAAACATCACTTACAGAGTTTGGAAGAACAAAGTAAATTGGCCCCAGATTTCTCACCCAGCCAAGTTGCCAGTCATGTGGCATATTCTCAGAGATGCAAGAGCTCAGAATATACATCACCCACACTTTCTTGAAAATTATTTAAAGGCGAGCTAAAGAGGACGGCAAGATGAAGTAAAATTAAAAGTTCAGGGATGGGGAAGTCGTATAAGGATAAGCAGTAAGCATTAAAATCAGTGGAACCTGTTCCTGTGGAAAACAGCCATCAAAACTGTAACTCATATAAAAATTATGACAAGCATTAGAGATCCCAAACTCCAGATAATTTTACAGTAACAGAAACAGGAAGTAGGATGGGAGGTCACAGGGAGTAAGAACAGAGCATGCACAGTGCTTCATGCCCTCGGGGAGAGGGGTCAGAAGATGCTATCTCATACTTTCCTCTGATGATGGGAGAAATATAGGATTTAAAAATATGTTTTTGGGTGAATTTAAACAATATTTTAAAAATTTTGGCCAGGCATTGTGGCTCACACCTGTAATTCCATCACTGGGAAGTTGAGGTGGGAGGATTGCTTGAACCCAGGAGTTCAAGACCAGCCTGGACATGGTGAAATCTCCATCTCTACCCAAAAAAAAAAAAAAAAAAAAAAAAAACCACACAGACACACACACAGAAGTGACCCGCTTGATGGCATGTGCCTGTAGTCCCAGCTGCTTGGGAGACTGAGGTAGGAGGATTGCTTGAGCACAGGAGGTCAAGGCTGCAGTGAGCCATGATCGCACTACTACACTCCAGCCTGGGTGGCAGAGTGAGACCTTATCTCAAAAATAAATAAAAATAAAAAATAATTTTAAAAAATTCTAGAAAAAATAAATGCAAAGAAAACAGAGTATAGTAAAAGACTGAAGGCCAGGTACAGTGGCTCAAGCCTGAAATCCCAGCACTTTGGGAAGCCGAGGTGGGCAGATCACGAGGTCAGGAGTTCGAGACCAGTCTGGCCAACATAGTGAAACCCCATCTCTACTAAAAATACAAAAAATTAGCCTGGTGTGGTGGTGGGCGCCTGTAATCCCAGCTACTTGGGAGGCTGAGGTAGGAGAATGGCCTGAACCCGGGAGGCAGAGGTTGCAGTGAGCCGAGATTGCACCATTGCATGCCAGCCCAGGCGACAGTGGGAGACTCATCTCAAAAAAAAGCAAGCAATTAGGAGACAGAGGGGTGATAACAAGTGAAGCCCCACAGGACAGAGGCAGCCAAGAAGTAGGGGCGGTTTAAAAACATACTGGAATTGGGCTGCCTGGGTTTTCAGCCCCTGCCCTTGTTAGCTGGGTGACCTTGTCCTAGGTACTACTTAATCTCTCCAAGCCTCAGCTTCCCCATCTATAAAATGTGGATACCAAGTAGGGTTACTACGGAGGTTAGTTAATATGTCCAAGGTGCTGAGTACCTTACCAGGTACATACTTGTGGGTACAAATATTGAGGATAAGGTAACAGGTTAAGCTGCCCACCATTTTCAGATGGGGTGTTTTGCTAAAATTCAGCGATATCCTATGAATGAGACCTACACCTAAAGTAAAATGATCCATAAACACTGAGAAAAAGGATGGGCAGGGATTTATGAGATGAAAAGAAAGCAAGCAATGGAAGTAGAATTGCCCCGAGTCAGGAAACTCTATATACCTGGATGGAGAAAGCTGAGTCAGAGGCTTGTACCACTAACATGCCTTGGAAATCTAGAACAATTTAAAGTCTAAGCTTGTTGCACGAATTATCAGAAAGTTGAAGAAGATAAAATACATGGCCCTGAAAACAGAGCCGAGTATTAACAGAAGCCGTGCAGACCAATGGGAAAGATAGGGCTTGTTCCATTAATAATGTTGAGAAGTTGTCTGAACATTTGGAGGAAAACAAATTAGATCCTGCGTCACACTATACACCAAAATAAATTTCAAATGGTCTTAAAAGTTAAATATAAAAAAGAAGATATTTAAAACTTAGGTGAGTATTAAGCTGATCTCAGGGCAAGGTTTTTGTAAGCCTAAAAAAAATGGAAGAAATTAAAGGAAATGTTTGACAGATTTAACTGCATAATAAGTTAAACTTCTCTGTTTCTAGAAGAATGGTGACATGTAACACAGTTTGCAGCAACTATGACAAAGGGCTCTTATCATTTATATCTCAACAACTCTTCTGACACAGTAAGAAAACTTGTTACTACCTTCTAGAAAACTTGAGAGTAAGTCAGGCAAAAATAAATACAAATGGGCGAATAACCATGGGGAAAATTTAACCTCAAAAATAAGAAAGTCAGAATTACAGTGTTACTCTTTACTGTTCTCACTACATCTTGATATGGTTTTGGTAGGATTTTGGTAAACTTTTAGAGGAGTAATTTGGCAGTGTATGCCAAGAATCTTGAATAATTTTCCATCCTTTAATCTACTTCCAAGAATGTATTCTTATTCTTCTCTGCATCAGAAATGCTGTGGCATTCTTAAACACACAGGGTATGACCAGACCTGCACAGCATAAATAGAACAAGAAAAAAGTATCAGAAATTTCAATGAATATTTATGCACAAAGATGGTCAGTTGCTATATTATTTGTAAAAGTGAAAAATGATAAAGTTTGTAGATGCCCCCAAACAGGGAATTGATTAAATTCTGATTAGCCATAAAATGAGATGTTAGATATTTAAAATGTTTTCAAAGCATACTTTGTTACAAAGGCAGGATCTAAAACTTTCTTTCTAGTGTGATGTGAATTCTATAAAAATAAATATTTCATTGTAGGTAGATGTGGAAGATACTGGCCCTAAATACGCTAATGTGCCAATGTTCGTTCTCCCATACAGAAGTATAGTTGTTTTAGTTTTCTTCTTTATACTTTTTTTTTTCTTTCTTGAGACAGAGTCTTGCTCTGTCGCCCAGGCTGGAGTGCAGTGGCGCGATCTCAGCTCACTGCAAGCTCCGCCTCCCAGGTTCACGCCTGGGAGTGAACTCTCCTGCCTCAGCCTCCCAAGTGGCTGGGATTACAGGTGCCCACTGCCACACCTGGCTAATTTGTTGTATTTTTAGTAGAGATAGGGTTTCCCCATGTTAGCCAGGATGGTCTCGATCTCCTGACCTCGTGAATCCACCTACTCGGCCTCCCAAAGTGCTGGGATTACGAGCCACTGCACCAAGCCTCTTCTTCATACTTTTATGTCTTTAAATTTCTTGTATGATGGGTGCACCCATTACTCCTATAAGAAGAAGAAATTTTTCTTAAAATAAATATCTTCCTACATTGTTTTGGTAGAATCGTTTCAGTCTCTCATAACCTGGAAAATATTTCTCTCACAACGAGGTCTCATTTTCTTTTGAAACATCAGAGTTATAAAACCTTGATATAAAATTTTATGTTCCACTAATTGTAAAAGGGAAAGTAATGAAATATTTATTATCTTTTTCCAAGGACTAAACATTGCTCTTTCTCATCTTACACCATAGTCCTCCGAATTCTCTTTATGTAAGTTTTGTTCCAGTAGAACTTTGGTTGATGAGTTGCTGACCCGTGTTTTCCGGTACGTGAATGGGACAGAGATTCACTCTTATCATCAAGCAGCCAGCCTTACCAGCAAAACAGAATATTCACTAAATAGGTTCCAAATAGGAAAACGGTTCGTGTCCCTCAGTCCAGGTTTGTGTACGGGGCCATATGACGATGGGAGGCGATGTCTGAGCAGATGTATTTTTAGTGTTATCTCATCCTTCTCGCCTTTGTCTCTGGTAATGAGGAAACAAATATCACAAAATTTAGGGGTCATTATTTCTAAACATGAAAGAGATCACATCAGAAATTCTGCAGCATTCATAAACACAGACGGTGTCAACAGACTTGATAACAGCATAAATAGAACAAGTGCAGTGAACCAGACAGCACCCAGACCCAGTTTGTACACAGAATCTCAGTCTGTAATTACCCAAAAATTGTTCATCGTGGTTGATGACACCTGTGCATTTTATTTCCTGAAATCTAGAGAAGTTCCACGTGATCATTATTTAACCAAGAGCAAAAGTCTGTTTCTGACCCGTTTTTCCTGTAAGTGGAGATACATCATATGCTCTTTTGTCTTTTGTGGGTGCAGAGATTTCTTTCTTCAAAGCATTTAACGTTTTCAAAAAAAGTGTGCAACTCCTTTTGGCCTGGCTTTCTTCGCCCGTGAAAAGGCCTGGGTGGTTTTTCCTTGTCCAAGAGTCCCTCCAAATGGACGCTTTATGTACTGCAACCCAGAGCTGAGAAGTTTCCAAGCTTTCCTGTCTGCGTTAGCGTTCCAGTCATTCAGCAAGAATCTACTGAGTGCAGATTTTATCTTGTCTGTCTCGTGTAGTTGCCCTGGGGAAGTAATACCTGGGGGTAGGAGGGGCTGTGGCCCTTGCCCTCAAGGTGCTGTCAGTCTGTAGACATGGAACACCTTTGGGCTGGGCTAGGCTGGCAGGAGAGTGGAAGGGCAGAGGAAATGGGTCTTGTGCAAGGCTAAGTGCTGACAGCACTGAGATGGATGGGGGAGTGTCCCCAGCGATGGGGCAGTGTGGACCCAGAAGCACAGAGCAAGGTGGGCACGGAGATACACGTGTTCAGCAGTTACTCAGTTCACGCACGGTGCTGTGCTAGGCAGTGGGGGTTCAAAAGAAGTAAAAACAGAGAGTAGCCTTGTTGGAGCGGAGTGGTTCTTTTGGGTTATATAAATACTAAATGTGACAGGTTGCATGCAGTTAAATATTTAACATATAGAACCAACCTGTCAGAACCAATGCCAGCTCCGAAGTCATATCAGCATCTGCTAGGGGAGTGTGGGCCAGAGGACAGAGCACCACTGACATTTAGATAGAGGTGTTCAAGTAAATGGTAGGAAACAGGTTAGAGGCCTGTTTTCCATATTGGGAACCTCAAAGGTACTGTAACCAAGTGCCACTCAAGCTATGATAGAGAATCTCTCAGTTCTAACTTGTTAATGGGAGCAGAATATGATTTTTTTGTTGCTTCTGGCCAAATGATTCTAGTGAATCAGTCTGAAGAGTGGCAGTGCCTGGGCTGCTACCCACGACCAACTCACCCGTCCTGTCGACTCTTCATTGTTCATGCTTGAGAAATCAGTTACCTCCTTATGCCATGGAGGGCCTGACCACAGTGCATGCCCACCAATGGGAAGACGTGCCCACACCAGTGGCAGGATATGCCACCACCATCATGGACCAGCCACCCAACGCCTCCTATCCAAAGGCAGATCCCAGCGAGCGCTTGCTCTCTGTTGCCGGGACTTCTCCCAGCTCCAAAACCGCCTTAGTCTGATCTAATAATATACCTTTTTAACTGGGTGGCTCGTAAGCAACAGAAGTTTACTTCTCACAGTTATGGAGGCTGGAGACTCCGAGATCAGGGCACAGGAAAACTCAGTGGCTAGAGAGGGCCCATTTTCCGATAGCCCCACGTCCTCACACGGTGGAAGGGCAAACCAGCTCCCTCGGGCTTCTCTTATAAGGACACTGATCCTCTTCATGGAGGCTCTGCCCTCCTGGTCTAATCGCCTCCCAAAGGCCCCTCCTCTTAATGCCATTGCCTTGGGGGTTAGGATTTCAAACACGAATTGGGGGCAGGAGGCACAAACATTCAGACCACAGCACAGAGCTCTTCCCTTCCCTAGCCAAAGCAGGAATGACCCGGAGGAAGCCTGCTGTCCCTTTGCACACAGGTTCTGAAAGTGCGTGGGGAGAGGACGATCCCTCGGTCCCTGCGGAACCAGGCTCTTGAAGCATACAACAGAGGTTCTCTACCCAGGGCCTCCCCTAGAATGTCATAAAAACTGCAGTGTTGTAGTAAAGAGGTGCATGGCTTAAAGAGAATGGAGAATGCCCAGCCCAGAGTGTTTTAGGATGTGCCTGTTATCCAAAGTTAAAGCCTGTGTGTGTCAGGAGTGTCACTTGGGGGCTACGCTTCCCAGCCCCCTCTCCTGCGGCAGCCGGAGCCTGCCTGGGCCCCTTCTGAAACGGCCTTCTGTGCCCACATGATAGCCCCTAGCAATGCCAGTTCTGATTCCTCCCAGGGTCCCATGCCAGCTGACCCAGCAGTGCCTGTAACATGTCCCATCCTTGCCAGGGCTTGTGTGCCTGCACGGTTTTAGAGGCTCCAAGTCAGAGCCCCTAAACCCAGAACTTTGCCTTATTGCTAGACAGCTTGACCGCCCCCGGAATATCACGTGGGAAGGGCGCTCGGTAAATCCTGTTCCGGAAGCAATCTGTCACTCCACCAGTTTCCCAATCAACATTTGCCGAGGAGTTCTGGCTCCCGGTGCAGAACTGACTCGTGGCGACGTGAGGGAACTGGCAGCTTCTTAGACCCAAGTTCTCCCTCGCAGCATCGTCAGAAGAGGCCCAAAGTAGAGACGCAAACAAACCTCAAGAACAGCGTGTTCCTCCCGGTAACGTGACCGGGAAAATGTGAGCCGGAGGAAACTTGAGAGCTCCGTGGTGCAGCTGAGCTGGTGGGGTGAGGGATTTTTCCCTTTTTCTATCTGGTCCAGCCCATTGGCCACTGGAGATGCTCCTGAACTGAGTAACCAAGCTGTTAGGAGGGTACTTTCTCAGCAGCACCAGCGCTGAACTCTGGAAAAACGCAGCTAGAATAAGGAGGAAGCAGGGGGGCCTCTCCCACACCAGGCTTGCCCGGACAGGTCAGCTTGCTTGTGGCCCAGTGCTACTGTGCACATGTTCATTTAAAATCCGTATTTCCGAGGCAGCCGTTGCATAATTAAAGAATGGCCCTGTGGATATCCTGTGGCGCTCCCTGTTTGCACTTGCTCCTGGGTGCGGCTAAGGTGTGGGAACGGCTGGGGAAGCCTGAACAAGGTGGGGTTGGCCAATTGCAACAGGTCGCGGCCAGATCAGACGCCCCGAAGAGGAGGCTGTGCGTCAGGTTTGTCCAGGAGTGCCAACTGCTGCGCCAGAAAAGCCGGGAGAAAAGAAGCAAGCATAAGGTGCACATGAGAGGTGCTGGTTTCTGAAGGTTCTGCTAAGACAGGAGAGGATGGATTCACACACTTCTCCCCCCACCCCGCCCCCAGCCCAGAACCCCTTCCTTGCTTCAGCACAAGGTCAGAGTTCAGAGGCTCAAATCAAAGCAGAAGGAAGCTAAGGGAAGTAGAGCTTTCTCTTTTGTGTCACTTTCTCCTCAAACAACTCACTGTGTTGGTGGGGTAGTGTTTGTTCTGTGCTGGGGGTCAGTAAACTACGGCCCAAGGTCCAAATCTGACCCACAGCCTATTCTTTTTTTTTTTTTTTTTGAGACTGAATCTCACTCTGTCGCCCAGGCTGGAGCACAGTGGCGTGATCTCGGCTCACTGAAACCTCTGCCTCCTGGGTTGAAGCAGTTCTCCTGCCTCAGACTCCTGAGTGGCTAGGACTACAGGCGCACACCGCTATACCCAGCTAATTTGTATTTTAATAGAGACAGGTTTTCACAGTGTTGGCCAGGCTGGTCTTGAGCTCCTGAGCTCAGGCAATCCACCCACCTTGGCCTCCCGAAGTGCTAGGATTACAGGCATGAGCCACCGTGCCTGGCCTATTTTTTAAATAAAGTTTTATTGGAACACAGCTGCGTTCATTTGTTCACATATTGTCTGTGTCTGCTTTCGCTTCACAATAGACCTGAATAGTGGCAGTAGAGACTTCGTGACCTGCAAAGCCTAAACGACTGGTGATCTGGCTCTTTTTAGAAAAGGTTTGCTATCTCCTGTTCCACACAAATAGGTGAACCTGAATGCAGAGGTCACCTTGTGGGGACCACACAGAGGTTAATGCCCAGGCCCCTGAGGCAGGACTGAGTTGCACTCCTGACTCCATCCCTTACTAAATGTCCAACCTTGAGCAGGTTTGTTAACATCTCTCTGCCTTGGTTTTGTCATCTGGAAAGTGGGCATCTGAGTCATTATTTCACAGGAGTGCTGTGAGTATTAAGTGAGTGGGTGTATTAAAGCACGTGGAAACCTGTCAGTAAAGTCCTCTTTGTTAATTCAGATATAACTCACAGGTCATAATATTCACCCTTAAAAAATGTACAGTGTAGTGGTTTTCAGTATATTCACAAGATTGTGCAACCACCACCACTGTCCAACCCAGAACATTTTCATCACTCTAAGAAGAATTTCCTCAGTAGTACTTGTAGTAGGATGAATAACAACCACCCGAAGACATCAGATCTTAATCCCTGGAATCTATAAATGTGCCCTTAATTTGGAAAAGGGGTCTTTGCAAATGTGATAGAGTTAAACATGTTGAGGTGGGGAAATTATTCTGGATGATTTGGATGGGCCCTAAATGTAATCACATGTGTATCCTTAGAGAGGCATAGAGAGAAATGATAGGTACAGAGAAGAAGGTGATGTGGCCACGAGCCAAGTCATGCCTGCTGCCACTGGAAGCTGGAAAAGGCCTGGAGTGGATTTTCCTCCAGAGCCTCCAAAAGGAACATGGCCCTGTGGAGCCCCTGATTTTGGCCTGGTGATGTGAATGTTGGACTCCTGACCTCCAGAGCTGCGAGACAATACATTTCTCTTGTCTTAACCAGGAAGTTTGTGATACTTTGTTCCAGCAGCCACAGGAAACTGAGGATACCTATTGGGAAGATTATTATTGATGTCATCCTGCTAGCAGAAAGCAGGCCAGAGCTAGAGTTAAGTCCTGGGATCTGAACTGGGGCAGTATGAGCTTTAGCATACTCCACTTAGTGGTGGAGAAGCCTACTTCAGCCAACAGTCATTCATCTGGCAGGGACCAAACATTTTCAGAACCCACAACTTTTCCCCACACCACTTATTTTTTTTGTTTCCTCCTGCATAGGGTTAAACAGTCCTTGTTGCCTGAAAAAAAAAAAAAGAAAACAAAGGACAATCCCAGCCACCCAACAGGCTTCTCGCAGTATGCACACCACTGTCATTGGGAACATTACTGTAGGGAAATGAACACTGTTTTAGATACATTTATGCTATTTTGTGGAGTATCATTTTTCCTTGGTTTCAATATTTGTTTTGTGGCCTTAAAAATCTCTACATCGGTGCAAATTTACCCAGCTCATTTTCACACCCACTGCAATCTTCTTTCCCCTCTATGCTTTCCATGTGCTGTTTGTCCTAGAATTGGTAACTGCAGCAGAGAGAGAGAGAACCCACTAAAGCACCATTTCCTCTTTGGTGACATGGTTGCTGGGTACTCACTGGCTACGTGGTCACTGGGTACATCATGGTCTTCATTGATTCAGTCACTGGCCTGTTGGTTCTTAGGCAGATGTCAGCACATTCCAGCTGTAGTGACTGGAACACCCCAGTGTACTAAGAGGTTTATTGGTTTTAGAATTACATCCCTGAAGCTACTACACTCACATCTTTAAATCAGGTGCAGCACCTTTAAACCCTTCACTAAGTTGAAGGCACCAAAGCACAGACACAGCTCTGCAGGCTTTGCCTGCCTTCCCACCACCCCTATAGGCACACCCAGGGCTCAGTACAGCACTGCAAGGTGTGTGTTCACTTTTCCCTCTGTGCTCTTTGGCCACCCATCCTTCTAGTGGAAGAGCGTTTCCTTTCCTCCTCATTTTCCTGAGCAACCTTCTCCTCCATCCTCTCCTAGCTGAGGCTGACTTCCCCACCTCTTCTCTGGGACTTTGTCTTGCTCAAGCCATTTCTATACAACAGCAAGCAAAAGTGGAGTTTTGTACAATCACTAGCTCGCCCCAGCTTGGCTACTCATTGGCTTTGTGTAGTGGACAGGTGGTTTCACCTCTCTCTGCCTGAAGGCCCTATCTGCAAATGGGCTTGATAATAGCATCTTTTTACATGAAATTAAATTAGAGATCTAAAGTCCTTTGAGAGAACATTCTGGGTATCTAATGATTATCAAAATAATGAATTCTCTGGGTTTGAAGTCATTTTTTATTCCTCAGAGACAAGGCTCATGGGTTTGGGAAGCGTCCCTCACTCCATGGCCTGGTGTTGAATGACGTGAAGTTCTTTCGACCACAGACACTACATCTCGCCTGTTTCCAGCACTTATCTGCCCTTCCACCAACATCTTTGCATTCACGTTTCTTTTGCTGTTGGTAACTTCAAACAAAGAAGAGTTTGTTTGTTTGTTTTTCTGCAGCGTCAGAGAACATTTTTGCTCATGCCTGGTGTGGAGTAGGATTGGAGAATTTTGTTTACTCTTGCTTTTGCTGTCAGGCAGGGGTGGAGGTGGGAGGTGTCACTGGTTCAGCACACACTGAACAATCCTGACTTTTGCAGTAATTCTGTTTTGAGCCTTTGTCCTTGTTCTTGGCTTTTAAGTAGAAGCCAGGAACAAGGGTGCTCTTAGATGGGGGAGAAAGAGCAATAAAAACAGAGAATTATTTCCTAAAGCAAAACAGATCATTTGAAGGGCCATGTTGTCCTTAAATCTGGAGACACTTGACTTTTGTACATTACTAAACAATGTCCCCATATAGACATGAACCCTTCGATGGGCGGGGTCACTGTGGGTCAGTGCTGACAACTCTGGTCCGCAGGCAACAGGGATACAGCTGTGTCCTCAACAAAGCTTTTGGTGTATGTGCCCATGGATGAATCCTTCAGAACCTCTGCATGACCGTGACCTTACTTTGACCCATTGCCCAGCTGGAGCACCCTCAGAGTGAGGTTAAAAATCCACAGTTGGGGGGGCGGGGGGGAGGTGGGAAAGGGGCACACGCTGGGTGGGTTCCGCAGTGTTGCCACCAATCTAGCTTTCATGCGAGGTGATGAGTCATGGGTGTTTATCATTCCACCCCATCATTTATGCTACATATATTCTCTGGATTAAGAAACCACCTGGAGGGGCTGGGTGCGGTGGCTCAGGCCTGTGTAATCCCAGCACTTTGGGAGGCCAAGGCTAGTGGATCACTTGAGGTCAGGAGTTCAAGACCAGCCTGGCCAACATGGCGAAACCCCGTCTCTACTGAAAATACAAAAGTTAGCCAGGCGGTGCTTGTAGTCCCAGCTACTCTAGAGGCTGACGCAGGAGAATCACTTGAACCCAGGAGGTGGAGGTTGCAGTGAGTCAAGATCGCACCACTGCTTTCCAGCCTGGGCAGCAGAGTGAGACTCCATCTCAAAAAACAGAAGGAAAACATCTGGATCGTTCTCTGAATGGATCAAGGATTGCAATGAGTTATTTTTTTTTTAATTGCAAATTATTTTGGAACACCTCGTTGCTGACTGTTTCACTGTAGCCTAATGTGGTCTGTTACCCTGAGGAAACAGCCCTGCTTCTGGGGTCAGAGAGAACTGAATGATGGTGGGGGTAGAGGTGGTGATGGCAATGATGATAAAGATAGCAAATGCTTCTTTAACACTACCATTAGTAATAATAGCAAATACATAACACTTCCTTTGTCCTGGGTTCTCTTCTAAATTCTTTGCGTCTATCAATTCACTTAGTTTCCCAACAGCCCTGTGGGATGGGCACTGTTATTGTCCCTGTCTTACAGATGAACAAACTGCAAAGTTGGGTAATTTATCCAAAGCCATCCAGCTAACAAGTGGCAGGCAGAGATTTGACCCTAGGTACCCACACTCTTGACCCTAAGTGATGCTGCCCCTGAGAAGTCACCCACCACCCGGAGCACCCATTCAAGCAGACACAGCCTGGCTTTCCCCGGTGCGTCATCGGATGTGCATCCCTCACTCAGGTGCCTGGAAGCCTTTGTGGGCGCACCTTGCTTCTCCCAGAGAAAGCATGGGAGTCACTCCTGCCTGGCTTCCTGCCTGGGTCCACATCTCCACTTTTCATCAAGCAGGCTCTTGGCAAAATCACCGGCTTCATCGCCTAGCCTGCACTGTGCCATGTACTGTGGTGCCCCTGTGGCTTCGATTCTCCAGTCCGGCTAGGGCGGCCCAGTCCTCTGAGCTGATGAGACAGCCCGTCTGCCTGTATCCCCACCCCATTCCTCAACATTGACTTAAAACTCTGCAACTCTCATGTCCTGGGCTGCCGAGCCACCTGCATCAGGGATCACTGGGTAGGTGGTTCTCAGTCTTCATCATCTCATTTGAATGAGCTTTATCCAGAAATGATAGGTTCCATGATCAGGAAATTATATAACCTTCTAACCCAGGCTGTTTTTTTCACAGTGCCAGGCTTGACAGCTGATAATTTCAGAGCAGCCATCTGAAGCCAAAAATATGGGAATATAATTAGTATTCTATATTTCTATTAAAGTTCTGGAATTACAGAACAGACTTTCTATTCTGAAATGGCCAGTACCGTGGCACAGATGTATTTCCTCAGCAGGTGTCTCCTCCTCATAAAGGCTGCAGAACTGCTAATGAGCTGTGATAGAAAACCATTCTTCCCGCGTTCCCTGCCATTTGGGTAGACCTCGGGAAGCAGTCAGTGCTTCTGCAGCTGAATGAGCAAGGGAAGTGTGTTGTTTCTATACTGTTGGGTTTAGAGACCTATCTTTTGGAACTTGAGTTGGCATGATAGATCTCTAAAAAAAAAAAAATCTCATTTTCAATATTGTATGTATCAAAGTAGTGTGATTTTTGTGTGTGTGTTTCCTTATCTTGATTCTGTGGGTCGAAACAAGTTGGTTCTTGCAGAAAGTGAAAGACAAGAAATGAGCCGTGGGACAGGTGCCGGGTCTGTTCTTCTTGGACCCAGTACTGCTGTTAGGCTGTGGAATATTCCACTTCCTTAATAACCACGGAATTGGCATTCCCTCCAACTGTGCTTCCCAAGTGTGGGATGGGGCCACTGATGGGTGTGACTTCTGGTTGCACTTAAGGTGATTTCTGAAGGTACTATACGGATGTTAAAAAAACCTTAAATTACATGATGAGTTAGTTATTCCCAATTTTCTGTCCATCTCAGTTGAAGCAGCAAAGATTTCTGGGGCTGGAATATCCTTAAAACTCTAGCACTTGTTAATTTCCCCTTTGTAGCTAAGAGACTGAAGATCTCAGGCAACTGGATCCAGCTAGAAATGAGTAACATCGATTTTCGTTGTGTTTACTTTTCTGGTTACCTTCCATTTATGGCAAACAATCTTGGTTTTCTGTTTCCTGTAGTGATACATTTCCTTTTTAAATGGTGGCTATTAAAAAGGGAGCCAATTGAAAGAAAAATGTGAATAATAGTCGAAGTCTTCAAATGATGTCGGTGTGTTAGGCCAGGGAGCACACTCGGAGGGCGAGTGCTGAGTGCAGTGAAGAGTGCTGGCTGCACCTGAGGCTTCTCTGGGGAGCTTCACCATCCTGATGCCTGGGCCTCAACCCGGACCAAGTAGATCTGACTCTCTGAGGGCGCGGCCCAGGGATCAGGGTTTGACTAAAACATCCCAGGTGTTTCCAGGGTATAGCTGAGGTTGAGAACATCTGCCCACCTAGCCTGGGCTGCCCTCTGACTCCACATCTTTTTTTGGCAGGTGGGGGGATAGAGTCTCACTGTGTCGCCCAGGCTGGAGTGCAGTGGCACAATCTCGGCCCACTGCAGCCTCCGCCTCCCGGGTTCAAGCAATTCTCGTGCCTCAATCTCCTATCTGGGATTACAGGTGCCCACCAGCACACCCGGCTCCTTTTTGTATTTTTAGTAGAAACGGGGTTTCACCATGTTGGCCAGACGGGTCTCAAACTCCCAACAGCATGTGATCCACCCACCTCAGCCTCCCAAAGTGTTGGGATTTGACGCCACTTCTCGATCGCGTCTTTCCCTTGTTTCTCTCTTCTGTCTCTAGCCCTTATTCTCATCTGCTTCCCCACTTCAATTTTCCTCTTATGTTCTCTTTCCTAGCTTCCCCTCTTCCAGCTTCCTTACAACTACTCCTATGAGTAATGCCCCCTAGCATTGTCTCTTAGACTGACGTTCTTGAAACCATACAGTTGCAACCCTGTTAGAACATTGCCACACTGTACTGTTTTCCCTGACATTTGCTTGCCACTCCGTAAGCTGTCAGTGCAGTTTCTGCGCATCTAAGGCTTGTCAATTTTGTTCTCCACCAGTAACTTGTATGAAGAGCAATTATGATCATTGCTATTATGCTCTCACCGTGTGCCTATCACTGCTCTAAGCACTTTACATGTATGAGCCTACATAATCCTGACTTGAAGGAGATATAATTTTCCAGATGAGGAAACTTAGGGACATAAAATAGCTTGTCCACAGCCACAGAGTGGCAGAGCCAGAATGCAAACGCAGGCAGCCTTGCCCCAGATCCTACACTCTGAGATGGGACCCCAAGTTAGTTGCTCATAATCCTGATTCAGGTGTCCTGGCATGCCATGAGTCACACATCATACAGGCTGTTCTCTGCTGTGATAAGAAATTGAAATTTGGACCCACTATCTGCTTCAATGACATTTGGAATTGATAACTCTTTTTATTTTCAACTTATTTTATTTGCAACTTAAATGATAGTATCTCAGTAGGAAGCTCACAGCTTTAAATCCCATCAAGATTTTAACTCATCACCATTCAGAAGAGATCCTACTTAAATGATTTTTTGTGTGTGTTGTCTGTCAGGAATATAAATTGAAGATATAAAAGCCAGCACCCGCAATAATTCTGCAACTGGCAGGAGGCAACGCAGGACCTCTTGGTGGCCTTGATAAAGGTCTTCTTTGGCTTGTCCAGGATGTGACCTTCTGCAGCCTCCATTGTTAGACATTCCAGGGCATTTTCTGCCTTTTAAAAAGCATCTGATTCTCATTCTGGTGTTTAATCAGAGAGAGCACGCTGGCCTCTTTCCATTCCTCATGGGAGAGCTCCATTTTTGTGCTCAATCTTTGGTGATACTCAGGGTTGATGTTTTAGTGGGCTAGACCTTCTGCATTGGATTAAAACCTTTCACATGAGCTTGATGAATTATCCAGTGACCAAGTCCCCTGGGGGCCTTCAGCCCTGTAGATTTCAGCATGATAAGAGTGGAAACGAGTCCATCATGCCTGGGGTGTAGTGAGCACTCACATCATGGATTTTTTTTTTTTTTTTTTCATTTTCCAAGCCCCTAACCATGTAAGGTGTTTTATAAGCATTCTTTTACTCGAGTCTCTCAACAATTCTATACTACTGGAATTATGCCCCTCTTCATTTTTCTAGATGAAGAAACATAGGCTCAGAGACAAAGCTTCCCAGTGCTCAGGGTTACATGGTGAAGGAGGCAGAGTTCGCACGTACACCTGCTGAGCCACAGGGACCATGCCTGTGTGTTTCATTTATGTGCTATCTGCTCCCCGAGATGAATGAGGTTAGATATTTTCTTAGGAGAAGAAATACTTGGAAGGCACAAATGGGGTACGAGAAACATATATTCAGCTTCTCTGTGGCTAGCAGGCCTGAGCCAGCCCCCTCCCCCTCTGTATTTGAATGTAGTCCCATCTGTTGCCCACCTGTGTAAGGCTGCCAGGTAAGGAGGATGTAAGGCTGTTGGCTGGCAGGAGGCGGCACACAGTAGGTCCACAGACTAGTAAAGGCAATGCCTGTCTGACTTCTGATCTTAGGGCTGTACCTCCCTCATTTGTGTCCAAAGACCCAACATCTTTAGGATTCTCCCCCCGCCCCCTCCCCATCTAACCGTGCCCACTGACAACTCCAGTGCCTTCTTCTAAAGTTCTTTTGTAATTCTTAATAATTAAACTATGCCGATAAACTATGCTAATTGCCTAGATCTGTGGTTCTGCAACATTTATGGACATCAGAATCACCCGGAGGCTTGATAAACACAGACCACTGGACCCCACCCCAGAGTTCTGATTCAGGAGATGATGCCAGTGCCGCCGGTCCAGGGACCACACTGTGGGAACCACTGGACCAGGGAGCCTGGTCCCAGTTATACGTGTGTTGATGGTGTCTGACCAGTTGCATATCTGGTAATTCAGCCTCACTGGGAAAGATGCCATGGGAAGATAATGAGGAAGGCATTTGGGGTAGGAGGCTCAGGCCTTTGTCCCTTCATCATAGCAGTAGATAATTACCTTTTACGTTGATGTGCAGTGGCGTTAGACAGCTTCTCACGGTTGTGAGCCTCTGCCAGCTCTTAAATCTCCGAGCCTGCTTTCTTCTGTGGACGAAATGGCGTTTCCTTCTAATTATTTTTGATTCCCATATCAGGTTTCTCAAGCTAGGATTGCATTGGAAGTGCCTGGAGGTCTTGTTAAAGTGAGGATTCTGAGTTATTAAGTCTGAGGTGGGACCCAAGGTTCTACATGTCTAATGAGCTCCCAGGTGATGTAGATGTCGCTGGTCCATGGATCAGCACCGGGCAGCAATTCTGAGTTACAGCTGTATACAGCAATGGTGCTTGCCCCTGCTGCCCAGTAGAATCACCCAAGGAGCTTTTAAAAACAAATATTTGAGCCACATTCCTTGGAGATTCTAGTTTAATTCTGGGGATTAGAATTTTTAACTCCCCCATTCCCCAACTCCCTTGTGATTCCAATGTACAGTCAGAGTTGGAAGCCATTGGCCTTTACCCACAAAAAGGGATAACACCTTCTGGGAGGTCAGGTGCATGTGCGGCACCATGGACCAGGTCGGGCTGGTTGCCTCCATGTTGGGAGGGTGCGCCATTACTCCTGGGGTGCTGCAGAGGTCACCTGGGAATCTTGTTAAATAATGGATTCTGCTTCGGCAGGTTTGGAGTGGGACCTGGATCTCTGCATTTCTAATAGATATCTGAGTGTTGCTGATGCTGCCAGTCCAGGCTGGTGCTGAGTCCCAAGACCCGCCCACAAGGGCCCACACGATGCCTGTTATCTCTGCCGGTGGTGGCAGTGGGTAGCTTTTCTCATGACGAGCGTTAGAGGCGTTTGGCTTCCCACCATCTCTCTCCTTAAATGCCATCCTGACTTCTCTTTTACTCAGCTTGGTATTGGCACAGGACACTGGGCAATATAGGTCCATTCTCTTTTTGTAATGTTTTCTTCCTTCTCTCTTCACAGTACGAGATGCAAAAAATCTAATCCCTATGGATCCAAACGGGCTTTCAGATCCTTATGTGAAGCTGAAACTTATTCCTGATCCCAAGAATGAAAGCAAACAAAAAACCAAAACCATCCGCTCCACACTAAATCCCCAGTGGAATGAGTCCTTTACATTGTAAGTGGTCTCTCCTTGATCAAATCTCGTTCCTATACACCATGCAGTTGCCCACCTCATTGTTTGAGGTAATGAAGTAGGTTCATTATAAACGTCTTTAAACGTGTCTTCAGTCCTAAGACCTCCTCAGGCTGCCATTAGGGAGGTAGCTATTAGCACCTGTTTGATAGATAGTAATTTGATTTACCAAGAGTTGCATAATTCCGGCCTCAAATTATTATCATTATCTAACCTGGTTAAACAATTCTGTGTAAGGTATTAAAGATGATGTAAAAATGTATCCGGTGTGTCCACCTCTCGATAGACTTAGGTTCTTTTGAGAGTTAGGGGAGGGCATAAGACAAGAATTTAAATAATTTTTAGACCACAGAATGAGTGAGTAATATAGGAAGTGTTATTGCCACTGAAACGGCAAGATCATTCTTGCCTTCAAAGAGAGAAGACCTCCTGGAAAAGAAAGGTGACACTTAAAGCCAGCCTGGGAGGGTTGCTAGGATTTCAGAGGTAGAGATGGTAGAAGGGGAAGAAGGAAGGAGGGAATAAATAAGTCAGGAAGACTGAGTGCAGCTGAGCAAAAGCAGGAGGTCCCCTTTGTAGACCAGTATACAGGAAGCAGCTTTTCTGTGGACAACCAGAAAGGTAGCTATCTATTCTAGAGGGACCAGCAAGCTCTGCTCTGTAAAGGATCAGATAGTATATATTTTAGGCCTTGTGGGTCATATAGCCTCTGTTGCACCTGTACAACTTTCTAGTGCCAAAGCAGCCATAGGCAATATGTAAACAAATAACCATGGCTGGGTTCTAATAAAACTTTATTTATAAAAATAGACGGTGGGCTAGATTTGGCCCATGGGTCATAGTTTGTTAACTCCTCCTGTAGCGCTTTGGTTGCCAGCATAAGGGGTTGGTATTTTACTGGACCAGGAAGAGAATCAAATATACTATTTCTGTATCTCAGGCTCAAATCATGTACAGGTGGTATCTCCCAAGAAACCATGATCAAAATAACCTAGTGTTTGCATGTGTGTGTGTCTTGTAGCAAACTGAAACCTTCAGACAAAGACCGACGACTGTCTGTAGAAATCTGGGACTGGGATCGAACAACAAGGAATGACTTCATGGGATCCCTTTCCTTTGGGGTTTCGGAACTAATGAAGATGCCAGCCAGTGGATGGTATGGAAGCTGCTGAGGTTGAATATGTCTCAAAGCATCAGACCATTTAGACAGTTAGGTTTCAGTCTCTAAAATGTCAGTTGAGACCGGACATGGTGCCTCATGCCTATAATCCCAGCACTTCAAGAGGCCAAGGCAGGTGGATTGCTTGAGCCCTGAAGTTTGAGACCAGCCTGGGCAATATGGAGAAACCCCATCTCTACAAAAAATACAAAAATTAGCCGGGCGTGGTGGTATAACCTGTAGTCCCAGCTACTCAGGAGGCTGAGGCTTGAGGATCGCTTGAGCCCAGGAGGTTGAGGCTGCCGTGAGCCGTGATTCACCACTGCCCTCCAGCCTGGGCAACAGAGCTACCCTGTCTCAAAAATATAAAAATTTAAAAAAGTCAAATGTCTACTTCTCTACCTGTAGCCTCTCCATAGGATGCGTTTCACAAAACAGCTTGACTAGAGGTTCAGGAGAAGGCTTGCTAAACTTGCGGTGGTAACTCTCTTTCTCCTGTCTTTGAAAGGTACAAGTTGCTTAACCAAGAAGAAGGTGAGTACTACAATGTACCCATTCCAGAAGGGGACGAAGAAGGAAACATGGAACTCAGGCAGAAATTCGAGGTGAGGATAACAAAATGCCTGGAAACACCTTTCCTATAGAAAGCCTGACTTCAGGAACAGCCGAGATAGTGTGGTCACATTTTCGAAAGGCAAAAAAGTAATCTAAATGTTAATGATCTTTTTCTTTATTTAAAAACATAAATGTTGTTCACTCCCTTTCCTTGGCAAGCTGTTGACTTTTTATGACTCTTATCACTTAGAAAATGGAAACTGGAAATATCCCAGAAATGAAAGCATGGTTGATTTTTGCATAAGAGATCGATTTGCACATCACTGGGGAGAGAAGCAGCCTCTGAGGGGCAGGATTGTTCTTACAAGGGAGGACTTGTGCTCTTCTAAAAAGGAGGAAGTCATTTTGGCCTTTCCTTGGGAGCTCATTTGTGTGTAATCAGGCTATCATCTGAGACTTTTTTTTTCCCCCTGCAGAAAGTACAAGGTTCCTAATTTTGTTCTGAAAGACCAGCTTAAACAAATATGCCTTTGTGTGTGATCCTTTTTTATCTATATTCCAAGTGTTCAGCAAAGGCCACCTCCCTCTCTTCTTCCTCTTGGCATTTGTGTTTGCCTCTGTCCCGGATTCCCTGGTCTTTTTTCTTCTCCTCCTCTGCTGCTTACTTCTCTTTTTCTTCTCCTCTCTCTCCCTTCTCCTCTTCCTTTACCAGACATCTCCGCTTTTAGTAAACAGTTCTTTTCTCTAAGCACCTTCCTTATGTTTTAAAGTCACAACTTCTAATATTTTTCTGCTTCTCTCATCACGCTTCATTTTGGCTGTTCGAGGGACTCGTAGAGTAGCCTTTTCAGTCTGTGTAACAGGTTAATTCCTTTGTGAATCTTTCTCTTCTTCAGACTCATTAGAATTCCCCAGAATTTCCCCACTCTAGAGCAATACACGTGCACACGCACACATGTGTATAGGTGCTGAACTGTTACTGAAATGTTGACACTAAAGGGATGCTATTGCTCCTGTTTTCCTTCTTCTGTTGTTCTCTAAGAAACAGACAGATCTGGGGGGTAGGGAAGAGTGGTCTTGGGAGGATAATAAACCTCCTTCATGCACCCTGCAAAAGAAACATATAGGTCTTATCCAGAGAGAATGAATCCCAAAGGATGTAAAACATGCAGTTGTTCAAATTACTTTGTTAAACTGATGTTTGGTTAAAGTCTATGTTGGTGGCAAATACTAAATGGCAGGGGCTCTGGTTAGATGTCCTTGGGAGCACGAACGAGTGAAATGATTCACAGGTGATAAATGGCAGTGAATAGCAGGCCTCAGGATTGAGGCAGTAGGGAGTGGTGGAGACTGGGGTAAGCTGGTAAGCTTGAGCCCTGTCTGCAGGTGGCAGCTACTGCTACCCTGCCCGACTTGATGTTTCTCACACACGAGTCCAGGCCTGTGTTGCCAGATCTTCCTTCTTCAAGAGAAGACAGAAATCCAGGTTTTTATGTGATACATTCTGATTTATCTTAATGTTGGCAGAGTTCTAATGTTAAAACTTAGAACCAGGCCAGGTGCGGTGTCTCACTCCTGTAATCCCAGTACTTTGGGAGGTTGAGGCAGGCAGATCACTTGAGGTCAGGAGTTCAAGACTGGCCAACATGTCGAAACCCTATCTCTACTAAAAATACAAAAATTAGCTGGGTTTGGTGGCACGCGCTTGTACTCCCAGCTACTCCAGAGGCTGAGGCATGAGAATTGCTTAAACCTGGGAGGCGGAAGTTGCAGTGAGCCGAGTTCATGCCACTGCACTCCAGCCTGGGCAACAGAGCAAGACTCTGTCTCAAAAAAAAAAAAAAAAAAAAAAAAAATTTTAGAACTGTCCAGATATGGTAGCTCACACCTATAGTCCCAGCACTTTGGGAGGCCAAGGCAGGCAGGTTGCTTAAGCTCACAAGTTTGAAACCAGCCTGGGCAACGTGGCGAAACCCAGCCTCTACGAAAAATGCAAACACTAGCAGGGTGTGGTGGCATGCGCCCGTAATCCCAACTACTCGGTGGCTGAGGCACGAGAATCACTCGAACTCGGGAGGCAGAAGTTGCAGTGAGCCAAGATCACACCACTGTACTCCAGCCTGGGCAACAGAGTGAGACCCTGACTCAAGAAAACAAACAAAATCTTAGAACTCTGTGTAGGTCAAATGTGCATCTATTGCTTTAGACACCAGTAGGATCCAACCAGTCAGAACCAGCTGGCAGTCTCTGCTCTTCAAAAATAGAGGAGAGAAAAAATAATTTTAAAAAATTATTTGTATAGTTGTATATATTAGAATATGTATAAATATAAATATGTGTGTGTATCTGTGTATCTACTATTTGTCTATCGATAGAAAAGAATGAGATTCTTTTCAAAGAGGCCTTATGATATTTAGAGGAATTCAAGTACAAAGATGAAAGTCAGGGTTTTGGGGCAGGTTCAAATGACTATGCCAGGCATAGCTCTTTTTCAATTTGTATTTCTTCCCTTGCTTCATTATCTGTTTCCACCCCTACCCTGCAGCTGAAGATGCAGACCCGGGGTACTAGAGAGGACCACCTTCTTGAGCCCCATCCCTGATGTCACACCACCTCTGTGACGGATGGATCCTTCTAGAGAGAGTTTCAGGACTGAGTGCCAGCATTCCTCAGCTGTCTCAGGCAGGGGAGGAACCTGAGGAGCCAGAAAGAACCTTCCTTACTGAACGTTATGCCGTGGTGTTGATCACGAACAGTCACTGGGTCAGGGGCTGCTGGCGCAGAAAGAATGCATTCGAGGGAGGAACAGCACGGGCGTTCCCCATGGGGTTCCTCACAGTAATGTCTGAGACTTAGCTTTGCTGCTGGAGAAATATTGACCCACTCTTTGTGCTTCATTGTCGTGGCTTCCTGGTGAGTAAACCTCCTGTTTTTCTGGGCAGTGAGTTCAGCTTTTTATAAAGGTCAGAGTTCCAAACAAACAAAAACAAAATACAGGCCAGAGGCCCTGAGCAAACGCGAAGCATTTCTCTTGGGAGGCTGGTCAGAGGCCCCGGGTGTGTTGCTGGTCACTATTCCTCCTCCTGAGAGGGCTGTGGACTTGGCAGGAGCGCCAGCCCGAGACTGTGCAGCATCCTCGGGAGAGGTGGCGTCAGCAGAGTTGCATGGGGTGGAGGCTCTGCTCTTCAGCCTACTGAGGGCTATGCCTGGAGCATCTACATGAACTGCATTCTAGCCTTTGCTTTAAATACCTTTCAGCTTATAGTTCCTAGATTTTACTCAAATTACATTAGCTCATTTGCTTAGAGCATTTACAAAAAAAACACAACTGCGAGAGACTGGGCAGAAAGCCACTAGAGGATGGCATCAAAAAGATGCTGAGAATTTTATGACAGCTGCCATGCTTCATTTTAAAAATGCATATTCAGATCTGATTTTAGGCAGGGGTTCAATCACATAATGGTGTTTTGTTGAGGTCTATAAATGTGAGAGTTGCAAGACTTCCCCAGTGCCAAGTTACTGGGAAGGGATGCACCAGGGCAGAAAGGCTGGCATCCACATTTGAGCAGTTCTGGGTGGCAGCCAGGCTTTGCAAACAGGGTGCCAGTTGGCATCAGGTCCAATTTGAAGCACCTCTTTGAGCCCCCACCCCGTTTCCTCCTTCTCAGTCTGTAGCGTGAGTGCTTCTCAGTGTCTCCAGACTCCCCTCTCTGGGCCCTTTCTCGCCAAATAACTGCCTTTCTAACTTGCTTTCCATCACATTAGTCTTTTCTTCCCTACCCACTCTTTCATAGATATTTTGCCACCCTCCAGTAACAGTTTGATTCAGCTGAGTAAGATATTTTTGTTAAGTTCAATGATGAATCTGTATTGGTTGAAACACACATGAGGGTTCGTCCTGCTGGGAACAGGCATCACTCAGTGGCATCACACAGTGTCCAGTCTGTCCTTATCTTTCCATGTCCAGCTCTGTTTTCTAAAAAGGGTTCCCTCCATGCAGTTTTCGAATCCTTCTCCAGAAATCAAAAGTCATTCCATTGGATGAAAGAGAAACCAAATGAGCATTTACAACTCTGCCACTGCGTTAGTATTCATTCGATAATTAGATGGAACATTTTTGCAATTTAAATGGTTGGTTCTCAAATCTTGGCAAACAGGTTGATCAGTGAGTGGTGAGTGGAGCTCTTAGGAGCCAAGGAATATTCCAGGGTGGCTGGAGATGACCTTCCTCACTAGTACAGATCCTGCTAGAGCCGTTCATTCTCCTACGAGACAAAACAAGCCAGAATCTTGATTGCGATATTCATGGACAGTGTGTCTGTGGGCCTTTAATCTGTTCCATGTTTGTCATCAAGTAAAGTACGCATGGTCCCTGATTCACAAACATAAATGATGCGTTTTTCCATTGGTTAAAGTAAGGTGCCAGCAGTGGGCTAAGCAGACAGTTCCTGCTTTCTGTGGAGCTTACGTTCTGTACCTGTGAGTCCTGCTACAAAAATCTTTGGGAACAAAGCAGGGAGCTTATATCCCCTGTGCTGGCCAGTGATTCCCCTGAATCTCCGGGCACTATTGAGGACAAATGAGATTCCTGTTCTTTCCTCTCACTCCTTGGTCTCTGCTCCCTGTGATCAGGCTCACGGCCAGAGTTGGGAAAAGGTCCACCTTGCATTAGAGGCAGTGCAGAGGATGGGTTAGCTCTGCTCAGCAAACTTCTTCTGTGCATAGTCAGAGAATAAATATTTTAGGCTTTGTGGGCCATGCAGTGTCTGGTATAACACTCAACTCTGCCGTGGCAGCTCAAAAGAGCACAAATACATAAACAAATGAGTGTTGGTGTATTCCGATAACAAGTTACTTACAAAAACAGCTAGCAGACCAGACTTGGCCCAAGGGCCAGAGTTTGCCAACTTCTGGTTCAGCCCATAGGCTCTAGAATCAAATCCTAGTTTTGTCACTTATTTATTATGTGACCTCTCTGTGCATTGGCGTACTTAACTGTAAATGGAAAAAAACAGGTCAGGATAACTAGTTCTGTTTTTCTATTAGTTATAAATAGAACTAATATCCTGATACGATCGGATATTAGCTGTTGGCAGGGCAGTGAATATAACACCACAGTGAGAAGTCAGCTTGCACTGACCCTTCTCCATTCAATAGTTTGATGCTGGGTCTCGATTACAAACTGAAAAGTGAGCACATATGAAAGATGATTTGGCCGGGCGCGGGGGCTCACGCCTGTAATCCCCGCACTTTGGGAGGCCAAGGTGGTGGATCACGAGGTCAGGAGTTCAAGACCAGCCTGGCCAAGATGGTGAAACCCCGTCTCTACTAAAAATACAAAAAATTAGCCAGGCATAGTGGTGGGCACCTGTAATCCCAGCTACTTGGAAGAGTGAGGCAGAGAATTGCTTGAACCCAGGAGGTGGAGGCTGCAGTGAGCTGAGATCGCGCCACTGCAATCTAGCCTAGGCAACAGAGCAAGACTCCATCCCAAAAAAAAAAAAAAAAATTGATGTGAATCACACCAAGAATCAATACAAGTGTAATCATAATGGTTGTTGCAGCTAGTAATTCATTAGAGAAGTGGTTAAGTTAACAACAGAAACGTCACAGTTGATTGACTACTGATTGGATTCACATGAAGGTCCAGTACTTTTGCTGATGTAATGTTGCTCTCTGATCTTTTACAAAATCTGGGATCTGAATCGTTCACATCTTGAGCTGTACCCAGGGAGTTACATGCTACATTCACATTTCCAATGGTTTTTAAAAAAAAAAAAAAAAAAAAAAAAAAAAAGGTATCTTCTAGCCACATCTTTCCCTCTTTTAAAACAGTTCCAGAAGTTCTTATTGTCATTTGCATTTCATTAGTAAGCTTGGTATTTTTGTTTCATGTTTATCCATCAGTTGTTTCTTTCTGTGAGCCTATTTGGGCTACATCTACCTTCAGAGTCTTGGAGTTGTCCTAGAATCAAGAAAATGGGCTGAGAGGGAGGGGAAGGGAGTTCTGGGACCAGTTTCTAGGCCTGCCTGGGATCCAGCCACTTCCTATCCCCAGAGTTACATTCCTTTGTTTCCTCAACCCCCCTTCCTGCTGTGCAGAGCCTTTCTCCTAAGCTTGGCCCCTCTTCCCTAGAGCTGTTTACTTTGTCTAAGACCTTCTTCCCCAATCCTGCAACCTCAAGAGAAATCAAGCCAGAAGGGCAAATAACCCCAGCCATGGACCTGGGGCTGAGGGCACTTCAGGACAAATGATGAAGAGACCACATCTCCCTTCTCCATGCTTCAGGTTTCACAAAACGAAACACACATTTGCTCATTTTGCTCCAGTATCACAATGACTACTTTTAATTTGCATTTTGATGGCTTTTAGCTGGGAATGGACTTTCAGTGAACTCATTTCTACCTGTGGGGTTGCTTATCTACTCCATGTGCTGTTAACAGTTAATGGAGATTCTAATATTAAAAAGTCAAGCAGCTTTCCTTAAATGAGCCTACACCATTCAATTCTGCTCAATTGTCCAGGCTTTTTATTGTTTTTGTCATTTGTTATTTTGTTCATCATTTTAAAAATAGAGCAAAATAAGAAGCTAAAAGCACTTTGACCTTTTCCTCTTCTTATTGTAACCGTAACTTTTGCTGCACACCATTGCTGTCTCTATACACCATTGCTCTATTCCAGAGCAAGTTAAAACATCTAATATTAAAAAAAACCAAAAAGACACTTGTAGCAGAACGAAGACAGCTAAGAGCCAGCACACCTGGGGCTTCGTCTGCGATGGGATATTTCTGTTGTCAGAATATAATGAAAAATGATGTCCCATCAGAAAGCTGATGGATAATATATCACGTATTACTATTTTGAGTATCAGGACCCAAGAAAACAAGATGAGTTTTTTTAAATTGCAGTGTCCCTTGAAGCTTGTGTGAGCTCTCTGAAGGGAGATACTTTTAAAGTTCTTATAAAGAAAGAAATTTATAGCCAAGTGTGAAAAATGAAGTGCGGTTTTGAGGACCAGTTCCCACCCTGTCCCTTCCTGGGGAGCAGGAGTTGTGATGTTGATACAGCAGTGATGAAAGCAGGGGGAATCATGGCAGTGCCCGCTGTGTGATGATCAGATGCTAGGCAGTTTCTGTGCGGGGCATGGTATATTACTTTCATATGAGAAGTGGTATTGCATAGTGATTAGAAGCCTCAGTGTTGGACCCAGACTTCTAGGTTCAAATCCTGCACCTTTTACATCCCAGTTGTATGACCCGGGACACATTACTCAATGTTTGAGCATGGTATTTTCCTAGAAGGAATATGCAATTTAAAACAGCCATAGTTTCATATCCCCGCTCTGCCACTTCCCAGCTGATGATCTAGGATAAGTTCCTTATACTCTCTGACCTTTGTTTTCCTTGTTTATGAAGTGAAGATAATAATAGAGCCTGCTGCATAGGACTGCTGTGAGGATTTACTCAGTTCACTTATGTAAGTTACTTAGACTAGTACCTGGCATAGAGTAAGTGCCCAATAAATGTTTGCTAATTATATGCAATAGACACTATTTGCCCAAATTTGATTTTGACTTATATTTATGGAAAGTTATTTATATGTGCAAATGAGGTGCTATCAAGAGGTAAGAGCATTCTTAGAACCCTGTTTTGAGCATTAGAAATTGTTATCAAGGACTTCTTTCTGAGAACAGACCAGTGGATTGGTTATTCCAACATTTATAGTTTCTTAGCACCTGAGGCTGAACCCGAATACTTCTATCTTGATGACATTTTCAGCAGACAGGCTTCCCAGTTCATCTCTGTTTTCACTCACTTTCTCCTGACATCTGGCACCCAGGAGGCTGGTGAAGGTTGTTTGAACTCGAGTGCACACCTGATCGAGAGCTTTGGCATCTGAGGGACCTGCCTTTTGTACCTGCTCCCAGGTTGCTAATGCCACGTTAGCCTGACTCAGCCGTAAGCATCTGTGCTCTGCCTTAGAACCTCAAGTCAACCCCCTCATAATTAGTCTGATTTTTCCCAGTCATAGACCATTGTCCTCACACCTAGCCTGTCTCCTCAGAGAGTTGAGAAAGCCTTGGAAATTCTTCTACCCATTAGACAAGTCATCCCAGAGGAACCCAGTCTGTCTACCTCTTGTGATTTGAAGCACGTTGTCAGCTGAATCATAAATTCTAAAAAGTCAATAGCTACATTTCGCCTTATCTTGGAAATCCTCTAGAGCCACACTATCACAACAGAATCTAAAGCTAGATGTCAGCACAGTGGTGGAATAGGAGCTTTCACCATCATTCCCCTGTAGACACATCAATTTTGACAACTACCTATGGACAAGAGTATCTTTGTAGGAGTCTGGGAGGCCAGCAGAGAAGTTTCAGCACACTGTTGGAGGAAAAACATCCACAAATAAACACATTGAAGAGGGTAGGAAGAACTAGTCTTACTTTATCTGCAATACCTCTCCCCCAAGGCAGCACTGCTCAGAGCCAAGAGAGACTCCCTCACCCGTAATTCCTCCTAAGGGGGAAAGTGAGAGCATTGTAAGTAAGCACCCAGCTCCCCCAGCCATCCAGAACACTGCCCAAGAGCCCCACTTCTTTCTCGCCTCGCCCAGCTTGCTGAGATAATCAGCATGACTGAGAGATTGGGAGAGGCCCAGAGCAGGAAAGAGAAGCTGCTGACCCTCTGAACTGTTCTATGGACTCCATCAGGAAGCACATCCACGAGCTGCTTGAGACACCTCATCTACTGTTCCCAAACTCTGCACACCTCACCCCCCACCCCCACACTGGCTCCCTAAGTGTGCCCCCATGGACAGTGAATGCAAGCATATGCAGACAGCCAGCTCAACTCTGTGGGATTGGGAGAAGGTACTTGAGTATTTCAGTACATCATTCTAGCACCTAACCTAGCTTTGCAGGATTGAAAGAAGGCATGCAGTGTCAAGAATTAGCCCTCAAGAGGGAAAAAGAAATGTAGAGCAGGTGCATCCATAGAAAAGGATTAAGAGAGTCTCATTATCCATAGACAGGCTGCCTGGTGAAGGCATTTCTCTCCTGATGCCAGTCAATAAGGAATGAGGAGGAGGTGACTGCCTCCTTCAAATGTGAAGACAGCATTTGAAGGAACAAGACTTCAAAGGACAACACTTCAAGGAACATGAAAAGTTAAGCCATGACTTCACAAAGGAACACAATATTCCAGTAAGCAACTACTAAAAAATGGAGATCTAAAAATGACCTGACAAAGAATTTAATTGTTTTAGGGAAGCTCAGAGAGCTACAAGAGGATACAGACAACAAAATCAGAAAAACAAGAACTCAATAAAAAGATTATAAATCGTTTTTAAAAACAACAAAATTCTGGAGATGAAGAATACAATGAATGAAATGAAAAATTCAATAGAGAGTAGCAACAGCAGATTTGATCAAGCAGAAGAAAGAATCCATGAACTTAAAGACAGGTCATTTAAAATTGCCAAGTCAGAAGAAAACAGAAAAAAATGAAAAGGAATGAAGAAAGCCTGTGGGATTGATGGGACAACATCAAAAGGGCTAACATTTGCATTGTGGAAATTCTAGAAGAGAAAAAGAGAAAGGAGCAGAAAGTTTATATAAACAAATGATGGCCCAGGTGTGGTAGTTCATGCCTCTAATCCCAGCACTTTGGGGAGACTGAGGCAGGTGGATCACTTGAGGCCAGGAGTTCAAGACCAGCCTGGCCAACAACAGCAAAACCCCATGTCTACCAAAAATACAAAAAATAATATTAAGTATAGTGGTGCATGCCTGTAGTCCCAGTACTCGGGAGGCTGAGGCACAGGAATCGCTTGAACCTGGGAGGCAGAGATTGCAGTGAGCTGAGATTATGCCACTGCACTCCAGCCTAGGTGACAGAGTGAGACTATCTTAAAAAAAAAATTGACTGCAAACTTCCCAAGTTTGGAGAAAGATATGGACGGTAGAAAAGATAAGCAAGCCAGGCACAGTGGCATTTGCCTGTAGTCCCAGCTACTTAGAGGGCTGAGGCAGGAGGATAGCTTGAGCTCAGGAATTTGAGGCTGTGGAGCAGCTTCGATTGTGCCTGTAAATAGCCACTGCACTGCAGCCTGGGCAGCGTAACTAGACTCTCTCTCAAAAAAAGGAAAAGATTAACAAAACTAAGAATTGATTTTTTGAAAACATAAGCAAAATTGATAAACCTTTAACTAGACTAAGAAAAAGAAGACCAATAAATAAAATCAGAAATGAAGGAGACATTACGACTGATACCACAGAAATACATAAGATCATAGGAGACTACTCTGAACTGTTACACACCAACAAATTGGATAACCCAGAAGATATGAATAAATTTCTAGAAACATACAACCTACCAAGACCGAATCATAAAGAAACAGAAAATCTGAGTAGGCCAATAATGAGTAAGGAGGTGGAACCAGTTATCAAAGATCTCCCAGGAAAGAAAAGCCCAATACCTAATGGCTTCACTAGTTTCACTTTTTAAGAGACAGGGTCTCACTCTGTTGCCCAGGCTACAGTGCTGTAGCACAAACGTAGCTCACTGCAGCTCAAATTCCTGGGCTCAAGCAATCCTCCTGCCTCAGCCTCCTGAATAGCCGGGACTACAGGCATGTACCACCACACCCAGCTAATTTGTAGGGATGAGATCTTGATGTGTTACCCAGGCTGGTCTCAAACTCCTGGCCTCAACTGAACTAGCCTCAAGCCTTATTCTCCTTTTGCTGGGCCACTGTGCCCAGACTCTACCAAATATTTAAATAAGAATTAATACCAATCCTTCTCAAACTCTTCCAAAACACTGAAAGGGAAAGAACATGCCTGAGTTCATTTTATGAGGCCAGCATGGCCCTGATACCAAATCCAGACAAGGACACAACAAGAAAATAAAATTAAAGGCCAATATTTCCAATGAACAGAGATGTAAAAATTCTCAACAAAATACTATCAAACCAAATTCACCATCACATTAAAAGGATGGTATGCTGTGATCAGGTGGGATTTATTCCTGTGATGCAAGGATGGTTTAACATAATCAATGTGATATACAACATTAATAGAATGAAGGATAAAAATTGTGTCATTATTTTAATAGATGCAGAAAAAGGATTTGACAAAATTTAACGTCCTTTCAAAATAAAAATTCTCAACAAATTAGGTATAAAGGAATGTACCTCAACATAATAATAGCCATTTATGACAAGCCCACAGTTCACATCCTACTCAATGGTAAAAAGCTGAAAGTTCTTCCTTTCAGATCATGAACAAGATGAGGATACCTATTCTCTCCACTTCTATTCAACATAGTACTGGAAGTTCTACCAGTGCACCTAGGCAAGAAAAAGAAAAGGCATCTAATCAGAAAGGAAGAAGTAAAATAGTCTGTCTGCAGATGACATGATCATATATATAGAATACCTTAAAGACACCACCAAAGAACTGTTAGAACTAATAAACAAATTCAGAAAGTTGCAGGATACAAAATCAAAATACAAAAATCAGTTGTGTTTCTCTATGCTAACAATGAACTATTCAAAACAATGTAAGAAAACAATTATATTTACAATAGCATCAAAAACAAAAAATACTTAAGAATAAATTTGGCCAAGGAGGTGAAATATCGGTACACTGAAAAATATAAAACACTGATGAAAGAAATAAGAATACCCAAATAAATGGAAAGATGTCCCCTGTTACTGAATTGGAAGAATTAATATTGTCAAAATGTGTTTACTACCCAAAGTGATCTACAGATTATATGTAATCCTTATCAAAATACCAATTATTCGTATAATTTTTTTTCCACAGAGGAAAAAATAATCCCTAAATTTGTGTGAAGCCACAAAGACCCTGAGTAGCTAAAGTAATCTGGAGCAAGAAGAACAAAGCGGAGGTATCACACTTTCTGATCCAAATTATATTACAAACCTATAATAATCAAAACAGTATGATACTGGCATACAAACAAACATACAAACCAACAGAACAGAATAGAAGGCCCAGAAATAAACCACACACATATGTGATCAGCTGTCTTTGACAAAGGCATCAAGGATACAGAATGGAGAAAGGATAGTCTCTTGAATAAAAGGTGTTGGGAAAACTGGATATCCACATACCAAAAAATGAAATTAGATAGATGCATCTCATAGCATACGCAAATATTTCATAACATATACAAATATCAATTCAAAATGGACTAAAGACTTAAATATGTAAAACCTGAAACCGTAGAACTAGAAGAAAACATACTTGAGGGGAAAGCTTCATGACATTGGTCTTGACAATGATTTTTTGGATATGACACCAAAAGCACTGACAACAAAAGCAAAAATAAACAAGTGGGACTACATCAAACTAAAAAGTTTCTGCACAGCAAAGGAAACAAGCAACAAAATTAAAAGGCAACCTGTGGAATAGGAGAGAATATTTGCAAACCATATATCCAATAAGGGTTTAATATCCAGGATACATAAGGAACTCATATAATACAACTCAAAGGCAAAAATAAAACCCACAGATTTTAAAATGGGCAAAAGACCCAAATAGACATTTTTCAACATAAGACATACAGATGGCCAACAGGTAAAGGAAAAGGTGCTTAACATTGCTTATCAGGGAAATTTAAGTCAAAATTGTCGAATTTATCATGAGGTATCACTGCAGACCTGTTAGGATGGCAGTTATCAAAAAGTCAAAAGATAAGTGTTATTGAGGACGTGGAGAAAATTATATAGGCTTTTGGTGGGAATGTAAATTGGTGTATCAGTTATGGAAAGACAGTATGGAGGTCTCTTAAATACTTGAAAATAAAGCTACCATATGACCCAGCAGTCCGAATTCTGGGTATATATCCAAAGAAAATAAAAATCACCGTCCCGGCCAGGCGCGGTGGCTCATGCCTGTAATCCCAGCACTTTGGGAGGCCGAGGCGGGCCGATCACAAGGTCAGGAGATCGAGACCATCATCCTGGCTAACACGGTGAAACCCCATCTCTACTAAAAACACAAAAAATTAGCCAGGCATGGTAGCGGGCGCCTGTAGTCCCAGCTACTCGGGAGGCTGAGGCAGGAGAATGGCGGGAACCCGGGAGGCGGAGCTTGCAGTGAACCGAGATTGCGCCACTGGACTCCAGCCTGGGCGACAGAGTGAGACTCCGTCCCAAAAAAAAAAAAAAAAAATCACTGTCCCAGAAGAGATAACCTGTGCTCCCAAGATCCTTGCAGCATTATTCACAATAGCCAAGATGTGGAAACAATCCATTCATTAATAGATATATATATGATTGAGACTTTAAAAAGAAGGAACATTTGTAACACATGGATGAACCTGGAGGACATTATGCTAAGTGAAATAAACCAGACACAGAAACACAAATAGTGCATGTTTTCCCATATATTTGGAATCTAAGAAAGTCAACCTCACAGAAACAGAATAGAAGTGTGGTTACCATGGGTTGAGCGGGGTGTCAGAGAAGTGAGGAGATGCTGGTCAAATACAAACTTTCAGCTTTAAGATAAACAAGTTCCGGAGAGCTAATGTACAGCATGGTGACCAATAATAATAATAATGTGTTTTTATACTAGAAATTCGCTAAGTGAGTAGATCTTAAAGATTCTCACCACACACACAGACACACACACAATGGTAACTGTGAGGTGATGGATACGTTAATTAGTTTGATTCTAGTAATCATTTCACAATGGATATGTACACAAAACATCACATTGTATACCTTAAACAATTATTAATACCATTTTGTTACAGTCATGACTCTATACAGGAATGCCTTCTGAAAATGTGTCACTAAGAGATTTTATCATGCAAACATAGAGTGTATTACACAAGCTTAGATGGTATAACCTATTCCACACCTAGGCTATACAGTGTAACCTATTGCTTCTAAGCTATAAACCTGTACAGATGCTGACTGCTGTAGGCAGTTGTAACACAATGCTAACTATTTGTGTATCTAAACATAGAAAAGGTATAGTAAAAATACAATATAAAAGAAAAAAAGTGGTACACCAGTGTAGGGCAGTTACCCTGAGTGGAGGTTGCAGGACTAGAAGTTACTCGGTAAGTGAGTAAGTGGTGAGTGAATGTGAAGGCCTAGAACAATACTGTATGCCACCACAACACTTAGGCTACACTGTATTTATTTTTAAAATCTTCTTTCTTCAGTAATAACCTTAGCCTACAGTAATTATTTTATTTTATAAACTTTTAAAACATGTTTTGACTCATAACACTTAAATAGCATGTAAAACACGAATACATTGTGCAGCCATACAAAAATATTTTTATCTCCTTATTCTATCAGTCTATTTAAAAGTTTTAAATTAATTTAAATTTAATTTAAAATTAATTTAAAATTTTTAAATTTTTTTCCTATTAAAAAAAATTTTTTTTTGACCCTACACAGGGTCAGGATCATCCATATGGCTGTCCTCCACCTCTGCATCTTGTCCCACTGGAACGTCTTCAGGGGCAGTAATATACATGGAGCTGTCATCACCTCTGATAACAATGCCTTCTGGAATACCTCCTGAAGGCTCTACCTAAAGCTGTTTTATAGTTAACCTTTGTTTTAATAAGTAGAAAAAGTAAGGCCTGATGTGGTGGCTCACGCCTGTAATTCCAGCAAGTTTGCCAGGTCAAGGCGGGTGGATCACCTGAGGTCAGGAGTTCAAGACCAGCCGGGGCAACATAGTGAAACCCCATCTCCACTAAAAATAGAAAAATTAGCCAGGCATGGTGGTGAGAGCTTGTAGTCCCAGCTACTTGGGAGGCTGAGGCAGTACAATCACTTGAACCCGGGAGGTGGAGGTTGCAGTGAGCCAAGATCATGCCATTGCACTTCAGCCTGGGTGACAGACTGGGACTCCGTCTCAAGAAAAAAAAAAAAAATGGGAAAAACATACTCTAAGATAACAATAAAAATATAGTATAGTGAATACATAAACCAGTTATATAGTCATTTATTATAAACTATGATGTACTATACATAATTGAATATGCTACATTTTTCTATGACTGGCAGTACAGTACCTTTGTTTACACCAGCATCACCACAAACATGTAATGTGTTGTGCAACAATGTTACAGTAATAGGAAATAGGAAATTTTCATCTCCATGATAATCTTGTGGGACCACCATCATTTATGCAGTCCATCGTTGACCAAAATGTCATTATGTAGTGCCTGACTACATATAAAGCGTTTTTCTACATGTATAATCTCAGCAAAGTTTAAAAAAAAAAAAACAGGAATAGGTTAAGTTCAGAACTGGGCTTGAATTTAAAATCCTCACTATTAACACCACCACTATGGATTTGGTTTCACTTAAACATCGTCTTCTGTCCCGTAAATTAGTGCTGTTATTTGGAAATGTGTGTATAACACTTTGCTCAATTTTAATTTGTACCTTTATTATAGCTTTAGAGTTAAGTTAGTGTACTAGTACATATATTAAGGCTTATAGTTATCTGTACATACATATTTTACTAACTCTATTAATTTGTTAACACATGGAGCAAAAAAAATAGTCTCAAGCTAGTCTCAAGCTTCTGTCCAAACTAGACCCCCCAGTAATATTGGGGTGACTTAAGTCTCATGCAGAGAAATATGTGTGTGTCTTCACAGTTCTTGTATTTGTGACCATTCAGAACTATACGAAGGTCTAAGCCAAAAGAAAATTGGCAATCGTGAATGAGCTGTTTTGTGAGGATTGTAAGTCTGGATACTACAGGAAGTATAACCCTGGATTCAGATTGCCTGAAAAATCAAATGTGTATCTGTTTTTACTTATTCAAAGGAAATATTTTGAGATTATCCTTCTTACTAATTAACAAATTAATATGATCCAATTAAACTATAATTAAGGTACTTAAATCAACAAAGATGAGACTCTGTTGCTAGGTGATATGTGGAAAGAGCAAGCAAGCATTTTTCTCTTTTATCAGAATTAGATTTTCCCAAAGCCTCCATTGTCTTTGAAGACTTTAATTCAGAATGCTCTTTTCCAGTTGGGGGGAAAACCCACAAAACACAGTTCACTGAGACCCTCAGATAAATTGTAGCTATTTGTTGATCTGATCAACCCTGCCACGGTTACTATGGAAACCAGAGTGCTTTCAGATGACCTTTTAGACACAAAACAAAAAATCTATGTGCCCCAATATGCTCTCTGCTTTTTTGTCCCTAAATAGCTTACTTAATTACTTTCTTAACTGTGTGATGTTAAGGGGGAAAAAAAATCTGTAAAATGCGCAGCAGTTGAAAGAGATATTTTAAGGTTTGTCCTTCAGCTTTGTCTTAGAAGCAAAGTCTTAAACTGCTATAGGAGACAGGTTAGTAGTAGAAATCATTTTCAAACACTCATTAGATCACTGTCAACAGAGGTTAACCTGCCATTCAACTGAGCAAACTCAAAGGAAGCAAGACAGCCTCTGAACGCAACTGTACAGAATTTCTCATGAGTCTGTCAGGGAGGGTGCATGTATTTATATTAGAGTGTTGGCAGCATGCTTTCAGTTTAATTTTTCTCGAGGAAATAATTTTGTTGGGAAACCAAAAAAGATTGTGCATTCTAGTTGTCTGTCTAATGAATTCCTGAAACAACATAAAAGCCCTATGTCTTGTAGTTACCCGGGATGGCCTTGTGGGTGGATGTTGCTGGTTGAAGAAATATTAGTTAGTATCGGCTGGGCCCGGTGGCTTACGCCTGTAATCCCAGCACTTTGGGAGGCCAAGGCAGGCGGATCACAAGGTCAGGAGATCGAGACCATCCTGGCTAACACGGTGAAACCCCATCTCTACCAAAAATACAAAACATTAGCTGGGCGTGGTGGCGGGCGCCTGTAGTCCCAGCTACTCGGGAGGCTGAGGCAGGAGAATGGCATGAACCCGGGAGGTGGAGCTTGCAGCAAGCCAAGATTGCGCCACTGCACTCCAGCCTGGGCGACGAGTGAGACTCTGTCTCAAAAAAAAAAGAAATATTAGTTAATATCACACAAGCCTGATATTCAATGTTAGAGGCAGCTATGCAAATGTCCCCAGGCCCTGACACCCACAGGGATGAGCAGGTACCAAGGGTACCACCCTTCACTTCCAGGAGCTGGAAGGCGGGAAGGCAGAGCCAGTGTCCGCTAGCACTACATGAACGTGGCAGCTAAGCATTGGCACAGGTCTTCATGGCTCTATCCCAAGCACCTAAGAGGAAATTAAAGCCCCTTAAAATAAAATTAAGAGACTTAGAATAAGGGTGACACTAAACATAATGCTATTTGTTGTTTTCCCCGAAAAACATGCCCTACGGAGAATGAAGATTGCATGTCCCTGGAGCGGTAAATCGCAAGGGTTCTGAACTCCCTGGGTATCCTGAAAGAGGAAGTGGCGAGCAGCCCGAGCTCTAGATCTTGCACCTCCAAGTATGAGAGCTGGTTAAAAAGGCAGAGTCTCAGAGCCCAGCCCAGCCTCTGACCCAGTCAGAATATTATTTTAACAAGATCCCCAGGTGATTCCTGAGCCCATTAAAGTTTGAGAAATGCTGGTCAAGAAGATCAAACCTGTTGACTGATGAGTAAACAAATTCAATTTCCTGTGGTCGTGAAGACAGCAAGGATAGACTTCATCACCCCCAGTATACATATTAAATAGCGTAGGGATCAGACGGATCACAAGGTCAGGAGATTGAGACCATCCTGGTTAACATGGTGAAACCCTGTCTCTACTAAAAATACAAAAAAAAAAAAAAAAAAAGCCAGGCCTAGTGGTGGGCACCTGTAGTCCCAGCTGGAGGCTGAGGCAGGAGAATGTCGTGAACCCAGGAGATGAAGCTTGCAGTGAGCCAAGATCGCGCCACTGCACTCCAGTCTGGGTGACAGAGCGAGACTCCATCTCAAAAAAAAAAAAAGTGATTTCAGTATTTTTAAGTGGTTGAAAAAAAGAAGGATATTTGCGAGACATGAAAATTTGATGACATTCAAAATCTGGTGCCCATAAATAGAGTTTTATTAACACAACCACATTCACTCATTCGTGTCTTATCTATGGCTGCCCCTTTGCTACCTCGGCAGAGTTGAGTCCCTGCAAAAGAGACTGTATGGGCCTCAAAGCCTAAATGTGTGCCCTCTGGTCCTTTACAGAAAAAGTTTGTGACCTCTGGGTTAATGGAATATTAGGGTATTCAAACTGGGAGAGATGTTTAAGATCGTGTTTGTTGATGGGAAAACAAAAGCAAAAGGGAGTGTGCTCAAAGCTAGTTAGTGCAGGACCCAGACCTCCTGTGTGAGTTGATGCTTCTGTGTCATACCCTGTCCCTTCCCTGTGACACCCCTTTTCTGACTCCTTTCCATGCAGCCACCATGCTCGTTCATGCATCTCAGCCCGTGCTTGTGTTCGTTGGAAAGACCCCCCCTTCTCCTCCACTTCCGTCAGTCCCAGGCTTTTCAGATCCTACATGTCCCTTTACGTGGTTCTCCAGCCTCTTAAAATTGCCCTGACTGTGCAGTCTAAAGGCTGCTCACTTGCCAGACACACTTGTAAGACGTGCCACCTTCCTGATTCCAGAGTAAGAACCTCAGGCCCTCCTCTGAATGCTTTGAAGTCTAAACATCAGGCCCATGAGTACTCCACCCTTCGCCTGCACTTTTTTTTGACAGCCCAGAGGAGGATGTCTGAGCCAACATCTTTATGAGGCTGGTTGGAGGCCTTCGGGGAAAGGTCATTTTAGAACCACAGGAACCTCCCTTTCTTCCTCTAGCAGTTACGTAAAACTCACGTGTGTGACAAATCTGGTTGCTCTTGAAGATGGACCAGTTTCTTTCCCATACATTTTATGATTCCAGAAATCAGTCATTCTGGACATTTCTAACTGGTGGATGCTCCATCTACTCTGTGTCAAGCACTGTCCCTGGGGCTAGAGACAGAACCTTGCTCTTGGGAACATTGTGGAGTAATACTAAGGGATATGAGACCTCGTACCTCATCTTCACTTTCCGGAAACGACCCTGACCCTCATAGTGGAAAGAAGCGTACGCTCTGTCTCCTAGATGGTAGCTAGCCTAGATCAGTGGGAATCTGACCTAGGCCACAAGTCAGTTCTTTGTCCACGTAGCAGTATCTGCAGCTCTTGAGATGCTAACCTCACTGCTGAAAAGATTATGGCTTGCCTGATGCAACTTGCCTTTTACAGGCAGCTAGAACCGCAGAGGCCTCAGAGAATTCAGAATCACAGCTCCCCAGGTGGGATCCAGGAACCTGTGGCCAAGGTGCTTATGGTGCTGTCTTTTGGTTTTAGTTTGTTTTCATGGATGAGGCCTCTTTGCCCATTAGGACTGTTGCCTTGATTTACACATGGTGGTGGCACTTCATCATCATGTGTACAACTGGTTGGCCAGTTCATCAGGCCAACCAAGTGGGGTCATAGATCTCCTTGTTCAGGAATTCAGGGAACTCAGTGGCTGTCATGTCTTCAGCACTTCATTGAAAACCAAGTGGTTAACATTTGGCACTAGTGCAGCTTCCTGCCATTTGCCACTTTCACCTTGAGCAGAGGTGTTTTGTTTCCTCATCTCGCTTCCCAGCCTCCAGGTGTGTGGTTCGGGAAGGATTCCCTGGGAGCTCTTGCACACGCGTAGAGCAAGAGGTACTATGCATGTCTGGGCTGGGTCACTTCCGCCTTTCCTTCGATTTCCCCCCCCCCCCCCAGAGGAGATTTGGGATGGTCTGTCGTGTTCGAGTGTGAAACAGCCTTAGAGTTCTTTCTAGGTCCATTTGAGTCTAAGAATAACTACCCAGTGGCTGCCGGAAGGCTGTGAAGCCACATACCAATTGTATCAAGGCATCTCTGCTAAATGTTTTTTGTCTCCCTGTAGAAAGAAGCAGGTGACCTATTACAGATGGCAGTTGGAGGTAGGAACCTCCTAAAGTCATGCCATGTACTTCTCAGGGCATTCCAGCTACTCACTACAGGGTACCCTATGCCTATAGAAATCCAAGCAGAGATCAGACAACACTATGAGAAAGATGCAGAAGAAATGCCAGATTAAATTTCCTCTAAGGTTCTGTCCAATACCAAGATTCCAATAAGGGTGTTTTTGTTGCTGTTGTTAGTTCCCTTTAATCTTGATGTGGATTAAGATCGCTATCCTAAAATAGAGCTTTTGGGATTAGAACAAAATAGCCTATTTTAGGAACAATCGTAAATGGATTTGTGATTACTGACTTTTACAGGCCCATAATGATAACATGGAATAGAAGATAACTCATACCTGGTAAAAGAGATGAAAACTCGTAATTTGACTAGTTTCTCACTTTAGTAGACAAAGTCTTACCAAGCACGTAGAATCGGTTTGCCTCTGATCTCCTCTGTTCAGGTTCAGGGCTGTGATGACCCATTCAGGCTGTGGGATTTTGGTTCAGAAATCTGATCATCTGATCTGATCCCTCTCAAATTCTCTCCCAGAAGCCACCTCCTGCTGCATATGAAGTTGGGGGATTATCCCCATGAATCCTTGGAGAGAAGTTCACCTTCATGAATCCTTGTAGAGGCGTCTCTTTTGAGATGATTTCTTTTTTTTTTTTTTTCTTGTTGCCAAGGCTGGAGTATAGTAATGCAATCTCAGCTCATTGCAATCTTCAGTCCCGGGTTCAAGCGATTCTCCTGCCTCAGCCTCCCAAGTAGCTGGGACTGCAGGTGTGAGCCACCACATCTGGCTAATTTTGTATTTTTAGTAGAGATGAGGTTTCACCATGTTGGCCAGGCTGGTCTCAAACTCCTGTCCTCAAGTGATCCACCTGCCTCGGCCTCCCAAAGTGCTGGGATTACAGGTCTGAGCCGCTGCGCCCGGCCTCTTTTGAGATGATTTCAACTTATTTTTCTCACTTTAGTACTTGAAAAAGGAAAGTTATCCAGTCAAGATAGGTGTTTTTTTGTTTGTTTGTTTGTTTGTTTGTTTTGTTTTGCTTTTTCTTTTTCGGTGGAAGTTGAAAGTAAAAAGAAAAGCAAACCCTGGTTGTGTGGCATTCAGTCAACCGGGGCTTGGTTAACTCACTGTCCCACCAGCTTATGTTTCGTCAGTCATCTCGGGCACTTCAAGATACTGAAGAGCCTTCTGAATCATCAAGAAAAAATAAAATCTTGTTACTAATAGTTTCATGGTAAGCGGGTTTGGTTTCATCATCATTTATTGAAAAATAGCAATCTGTATATAACATTACTGGGCACCTAGCTATGTGCTACCTCAAGCGAGTCGATTCACCAAATACTCCAGGACCCCATCGTGTGAACTGGCCGATAGCAAAACACGTCCCTGAATGTAGTGGAGCTGTTTGATGTGAGACCATGTTCAGACACGGAAATGCCACAATGAAGAGAGAAGGGTCCTGTCCTCATAAAGCTTGATTCTAGGCCTTTCACTACTCAAACAAGGAAGAGTTACTTTCTACCGCTCCAAGGGCCAAATGGGACCTGCACCTGGGGTGCCTGCAGAGCAGAGTGCACTGGAAGGTTCTCTGCGCCTTCTCTCCTGGCCCTGGTGCTGTGTCTCGGGGTCACCATCGGTCCACTGTGCCTGCCTGCATCGTAACTGGAACCTGTGCTGTATTGTACTCAATCTCGTTTTCTCGCGCTGCTAATTGTGTGTAGCATTTCCTGTGTGTAGCCTTTCTCCTACTAACCTGGCAGTTTTTCTCCTTCTCTTATCTTTTACAGGGCTGTCATGTCCGCTTCTTAAAGGTAGTTCTTCCTCCGCTCTCTCCTTGTCCACTTTTCTTCCACAAAAACACTTGCCTCGGTTTTTGTGGCTCCCAGGCCTCAGCCTGCAGCCATGCTCTCCACCCTTAAGGATGCACTGCGTGTTCTGGTAGCTTGAATCTCACACCTACTTGTGTCTTAGTCTGTGTGCTCCCCTCCAAGCAGCCATGACCCTCCCATGAGAAAAAACGTCATGTCTTAATCACCCAGAGAATAGACTAGTCTGCCCTCCTCTTCAGATTAGGTTAGTTTAAAATTTTACCTGCAGGCACAGTGTCTCACACCTGTAATCCCAGCACTTTGGGAGGCCAAGGCAGGTGGATCACCTGAGGTCAGGTGTTCAAGACCAGCCTGCCCAACATGGTGAAACCCTGTCTCTTCCAAAAAAATAAATAAATAAATACAAAAATTAGCCAGGCATGATGGCAGGTGCGTGTAATCCCAGCTACTCGGGAGGCTGAGGTAGGAGAATCGCTTGAACCTGGGAGGTGGAGGTTGCAGTGAGCTGAGATCGTGCCATTGCACTCTAGCCTGGGCGACAGAGTGATACTCCGTCTCAAAAATAAGTAAGTAAGTAAGTAAATAAATAAATAAATAATAAAATTTTACCAAGCAAATATCAAAACCTATCAGTGATTAAAGTTCAAGTCTGTATTGAAAGCATCCAATGAACAGAAAGAGTGCATCTTTAAATGGACAACTCATTTTCCTTTCTTTCTGTTAACATATCTTTCAATCACATATGAGTTAAGACTCATTTTCAGTTTTATAGGCATACATCTGCATTAGCATGCAATCAGTATGGTGTATTTACACTACATGAGTGTGTTCATATGGACGATGTAGTGTAATATATCATAGGCTGAAATCCTCTAATTGTTCTGATGTTCTTAATGCCTGGCTTAATCCTTCTCAATCTTATTTCGTTTTTTCTCATTTTTTGATGTTTTCCCAACTCAATTGTTGCAACCTAATCAACCATTCTATCCCCAGACTATGGAGGGGGAATTTTGCAACTTGCATGTAAATGATTTTAAAAACCTGGTCTATTATTGTCATTTCTGATAGCGCCGCTCTCTTCTGGGAAGCTGGTTAGGGCCACACACCAGCTGTGCTCTCAGCGTATTGCCTGTGTTCGTAATTAAAATCAGCCCGAGATTGTTGCAGTGCTTTCATGTTCATATTGGAACAAACTGGAAAATTTAAACCCTCAAATGCTCGAGTGAAGGATTTGCAAAGGATTAAACCCTACTCCCCCACCACAAGCTGGAATCAACATATAATACTTTCTCAAAAACACTGCCCTAAAGAAAGCATCTAAGGCCAGGCGTGGTGGCTCACACCTGTAGTCTCAGCACTTTGGGAGGCCGAGGCAAGTGGATCACAAGGTCAGGAGATGGAGACCATCCTGGCTAACATGGTGAAACCCCGTCTCTACTAAAAATACAAAAAAATTAGCCGGGTGTGGTGGTGGACACCTGTAGTCTCAGCTACTCAGGAGGCTGAGGCAGGAGAATGGTGTGAACCCGGGAGGTGGAGCTTGCCGTGAGCCAAGATTGCGCCACTGCACTCCAGCCTGGGCGACAGAGCAAGACTCCATACCAAAAAAAAAATATATCATCTAATAAGTAATGTTTTTAGAGTTTCTCATCTCTAGAACTTGTATCTGACCCTGCAGATGTGTGTGTTAGAGGAACCACAGGAGATTTGTGACCTAGAGATACTGGAAATGAGAAAAAAAATACTCCTTGAGGTTTCGTAAGTCTTGCAGAGTGTGGTAAATACTGTGTGTGAAAACTGCCTTTCAAGGCTTCTGTTACTGCCCCCCGCACCCCGCCCTTGTCTGTGTTTGAAAACCCTGCCCCGTGATTCAATGCAGAGTGTTGACTTTGGATACACAGCGCCAGAGGTCGGCCACACCTGAATACACTGAGCCTCTGTGCAACTTCTTCCCGTGGAGTAAAACCCTCCAGCATTCTCAGAGGAGAGAGGCACCCCTTGATCACAGGTGGAAACAGTTCCTGTTTAAAAACCAAGTAAACCCCTCTCATTGCACCCCTGCTACTTCAGAGGAACACCTCCACTCTGATGGAAGGAACTCGTACTTGAGTCCTGGAACCCTAATTGGGACCCAAACCTCTCCCACCTGTGTGGCCTGATGTGCCTGAGCGCTGTTTGTATCCTTGTTATTATGTTGAAAACTTTGTTATTCCAAAGAAACATGTGAATCACAGGGCTTAGTTTCCCAGCATGTCGGAAAGCTGGGTGCTGGTGTAAAACTCAGATGTGGCTGAAAAGGGGACTAATGAGAGGGGAGAAAAATAAGAAGAAAGAGTTAGGGTGAGGCTTTCACCTCCCTGGGTTCCTGCCTGGCTCCTCCTATCTCTAATGAGGGGCTGTCCCTGCCCTCTTCTCCTTAAGGGCTGTCCCTCTTCTTCCACCTGCTGGGCAACGTGGCTGTCACCTCGTCATTCCAAGAAAGCAACAGGGTGTGGCGAGGAAGTGCCACACTGCCTGGGTTCAAGGGTTCAAATCCTAGCTCCACCATTTCATGGCTGTATAGCCTGGGGCCCCTCAGCTTACCTCTCTTGCCTCAGTTTCTCCAAGTCTAAAATGGAAATGGTAAAGGATCAACCTCCTAGGGATGTTGGGAGGATTAAATGAGTAAGTACGGAAAGTGCCTAGAGCAGTGCCTGGCTAGATTTTTGTTTGCTGCAGTCATCACTCTCAGCCTTTTCTCTACCTTCCATCCCCAGGAATTATGAATGACAGAGTTTTCCCTAATGGAGGTGTCACTGTGCATTGCTGGTTTCCAAAAAGCCATTGCCAAGTTAATGTGAACCCTTCATTGTCCTTTTTTTTTTTTTTTTTTTTTTTTTTTTTGAGATGGAGTCTCTCTTTCACCCAGGCTGGAGTGCAGTGGTGCAATCTCGGCTCACTGCAACCTCCACCTCACAGGTTCAAGCAATTCTCCTGCCTCAGCCTCCCAAGTAGCTGGGACTACAGGTGCACGCCACCATGCCCAGCCAATCTTTTTTTTTTTTTTTTGGAGAGAAAGGGGTTTCACCATATTGGCCAGGCTGGTCTTGAACTCCTGACCTTGTGATCCACCCACCTCGGCCTCCCACAGTACTGGGATTACAGTTGTGAGCCACCGCACCCAGCCTCATTGTGCTTTCTAAACCACTCCCGGACCCCAGGTTGGGAGACCCCAGTTGTACATTAGGTACAAATAACCCATCAGGTAGGAACGTGCCCCCTGCACCCCACCCTACTCCCACCTGCAGCAGTGAAGCAAGGCCATCTTGCATTCATTTAAGAATAGGGATGAGAAGTGTCAAGTCAACAAAGTCCCTTTTCTGACATGCTTTGTGTTGGTGCTCATTTTTGATGTTTCCTGTGTGGTTTTGTTATGAGGACAAGAAACGGGCTACTCTACCTGAGAAAGAAAATGTCACCCGCATGTTGGAAATTCACCCTGACCCAGGCAGTGATAATAGTGTACCACTGCTCGCTCACACCTCTCTTCATGTGGCTTCCTTGGCTTGGTCATGAGCTAATCTTTACCTTGTGGCTTTTTCTGAAAATAGACTTGTCAACACTCAGTCTGAGGCTGGCCCCCAGTCACTGGTTCTCTCTGTTGACAGGCTGCAAAGAATCACGCAGGAAGGGCCCTGTCCGTGAGTTACCAGTGGTCATGGGTGGGCAGCCAGGTCTGCTCAAAGCTGGTGGCTTGGGTGGGGGCAGGCAGGACACAGCCGTGGTCTCAGCTCTTACTAGGGGTATTCCTTTTGTGACTACATTCCCCCAGGCCCTCACAGCCTGTGGATACCCTTAGGGTCACAATAATTATATTAATTTAGACTCCCTGGCTCTTTCCTGGCCCATTGACATAAAACCTCTGTTCACTTCCAAAGCCCAGCAGTCACAGCTGGGAGATCCCAGGAGTATCTCCTGTGGTGGTAAAGTGATCCGATCACACACTTCTCCTCTCCAGTGTGAGGCCTCTGCTTGCATCCCAGCCATGTTCCCCGCCACTGCTTCCCTCGGGGAGAATGCCCCCTTGTGAGTCCACGCCCCTCAAGCTACCAGACCTCATGCAGGGGCCAGAGTGCTAGGGTGCAAATACCATGTGTAAAGGGAAAAGTCTCTTGACCTCAGCTGCCCTTGTGCCCTCAGGCCTGTGCTCACCGTTGGAGACAGGAAACACCTACCTCCACCTTGCCCTCAGGCAGCCCCTTCTTCTGGAGACCAGCTCCTCAGTCCTGTCCAAGTCCCCTGAGGGCAGCTGGGAAGCCCCTGTGTTTTCAGGAGAAGTCTCCCTGTTCCACTGCCTCATCTCTTCCCCTTCCTGGAATGCGAATTTGTCTTCTGACGCTGCCACCTGGCAGCAGGCAATGGCTGGGGCAAGACTACTCAGAATGGCAGCAGCCACCAGCCCCGAGCTCTGATCACTCCCTCACCACTGCAGGATGGGAGGGCTCCCAGGCCTGCAGGACGAGGAAGGAGTGTTGACCCATTTTCCAGATGAAGAAACAGGCCTCAGAGAAGTGAGCAGTGCCTTTACTGCTGTCCCAGACCACTGCTGGCAGACCCCAGATCCCACGCTTGTCACCCTCCTGAGCGCCCCCAAGGTCGCCTGTGAGCTGCCTGACACAGAGGGCCCGGAGAATAGCCCAGAACAGTGCAGCTGCTGCTAGCCTTGGAAGCAGGTGTCCCATTGAGCTATAATGAGGCCCCTCGGTTTTAAAAACTGGTGTGGATTAAAAAGGCTCAGTCAGGGTAGGATGAAATCAATGATTATGGAAATATTGTGCTAAATTTAATGACAGTCAGCCGTGCTTTCCAATTGCTTGCTCCTGTCAGGGACATTTTATAAAAATGTTCCGTTGAGTAGTTGAGCAGTATTATCCAGCATTTCAGGGATAGGATGTTTTGTTTTGTTTTGTTTTGTTTTCTCTGTGAGGATGCCCAGTCATCCTGTTTTCCTTTTCTGCAGCAGCTGCACAGCCATGGAGGGAAGGCTCTGGAACCTTCTTCCTCGGGGAACTGGGCTTTATTGCCAGTTATAGCTTGGGTGTGTTTTTTGTTACTGGTTTTTATTGACTTCAGGAGCTGCTGTTCTGTGCTCGCTTAGCTCCAATTGGATTTTCCCAGAAGTGGCTTTGTCATTGAACCCTGCCCTCGTGTGACTGTCATTACTTCTCACTATTTTCCAGGTCGTTCTTTGTTTCTAAGACAAACACAGTGGCTCCCTTGGACTACTCCAGGGTCCCCTGCAGCCCTCACTGCCTCCTCTCCCCCCAGGCCCTGTCTTGGATCTGTGGCTTGCAGAATCTGCACCCAGTCAAGGGTTTGGAAAGATTCGGGAGACACAGAAAGGCCTACAACTGTTTGGATCTTTGTTTTCTAGAAATAGAGCACCCAGAGATCCTAAAACCCACTTTTGGCATCTATAGTTCCATTGGCATTCTATAGTTCCGTTGGCATTTTGCAAAGTCCCGGCACTTACATTAGTGATTCAGGTCATCTACTATAAAGGGTACAGTTTTTTGCATCTGCGTAGATACAATTTTGTGTCTTGTTTGTGCCGTCTTGCCCTATTTATTGGGACTTTACCTCTCTCTGTATGGCAGACTAGTGAACCTTAGGTGGATTTCTGCTAAAAGATCCCAAAGTGCAGTTGCTTCCGAAACTGAATACCACAAGAGGGCAGTAAAGATTTGCAAATGAAAGATTCCATGATGCCTGCACACAACAAATAGCAATGAACTTTTCCCTGGATGTCTTTACATTTTAGTGGACATAAAGATGAGATCAGCACCTTGTGCTCCCAATTGCTCCTTGGCTTTAGAGGGTCTTCAGTGTGCTGCAAAGAAGTCAAGGGTTTTAGGCCGGGCGCGGTGGCTCAAGCCTGTAATCCCAGCACTTTGGGAGGCCGAGACGGGTGGATCACGAGGTCAGGAGATCGAGACCATCCTGGCTAACACGGTGAAAACCCGTCTCTACTAAAAAATACAAAAAACTAGCCGGGTGAGTTGGTGGGCGCCTGTAATCCCAGCTACTCGGGAGGCTGAGGCAGGAGAATGGCGGGAACCCGGGAGGCGGAGCTTGCAGTGAGCTGAGATCGGGCCACTGCACTCCAGCCCGGGCGACAGAGTGAGACTCCGTCTCAAAAAAAAAAAAAAAAAGTCAAGGGTTTCCCCAGAGCCGGATGGCTCCTTCAGTCTACTCTTGCTTGCACAGGGCCCTAGCCCATTTTCTATCTTCCCGGCTTTTTTTTTTTTTTTTTTTTTTTTGAGACAGAGTCTTGCTCTGTCACCCAGGCTGGAGTGCAGTGGCTCAATCTCGGCTCACTGCAAGCTCCGCCTCCCGGGTTCAGGCCATTCTCTTGCCTCAACCTCCTGAGTAGCTGGGACTACAGGCACCTGCCACCACACCCGGCTAATTTTTTGTATTTTAAGTAGAGACAGGGTTTCACCGTGTTAGCCAGGATAGTCTCGATCTCCTGACCTCGTGATCCACCCGCCTCGGCCTCCCAAAGTGCTGGGATTACAGGCGTGAGCCACTGCACCCAGCCTCTTCCTGGCTTTTTTTAGCACCAGAGAAATCCCCAGTTCGAGGCCATGTTGCTGACAGTCTGAGAAACTATTTACTTTGATGATGTTTCTGAGTTCATGTGATTCTTGACCCTGCCACAGCCAACCCATAAAGCCAGCATGGTGTTAATTCCCAAGGGGAACATTCGTAGCAGGAAAAGGAATAGGTTTCCAAAAATTATTAAGCGCTCAAAGGTCTTGAACAATGCTATGTCATGGCTGCATCAGTGTGCACTGGGCCTTCCTCTAAGCTGGGCATCAGATGCAAGTGTGCCATTAGCTCCCTGGTGGGAGAAAAACATTTTTGCACATGGAAAAACTTAAGGTCGTTGGTGGGGAATCCTCATGTAAGCCTGGAGATTTAACGGTTGGGGAGAACGTGGTACAAGGGCAAACCGCCTTTCCAGGAGGTGTTCAGCAGGTGAGACAAGGGGTGCGCCATCGAGATTAGCCATCCTAACAGATGTGTCAATTATCAACAGACAAATCTGGGAAACAGGGAAAAAAATTGGTTGGCTGTAAAGAAAATCACACCCCGGGATACTAGAGGTGAATATTATGTGGTATGAAAAGAACCAAGCACTTTGCAGTTTCCACATCTGGCAAAGTGCCAACACATCAGGGTCCCACATTTCTCCTTGGAGTATGGCTCGGTTGCCATGACAACAGAGGCCCTCTCGCTGCCTGTGAATTTATTTTAACCGTGGCAACAGCTAAAGTGGGTGTGTCTGTGAAAATATTTCTCGTTAAGAAAATGATTGAATGTGTTGCCCTTAAATTTTGCTCTGCTGAATACATACTTCATTCACCACCATTGTTTGTCTGCAAAATTTCCTTTTCCTGTGCTGCCCGGCATAGCAAGCATTGTGGAAGAGCCTGAATAGTGATTTAATTCTAGTGCTCTTGAGATTCTTAATTGTCACTGTTCTGATAGATTAAGGAGATACAGACATCGTATTGAAATCTTAACTGCAAATGAGGATGAATGATTTGAGAACCTGCACAATACACAGCAAGGGTCATCAAACTGCAGTCCACAGCCCAGACCCCAGCTGCTGCCTGTTCTCACCATTAAGGCTTTATTGGAACACAGCTTCCCTCCTTTACTCACTTTTGTAGCTTTCAAGCTATAATGGCAGAATTTGAGAGTTACGACAAAGACAGCATTTGGCACACAAAGCCACAAATATTTACTACCTGGACCTTTACAGAAAAAGTTTGCTTACCCTCGATGTAGGAGGAAGAGCGCTAGATTCAAAGACCAGAGTTCTGGATTCAGAGCTCAGGATGGAAAACTGATTTAGACATATCACAGTGCCTCCTGGGCTCATTCTCCTCATCTGTAACATGGGCAGCCTTGATGAGACTATCCCCAAGTTTCTTTTGAATTCTAAAAGCTCTATCATCCTCCTGCCGTTAGTCAATGATTACAGCCCAGATGGGGCAACCCTTAGCACAGGGAAATATACAGCATGATCCAGCATCCAGTTTCAGGGCCTCTGTAGGGAACAGCAGCATCCTTCTCTTCCTCCCCTAGCACTGCCACGAAGCGACTGTAGTGAAGTTAGCTCCTAGACCTCAGCATCTTCATCTGCATCCTAGGCAGGTCAGACTCCCCAGGGACCCTTCTCCCCAGAACCAGACCCTCAGACCCGTCTGGTTCTGAGGCCCTTGCTGCAGTTGCCAGCAGGAGAAGGAATGATGCACGTCTGTGATTTGCCGGTCACCTGTGATTCTCGCCTCTGGGAGAAAACTCCAAGTGGCAGGTGTTGACCCAGTTGTGTGGGAGGAATCACCTAGGCCCTTATTTCCAGGTTACACTTACAGATCAGATTGTGCAAGCAGAAAAATGCCGTCAGAAGGAAGTGGGGTGGCTTGGGGGACTGACTAAGGATCACTGTTAAGCTCCCCTTCTTAGTCCACTCGGGCTGCTGTAGCAAAATACCATAAACTGTGTGGCTTACAAACTGCATATGTTTATGTCTCTTAGTTCTGAATGCTGGGAAGTCTAAGATCAAGGCAGGTGAGGTGTCTGGTGAAGGCTCACTTTCTGATTCACAGATGGCATCTTCTGGCTTTGCCCACATATGGTAGAAGGGATGAGGAGCCTCTCAGGCCTCTTTTTATTAAAGTTTTTTTTGTTTAGAGACAGGATGTCATTCTGATAGGAGTGCAGTGGCACAATCAGTGTTCACTGCAGCCTCGAATTCCTGGGCTCAAGCAATCCTCCCGCTTCAGCCTCCTGAGTAGCTAGGACTACAGGTGCACACCACCGTGCCTGGCTAATTTTTTAAATTATTTTTTGTAGAGATGGGGTCTCACTATGTTGACGAGGCTGTTCTCAAACTCCTGGCCTCAAGCTATCTTTCTGCCTCAGCCTTTCAAAAGTGCTGGGATTAGAGGCATGAGCCTGGGGTCACACCCACTCTCTGAGGCCTCTTTTATAAGGGCCCTAATCCCATTTATGAGGGATCCACCCTTATGACCTAGTCACCTTCCAAAGACCTTGCTTCCTGATACCATCACTTGGGGCTAAGGATTTCAACATGTGAATTTGAGGGACACACATTCAAACCATAGCACCTTCCAAGACCACTTTCTATATTGTGGAAGGAAAGATGTGTTTTTGTTTTGACATCTGGACATAAAACACATATACACAGCCAGATCTGAGAAAGAAGTACAGTTAGAAATTCCAACCATGAATTTAGACACACAACGCAAAAGAAACCAAGAGCCTGCCTTCAGGAATTAGGCTGCCTTAACTCTGGGCTTCTTCCTCTTCTCTTCGACTTTTCATGGTGAGATTAAAATGCCTGTCCTTGTGCAGTTGGGCACAAGGGAACTTGTTTGTGACCTCCCCAAAAAGGACACAAACAAGTAATTTTCATTTATTCTGAAATTGCTGGGGATCCCCCGCCAATTTCACATTCAGGAATCTATCCTGGGGACTTCAAGGATGCACACAGATTTGGACCACAAAACTGTTCATCTGCATGTTATTGAAAACAGAACTGGGAACAACCTAGGTGTCTAATGGTAAGGAATGGTTACATCAACTACAGTAGAGCCATGTAGTGCGATATGATGCAGTCACTCAAATCATGTGGCAGCAGAGTGCTTATAACCAGAAGTTCACAATAAGAAAAAGGGAGAAGCAGGTTACAAACAATCTGATTCTGTCCGTATCACATAGGAAATCATGAAAAGAAAGGATTAGGAGAATGTCCACCAAAATGTTATTAATGATTACCTCTGGGTGATAAAATTATAGAATTTTAGTATAATATGCTGCCAAAGTGAGTATAAAATTATAAATGTTTTAGGCCAGCTGTGGTGGCTCACACCTGCAATCCCAGCACTTTGGGAGGCCAGATCACTTGAGGTCAGGACTTCAAGACCAGCCTGCTCAACATGGTAAAACCCCGTCTCTGCTAAAAATATAAAAATCAGCCAGGCATGGTGACATGTGCCTGTAATCCCAGCTACTCAGGAGGCTGAGGCATGAGAATCGCTTGAACCCAGGAGGCGGTGCTTGCAGTGAGCTGAGATCACACCACTGCACTCCAGCCTGGACGACAGAGCGAGACTCCATCTCAAAAATAAATAAAAATAAATTTAAAAATTATAGATGTTTTAAATTTTCTTCTATTTTTTTCTGTTATCCATGCCTGTTAAATTTTTAAAATGAGCGGGTATACTTTTATAACAAGAGGCAGGCTTGCTGTAGAAATTATTTTAAAGCAACATTTCTGCCTCTTCAAAATGTTATATGAAAAGCTGCCTCCCCCATATACTCTACTCATTGCTTCTGCAAATATTTGAGGACCACCATGCCCAGACACCATCGTAGGCACTGGAGCTGTGCCAAGGAACAAAACAGACAAGCTGTCCGTGCTCATCCCAGTGGCTGAAAAAGGTAACAAACAAGTAGAGAAATATAGAATCGGTAATGAGAAGAGACGGAGGGAGTATGCACCACAGAAGCTGGTCCAGGGAAAATGTCAGAAGAGATAGAAGGGAGTCCTGTGCCTATCTGGGTCAGAGGAAGCGCCCAACTGCAAAGGACCTCAGGTGGCAGCGTGCTTGGCGTGTCCCAGCAGATGAAGTATTAAACCAGAGAACAGAGGACATTTTATTTACTCTAACTGTGCTACCCAGGAGGCTATCATGCCCGTTAAGTAGCATCATCTTAACCTGTTGCCCCGTTACCGAGTAGAAGATAATAGATATCATGACTTGGAGCTTGTTAGAAATACACAGACCATATTCCACTAATGATACCGTGAAAACCCTCAGTTCCTTTGTGACTTTCTGCTTCCGAAACACTTGATCTCTCTTAACTCACATTTCAGTGGGTGCAGGTAAAGGCATTACCTTAGAGGTGTGATGCTGTGCTGGACATCCTTGGCTATATATTGCATGGCTATTTCTGTTAACCATGCCCTGTTACATGGAACAGCAATGAATCACCATCGGTGGTGTTTTGCCAATGTTGTTCAGATGAACTGTGAATACAGAGGACTTTCATCATTGCACAAAAAATGGTAGGAGAAATCCACAATTATTCATTTGTTCCTAAGGTTGGTCATCGCTGGCCTGTCTGTCCGTGGAATCTTAGATGTAGAAAGAAGCTTCTGTTGTCAAGTTCATCTCTCCACACATTGCAACTGTCTTTGATAAGTATATTAATCGAAGCCTTATTTTCAAGAATGCTAAGAGATCATGTATTTTTGAAGACATATTTACAGAATAGGTGAGAATGAACACATTTACAGTGGAATGTAGTTATGTTACTGGAAAGAAGTCCTGACCCAGACCCCAAGAGAGGGTTCTTGGATTTCATGGAAGAAAGAGTTTGGGGCAAGTCCACAGAGTAAAGTGAAAACAAGTTTACTAAGAAAGTAAAGGAATAAAAGAACGGCTACTCCATAGGCAGAGCAACCCCCAAGGGCTGCTGGTTGGCTATTTTTATGGTTATTTCTTGATCACATGCTTAAAAAGGTATGGATTATTCATGAGTTTTCTGGGAAAGGGGCAGGGAGTTCCCAGCACTGAGGGTTCCTTCCCTTTTTAGACCATATAGGGTAACTGCTGGATGTTACCATTGCATTTATAGACTGTCATGATGCTAGTGGGAGTGTCTTTTAGCATGTAAATGTATTATAATTAACATAATGAGAAGCAAGGAGGCCAGAGGTCACTTTCCTCGCCATCTTGATTTTGGCAGGTTTTGGCCGGCTTCATTACTGCATCCTGTTTTATCAGCAGGGTCTTTGTGGCCTGTACCTTCTGAGAACAGTCCTGCTGACCTCCTGTTTCATCCTGTGATTAAGAATGCCTGACCTCCCGGAAGCACAAATGCAGCCCAGCAGGTCTCAGCCTCATTTTACCCAGCCACTATTCAAGAGGGAGTGGCTCTGGTTTGAACGCCTCTGACAATTAGACATTAAACAGTACTTCAGAGGGCTGCCCAGAAGTTCTATGATTATAAAATGGACCCACTGGGAGCCCTGGAGTTATGGTTCAGATTCTGATTCTTAACTATAGATGAATCTTTGGACCTATATTCATACTGGAGATAAATCAGCATGCCTTGTAAGAATTTCTGGGCAGAGGGCTATTGTATTAGAGGTCAGAAATTTCTATTTTTATGGTCTGTCTGTTTTTCCACATAGTGTATATTCATTATATAAAATTCAAACACAGCAGAGTATCTATGGTATTAAATTAAACCCTTTGGAATTGCTGTTAAGGTGGGTCAGGCTGTCACAGCTCAGCAGCTGCAAACTTTTAACCATCCAGCCCCTCATAGATATACAATGTAAGTCATTTGTCGCAAGCACCTCTCAATTTTAATTTGAAAAACCCCCTAATAGGGAGCTGAATGTGGAGAGCTTCTCACATTACAGATGGACAGCTTCAGACACTGATGTTTTTACGCATGTACCATAACCCCCACGCAGGCGAATTTGGGTTTGCAATATTCAGATTCACTTTGTGTGATTTGCTTTACAGAATGCCACCACAGGAGCCCTTTGAATGGTTAATAGCTTCAATGACTGCAAACTATTGTGACTTTTCAAGAATGTATCTGTGGTATAAAGTGAGACACATGTCAGTCATCAGTAAATTTTCAAATGAGGAAGGAACACTGCCTGGTCTCACAGCCTAGCCTGGTCACTCAAGTGGCATCACAATGCCAAACTTCACCAAATGCAAATATGCCATTTGTTGAGTAACGTAAAAATCCTGGATTCTGGGCTGTTGAATCATAGCTAATAACTGTGAGGTGCTTTAGTCCCATTTTGAAAAAAAGAACATGTTACAGCTTCTGCATTTAGTGTCACTTCATTCCATTTACAACATTATGTATTATGATTCCCATTTTCATTCCCTTTTAAAAATTTGTGCCATTTTATTAAGTCAGGGTCTTTTCCTACTGCAGTCTTAACCCAGCCCCTTAGAGGGCTTCCGTAGGCTTTCCGGAAATCAGGGTGGACATCTAGAGCCAATACCCATTGCCTCTCCTGCCACCCTTAGGAGGGTATGGGAGCCCATGGGGATGTGCCTCAACCTCACAACAGGTCATAAGCTCCTGCAAAGCCCATTTGTAGCCTCACACATCTCTGCAGGTCACAGGGTTTCTGGTCTGTGAGTTAGCCCACAGAACCCTAGCCCGGGCAGCATTCAGTTGCTCCTTGAATCCCAGAAGCCTTCAGTCTGCAGTCACGGAGCAGGTGCATGCCAAGAGCTTGAAGGAAAGTGCAGTCTCCTGCACTTTGTCTCCTTTCTGGGTCAAAGCAAAGAAGACCAGAGTGAGGCTGGGCGCGGTGGCTCATGCCTGTAATCCCAGCACTTTTGGAGGCTGAGGCAGGTGGATCACTTGAGGTCAGGAGTTCAAGACCAGCCTAGCCAACGTGGTAAAACCCGTCTCTACTACAAAAATTAGCCAGGCGTGGTGGCGTGCACCTGTAATCCCAGCTATTCGGGTGGCTGAGGCAGGAGAATTGCTTGAACCGGGAGGTGGAGGTTGCAGTGAGCCGAGATCGCGCCACTACAGCCTGGTGGACAGAGTGAAACTCCATCTCAAAAAAAAAAAAAAAAAAAAAAAAAAGATGACGACCAGGGTGGAGGGAATAAAGCATGAGGTGCTACACTAGAGTCCTTTTGCAAAAGATACCTTATTTCACCTTAAGTGCAGTCCAGCGAGATAGCCCAGGGACACAGTCTTCTTAATACTGTATTACAGATAAGGAACCCGGGGCTCAGAGAGGCAGTCTCATTCGTCCAAAGTCACACAGCAAAAATGGGTGAGATTAAGATTTGATCCGAGGCCGGGCGCGGTGGCTCACGCCTGTAATCCCAGCACTTTGGAGGCCGAGGCGGGTGGATCACAAGGTCAGGAGATCGAGACCACGGTGAAACCCCGTCTCTACTAAAAAAATACAAAAAATTAGCCGGGCGCGGTTGTGGGCGCCTGTAGTCCCAGCTACTCGGGAGGCTGAGGCAGGAGAATGGCGTGAACCCGGGAGGCGGAGCTTGCAGTGAGCCGAGATCGCGCCACTGCACTCCAGCCTGGGCGACAGAGTGAGACTCTGTCTCAAAAAAAAAAAAAAAAAAAAAAAGATTTGATCCGAGCTCTGTGGAATCCAAGTTCAGGGCTCTTTCCAGAGTTACCCACTGGTTTTATATAATAATTGAAGATTGTCAATGATGGAAAGAGTCTCAAAGACCAGTGAATTTGAGAGGGATGTTGGAACTTGGAGAAATGTCCCCACTGTCTTAGGTCAGCATTTCTCAATCTTAAATGTGCACAGGAGACACCCAAAGATTTTGTTTAAAATGCGTGTTTGGACTTACTAGATCTGGGGTGGGGCCAAGAGTCTGCATTTCTCCCAAACATCTAGCTGACACTGCTGGTCTCAGGACCACACTTTGGGCAGCGGTGACATAGACCACAGCACCTTTGGACTACATGTTCTTCAGAGGAGAGGTTACTTCTTATTGGCCTTAGTTTCCCCAGCCCCTGGCACCATGTCTGGGGCACGTCAGACACACAGATGTTTGTGGGATAAATGGGTGAATAAGCTGAAGTCTCACACAGAGACCCGTGAATGTAACAAGAGATGTGTCCTGAGTCATAGCTTTGTGCTGGGATGCCACTGGGCCCTCTTGAGAAAACAGAGGTGAATAGGAAAAAATAATAAGAGGCACCAGGCATCGAGCAGTCACTGGGTACCAGGCACCATCCCTAGCATGCTCACATTTACTCCTCACGGGAGTCCAGTGAGAAAAACACCATTAGGATCATCCCATCCTACAAATGGAGGGCCAGAGGCTTAGCGTAGTGAAGGAGCTTATCCCAACCGTGTCTGGTACAGGCAGGATGCAAACCCTCCACTCTCAGCTGCCTCTCTCTGTTCTCTAAAGAACTGGACAAACATCATCAGAGCTGAAAGGGGATTCCTCCTGGTGCGAGGGTGGAAGACAGTTTCACAAGAAGATGGCAGTACTGAGAGCCCTGGGGGTCTCCAGCCTGTTGACTGCTGCTCAGAGCCTCATTCCCCACCGCTTTCTTTACCTAACTTGGAAATCAGTGAGGTGGACTCAAGATTTGGGACACATCAGCAGGAGTTTTTCTAAGGAGTTAATATCTGCTCGAGGTCAGCAGCCCAGTGCATGCTCTGCTCTGAGCATTCATTCATCTTCAGGAGACATTATGCGTTTCTGCATTTCAACCTCTGCATTCAGAATTTTCCATTTGCCCAGGCCCTCAGCAGGGCATCTGGCCGTGTTGGACCGTGTTTGCATTGCTGGAGTAAAGGATGCCAGCACGCTTATTCTTCTGCTTCCTCAGGTTTTCTGAACTCTCTGCAGTTAGGCTGTTGGCTTCAGCTTTATCCCTGGACATATACTGATTTTATGTGCACTCCTGGTGAAGTCTGAATTACAGTCATGACAACTAGAGTTATGTCAACAATATGGAAGCCAGGAACGGCAGGTCTCTTAATTCTGCTGGGAGACCAGTTGCCAAACAACCCATCAAAACGCTCAGAGAGAGAAATGGTCAGCTCAGGGCTCACTGTTGCTCTTGAGCCAGAGATCCCAGCTGGATCTTGGGCAAGCCAGACTTCTCAGCAGAGGAATAGCCCTTCAGAGACACCCTTCCAAGGGCATGGTTTCAGCTTGCTGGCCTGGCTAACTCGTCTCCTGTGGCCTCTGGGGAGGGTCATCATGGGGCCAACCACCCTAAAGGCAGGAAAGCCCTCCCAGCACTTCTCTGTGGCTGTCCCAGCGTAAACAGTGATTGCTTGAGAGAAAGAGTTCAGATTATATATGAAGGTGCAAATGCAGAGCCCAGGGCTGCTTGTCTGCATCAACTCACCTGATACCACCAGCTGCCTTTTTGTGTTAGTTCGTCATCTGGCCAACTAGTACTGGCTACAAATTGGCCTCTGTCAGTTCTGTCAGTCTTAGTGCTTAATGAGCACAAATGTGAATGAATGAGAGAGAGAACTCTTGAGATTTGAATTTATGTGCCTGATACAGTGCTTGGTCTCAAGATACAAACTTGAGCAAGACTTGGTCCTTACCTTCTAGGATCTCACAGGCTAGTGAGGAAGACAGATCAATAAAGCCAAGAGGCTAGGTGTGGTGGCTCACACCTATAATCCCAGTACTTTGAGTCTGAGATGGGCGGATCACTTGAGCTCAGGAATTTGAGACTAACCTGGGCAATAGGGCAAAACCCCATGTCTACAAAAAAAAAAAAAAAAAAAAAAAAAAAAATTAGCCGAGTGTGGTGATATACGCTTGTAGTCCCAGCTACTCAGGAGGCTGAGATGGGAGGATCACTTGAGCCCAGGAGGTTAAGGTTGCAGTGAGCCGTGCTCATGCCACTGCACTGCAGCATGGGCGACAGAGCGAGACCCTGTCTAGAAAAAAAAAAAAAAAGTCCAAGAAGAGGAAATGTGTGTTAGGTTCCCCAGAAGCTGACACAGCCCCAGGGTTTTGAGAAGTTCATTCCAGAAGGGATCCCAGGAGACATGGGTGGGGAGTAAAGATGGGAGCCAGGGAAGGGAAGGACCTAGCCAAGGGTATGTTCTCAAGCTGGTGACCACTGTGGGCAGCTGGAGCTCAGTGCATCTGTAAGCTGGGGGAACATTCTGAAACAGGCTTCCTGTTCCAGGCTGGTGGAGGGCCATAGTTGGTTGAAAGGGCCATAACTCGGGCGCCTTGGGCTCCCTCTGCAGGAATGGCCTGAATGGAACCCTCAGGTGTTCGCAGCTGTGCAGAACGGAAAGCTCAGGGGATATGGGTGGGGCCCTGTCTGCTGCAGGTTGGAAATTCCAGAGAAACCAAAAGGAGGTGCTTGAGCTGAACTTTGAAGGTGAACGGAATAGCAAGGCCCCTCCCCTCCCAGACTTGCAGTCAGGTGGCAGCAGGTTCTGGAAAGAAAGCTATCAGGGAGAAGGAAGGAGTGTTGGGGTTTCAGGAAGACCACATGGAGGTGACTGAACAGCAGAAGAGGGAAGAGCTGGCATCCTGAGGCAGGAGGCGGCTCCGAGCTTGCAGCAGGCTGGCATGGCTGGGACCAAGGCGGAGGCAGTGGTGGGAAATAAGCCAAGAGACAGAGCAGAGCGAGTCTCCTCAGCCATCAAAGGGCTCGGCCTTTTTCTCTGTGTTGTGTGGGAAGCCAGTGAATCTAGGACAGGACCACTGTTTTTGTTTGTTTTTTGTTTTTTTGTTTGTTTTTGTTTTTGAGACAGGGTCTCACTCTGTCACCCAGGCTGGAGGGCAGTGGCGCGATCTTGGCTCACTGCAACCTTCTCCTCCCGGGTGGGTTTAAGTGATTCTCTCACCTCAGCCTCCCAAGTAGCTGGGACTACAGGCGCCCACTACCACGCCAGCTAATTTTTGTATTTTTTGGTAGAGACGGGGTTTCACCATGTTGGCCAGCTGGTCTTGAACTCCTGACCTCAAGTGATCCACGTGCCTTGGCCTCCCAAAGTGCTGGGATTACAAGCATGGCCCACCGTGCCTGGCTCCCACTGTCATTTTAGCAGTAGCCTGCCCACGAGAGCAACAGGACATCTTTGGGGAGGGGTTTTGATGCTGGTGGGCTAGGGGAGGTCCCCAAACACTGGTGGGACCTCGACCTCAGCCGGTGTCCAGGCTCTTGATATTGCCACGGGAAGGAATTCAAGGATGAGTCAGAAAATAGTGAAAATACGGAGATTCATTGCAAAGTGAACAGTATACACTTGAGAAAGGGAAAGGCAGGCGCACTCCAGAGAGAGTTACTTGCAAGGGGGTTTGGGGCCTGCTACCTTTATGGGTTTCTTTAAGGGGTGGAAGATTCCTGAAGATTCCTGGGGAAAGGTGGAGATTTCTCAGAAACGTGGTGCCACCCGTTTTTACACTAAACATTGGTGTTCCTGGAATGGTCATGGCACTGGTAGGTAGAGGATTGAGGATGTTAATGAGCGGACAATAGGTCCCAGGCGAAACTGGGTCAAATCCAGCACCATGTGGGGTCCAATTGGTCTTAGCCAGCTTGGCCCACATCCTGATTTTTAGGGTCTCGTGGGCCCCTAGCTTATGCAATTATTTCAACTTTTTTTTTTTTTGCTAGTCCCGTGAAACTGCTACCTGGAATTTTCTATTCTGCTACCACCCTGTATTATTCCTGTCTCAGTTTCCTTGAAGAAATAGCAGTTGCGCTGGGACCTGAAGGAGTGGGAGAGGTCAGCCAGGCTAGGGGTGGAGGAGAAACGGGAGGCCAGGGAGGGCTGGGTCTTCAGGAAGACAGAGGAGGTGCTGACCGGAGGTCTGGAGGTCAAGCCTCGCGCTGCATCTGATCCTCAGCCCTGGCGCCCCTGCCCACCTGGAAGTCCTATATGGTTCCTTGTCCCCCTGCCCTCAGGCATCCCCCGCCCCCAGTGACATAGCCGCTTGGATATCCACTGGCTGTCTCCCTCAACCCCAGCATTGATTAGACCCAGATTGCAAGTGGGACTTGCTCAAAGCCAGGCCCAGACCGCTGAGGTTGCCATACCGTGCAGTTTCCTACCGTAAAAGAACTGCTTTCAAAAAGTCAGCATTGGATGACTCTGTGTCCTTTGGCAGCAAGGCCTGCAGGTGGCAGCGTGGAGATGGCTCAGGAAGTGTGTGCTGTAGTGGAAACAGAAGTGCTGCTCTTGATGGGAGCGAGGGTGTGAAGATGCTGGGCCTGCTCTGATCTCAGGGCTGGCTTGGGCTGGGGAGAAATCCATTCTGACCCTCTGGGCCAGGCCACTGAGAAGCCAGCTCTCTGATATAGATGTGGTCAGCCTGCCCTGGACCCCACACCCCGTCTGTCTCCTTCCCAACCAGCTGCCTGCTCTGCCAACCTCCAGAAACTCAGCTCTGCTTCCGGCTGAAAAGAATCTGCCCAGGCAGAGCAGGAAGCCTGTGGCATCCTCTGCCCAGCTCCACCTTGTGGGAGCAGGTGTCTCCTTTGTGGATGCTCCTCTCAAACCTGGTGATTGATTTGAGACCCGAAGCCAAGGTCATATTGCAAATAAGTTCAGAAGTAATTGAATGTAAAAATGTTTTTTCAGCCTTTAGCCTGACTGTGGGGAATGTCTCATGCTTATAACCAGACTGAGATCATAACATGAAACTCACAAGGCCGTCGTTAGGTTATGTCTGCATCGAGGCGGTAGATGGCAGTGTGTGTAAAAAGCCCCCCTGCGTATCTGGAGGCTCATCACTGCATCAGCCCACATCCCCTGACTGTGGTGGTGAAGTGTCAAAGGAGGAAGGCGGAATGACTGGGAATGTCAAAGGAGTCCAGCATAGCTGGGTAGAACCACGTGCTACAGTTGGAAGCGGGGCATTTGTTGGTAGTATGAATAGCAACTTCACCCAGGTGAAAGTGGTTTTCCCCTGTTTCAAGCACCTCAGATCAGCAAGTCAGTGTTTGGGTGTTTTCAGATGTTATTGTGAATCCTGAGAAAATACAATTAATCTGTGCCTCTTTCTGATAACTTTTTTCTTATTCTAAGTCAGAAGAGCAGAGCAGGGTGGTATGGTCGGTATTCTCATCTCAAATTTGCACTTCCTATCTATTCTTTTAAATTTAGGCACAGCCAGTGAGGTGCGGTGGCTCACACCTGTAATCCCAGCACTTTGGGAGGCCAAGGCGGATGGATCAGGAGTTTGAAACCAGCCTGGCCAACACAGCAAAACCCCATCTCTACTAAAAATACAAAAAAATTAGCTTGGCTTGGTGGTGCGCACCTGTAATCCCAGCTACTCAGGAGGCTGAGGCAGGAGAATCACTTGAACCCAGGAGGCAGAGGTTGCAGTAAGCTGAGGTCGCACCACTGCACTCCAGCCTGGACAACAAGAGCGAAACTCCGTCTCAAAAAATTAAAAATAAAAAATTAAATTAGGACACAGCCAAGGAAGTTTCTCAACTTAGAATCATTGCTGGGGCCAGTGTTTAGAGGACTGGGTTGGCCCTGCCAAAGTGGGCAGGCCAGTGTGTGTAGCATCGCAATTCATGTTTTATCTTTATGGGCCTTCTACGTTTCCAGTGGCCCCAAAGTCACAGGTGTCTAGAAGCAAACATGTCAGGGCCATCTCTCCCTCGTGTTTTAATGTCTCTGGTCTGGTCAAATGGGAGCATTCGACTCATCAAAGCATGTATGCAAGCCCTGAGACTTGATCCCTGAACGAGTGAGTTATTTTATTTTATTTTTTTTTGAGACTGAGTCTCACTCTGTAGCCCAGGTTGGAGTACAGTGGCACAATCTCGCCCACTGCTACCTCTGCCTCCCAGGTCCCGATTCAAGCAATTCTCCTGCCTCAGCCTCCCGAGTAGCTAGGATTACAGGCACGTGCCACCATGTCCAGCTAATTTTTGTGTTTTTTTAGTAGAGATGGGATTTCACCATGTTGGCCAAGCTGGTCTTGAACTCCTGACCTCATGATCCACCCTCCTCGGCCTCCCAAAGTGCTGGGATTACAGGCGTGAGCCAGCCACCGTACCTGGCCACGAGCAAGTTATTCTTATCAGAGAAAAGCATCACCCAACAGCACAGCATCTGATAAGCACATTTGGGCTTCAGTTCTGTATTTGTTCAACTAGAGAGCTGAGTGCATGTCCTATGCCGAGTACTGTTAGGGTTGGGAATCTAGACACAGCTGGCTGTCACAGGGTGAACCCCAAAATTGGGGTTCAGCCTAAGAGGCCACATAGGTTCTTGGCTTTGGGCAGGAGGGAATTCAAGAGCAAGCCTACAGAGTAAAGTGAAAGCAGAGGAGTAACAGGGTGGCTACTCCATAGGAAGACCAGCCCTGAAGGCTGCTGGTTGGCTATTTTTGTGGTTATTTCTTGATCAAATGCTAAACGAGGGGTGGATTATTCATCAGTTTTCTGGGAAAGGGGCAGGGAATTCCTGGAACTGAGGATTCCCCTTTCACACCATGTAGGGTAACTTCCACATGTTGCCATGACATTTGTAAACTGTCTTGGTGCCAGCGGGCATTTCCTACAGCATGCCAATGTGTTATAATTAGCATATGCCGAGCAGCCAGGAGACCTGACGTTGCTTTCATTGCCTTGTTGGTTTTGGCGGGTTTTGACTGGCTTCTTCACCACATACTGTTCTATTAGGGGTTCTTTGTGACCTGTATCTTGTGAAACCAGTCCTGCTGAATTCCTGTGTCAGCAGGGTCTCCTCTGGCAAATGCAGAGGCTCCCCAGGAGAGCACAAGGGGGCTCAATCAGTATGTGTAGGAGGAAGGCATGGTGATGCTCCAGGAGGGACAATGGATGACTCCTCGGAAGCCTTCTCTGCTGCTGGTCCATAGTAAAGCCCCTTGAGTGCCTTCCTTACCTCCTTCACCATCATCTTGGTAACCACCAAGGTGTTGACTTGAGTGAGTTCCTGGCAAGAGCTCCAGAGCTCAGGTCTGCTGCACTAGGGAGGGAGGTGCACCCTTCCATTAAGAATGGGCTGGACGTGGTGGCTCACACCTGTAATCCCAACACTTTGGGAAGCTGAGGTGGGCACATCACCTGAGGTTGGGAGTTTGAGACCAGGCTGCCCAACATGGCGAAACCCCCGTCTCTACTAAAAATACAAAAAAATTAGCCAGGCGTGTTGGCGACTCCCAGCTACTCAAGAGGCTGAGGCAGGAGAATCGCTTGAACCTGGGAGGCAGAGGTTGCAGTGAGCCGAGATCATGCCACTGCACTGTGCTCCAGCCTGAGCAACAAGAGCACAACTCCATGTCAAAAAAAATATATATATATATCCAAGGCAAGAATCATTGCCCTAGGGCTCAGGGATACGGCTGTGGAGGTCTAGCCAGGGGCCAGGGTCCTGGACCTGCCAGCAGCCAAGGCTTCTTATAACCAGCTCCTCCCCATAAGGCAGATGTTCAAAATTCAGAGTCTTGTGCTGGGAGACTCAGCCCACTCCAGGCTTCTCCAGGGCTCCTTCGGCGACAGTGAGACTTCCCGTGGGTTTACTTAACTTCTTTTTTCTGCTGAGCCCTTTTTACCTTTTGCCTTTGACATGGACTCTGAGGCCCTGGTGAGAGTCGTGAGGGCAAGGCTCCCGCTAGAGCTTCTAAAAACTCCTTTGGTAGCTCACCCGCCAGGCAGTGACCAGATATTCTTCAGGCACAAAGGGTGCCTTGCACTTATTTTTATTTTTATTTTTTTTGAGACAGAGTCTTGCTCTGTCTCCCAGCCTGGAGTGCAATGGTGCAATCTCAGCTCACTGCAACCTCCACCCCCCTGGTTCAAGCAGTTCTCCTGCCTCAGCCTCCCAAGTAGCTGGGATTACAGGCACGCACCACCATGCCCAGCTGATTTTTGTATTTTTGGTAGAGATGGGGTTTCACCATGTTGGCCAGGCTGGTCTCAAACCCCAGACCTCAGGTGATCCACCTGCCTTGGCCTCCCAAAGTGCTGGGATCTCTTCTTATGCACATCACCATGTCTTTTTGTGAGTTCAACTCTTGATTTAAAGAAAAAAAAAAAAAAAAAACCCAACCCCTGTTCTTACTGTGCATTTGAAAATAGCAATGAATCATCCGAATGGCTTTGCCATTTTAAGCAGTTCCTCTCCAGAGAACATTTTCCTCCCTTTTGGTGTGGGTACAAGTTTTCCTTTATGCAGATTAATTTTAAATTGGAAAATCTACAAATACGAAAAGCATGCGTACACAGTTTATTTCCTTTATTATGTTAATGGACCCGAAGCACTGTTTTTCCCAAGAAGTCAACTTTTACATACTAGAATTACAACCAACCAGCCCTACACGGATCCCCACGCATCAGTTCTAGGCTGACTCTGTAAAGAGTTGTCTCTTGATAGGGAGAGCAGTTTTCTGCTACTTTGCAGACTTTCCCCGTAGGGTGAGTATAGCTACTGATATCTGAACAGATACTTGATCCTCACCCTTAGTTCCTTTTCTCACCCCATCCCACCTCCAAGCAAACATCAAACTCAGTTACAACGCGGTGGTTTCTGTCACTCTTTCCCCAGAAAAACGACCCACACATTTCCCATTTGTGCTTGTTATTTAGAAAGCCAAGCTTGGCCCTGCTGGCAACAAAGTCATCAGTCCCTCTGAAGACAGGAAACAGCCTTCCAACAACCTGGACCGAGTGAAACTCACCGACTTCAATTTCCTCATGGTGCTGGGGAAGGGGAGTTTTGGAAAGGTAAGAGGACAGTCATCTGCAAATGGGAGGGGCTTCTGTAGAGAATGTCGAATCAATTTTGTTCTCCCCGCGGTTTCCAGAACAGCACATTAGATTTCCCTGTGATTCGAAGTCAGGAGATCGAGACCATCCTGGCTAATATGGTGAAACCCTGTCTCTACTAAAAATACAAAAAATTAGCCAGGTGTGGTGGCAGGCACCTGTAGTCCCAGCTACTTGGGAGACTGAGACCGGAGAATGGCGTGAACCTGGGAGGCAGAGCTTGCAGTGAGCCGAGATTGCGCCAGTGCACTCCAGCCTGGGAGACAGAGCGAGACTCCGTCTCAAAAAAAGATTTCCCCATGATTTGTACAGTTGTCCAGAAGACCACCAGGATGGCGAAATGGTAGAAAGGAGAGGTTTATTGGTGATATCAGTTTGCAAACCCAGAAAAGAAAGTCTGTGGTGTGAAATGAAGGTGCCCTCTCTTTGACGAGAGAAAGGCCAGGTTGGGTTTTATGCCTCACAGGGTCCATGTTACATAGTAGAGTCACCCATATTCAACAGGTTTGGGGGAAAAGCTATACATATCTGTGAGGGAAGCCTAGCACAGGTACAACGGATGAACATATATGTAACATGCATCTCATGTTCACTTTGATGTGGGGACTTAGCATTAAAATGAGGTGGAATTTGCCTAGGCACGGTGGCTCATGCCTGTAATCCCAGCACTTTGGGAGGCCAAGGCAGGCGGACCACTTGAGGTCAGGAGTTTAAGACCAGCCTGGCCAAAATGGTGAAAGCCTGTCTCTACTAAAAATGCAAAAATTAGCTGGACATAGTGGTGTGCACCTGTGATCCCAGCTACTCGGGAAGCTGAGGCAGGAGAATCACTGGAACCTGGGAGGTGGAGGTTGCAGTGAGCCAAGATTATGCCACCGCACTCCAGCCTGGGCAACAGAGGGAGACTCCATCTCAAAAAAAAAATTTAAGGGCTGGGCGCAGTGGCTCACGCCTGTAATCCCAGCACTTTAGGAGGCTGAGACGGGAGATCACGAGGTCAGGAGATCAAGAGCATCCTGGCTAACACGGTGAAACCCCATCTCTACTAAAAATACAACAAATTAGCTGGGCGTGTTGGCAGGGCCTATAGTCCCAGCTACTCGGGAGGCTGAGGCAGAAGAATGGCGTGAACCTGGGAGGCGGAGCTTGCAGTGAGCTGAGATCGTGCCACTGCACTCCAGCCTGGGGTACAGAGCGAGACTCTGTCTCAAAAAAAAAAAAAAAAAAAATTTAAAAAGGTGGAATTTGGCTTTTTAGATCAAAAGGTGAACCACAGGACACAAAAACAGTTTGTGTGCAGGCTCTGCAAGCTGCTGAAACTGGCTTAAGGCCTGCAGATGCATCATAGAAAAGAATGTTTATAAGGCCAGTCCTCTGTCCAGTCTGAGTCATAGTGATCTGGGTTGTCAATCAGAGTTAGGAGGAGCCTAGTAGCTCCTACTACTGAGGAGTTTAGCAAGAGTGGTTTATCTTGTAGCTGTAGGGATTTAGAAATTTGCCATGCCAGCTGGGCCCTGAACCCTCACAACCCATAGATAACTGTTTCCTTAACTTTAGTGTTATCAGAAAGGGGTCCTGATCCAGACCCCAAGAGGAAGATTCTTGGACCTCAAGCAAGAAAGAATTCAGAGCGAGTCCATAGAATAAAGCGAAAGTCAGTTTGTCAGAGAAGTAAAGAAATTAAAGAACAGCTACTCCACAGGCAAAGCAGCAGCATGGGCTGCTTCACTGAGTATACTTATAGGTATTTCTTGATCATATGCTAAACAAGGGTTTTATTATTCATGAGTTTTCTGGGAAAGGGGCGGGCAATTCCCAGAACTGAGGGTTCCTCCATCTTTTAGACTATATAAGGTAACTTCCGGGCATTGCCATGGCATTTGTAAACTGCCAGGGCGCAGGTGGGAGTGTCTTTTCGCATGCTAATAATGCATATAATGAGCAGTGAGGGTAGCCAGAGGTTATTTTCATTGCCATCTTGGATTTGGTGCATTTTGGCCCGTTTCTTTACTGCATCCTGTTTTATCAGCAGGGTCTTTCTGACCTGTGTCTTGTGATACCAGCCCTGCTGACCTCCTATCTCATCCTGAGACTAAGAATGCCTGACCTCCTGGGGATGCGGCCCAGCAGATCTCAGCCTTATTTTTCCCATCCCTTATTCAAGATGGAGTCGCTCTGGTTCAAACGCCTCTGACATTAGGGTCCATCTTAGTTGATAAAGAGGCATCTGTTTGGTCTCTCGGATCAGAGTGCACAGTCCTCACCTGGTTTCTACTTCCTTAAAAACAACTGCATCCAAAAAGCTATAGTGGGTTCACTGTGTGTTACTATTTCTCAGTGTTCGGAACAGAGGGGATGCTCAGAAATGCTGGTTGATGAATAGTTTTCACAACTAAAAATTAAACGTGAACTTGTAGTAAACAAATACAATCATAAGAGATCCTGGCATGGGGTCTTAAGCAATTTGCCTGCGTCTCCAGTTGGTTTCTGTGACCCCACATTTCTTGATAGACCCAGGAACTGACTTCAAGCCTAGGCTCTTGACTTGTGGGATTATAAATGTCAGTCCGTTTTCACTCTAAGGATACTCCTGAAAAATGGGCATGATTCCAGACTAATCCTGATACAGAATGTTGAGTATTCATTTTCGCAGCCAAAACAGTGCCATCATGCGGCAGCGTCCTATACCATTTACAAATCTTGGCAACGTTGAAGTTACGCAAATGCTGAAGGGACTGAATTTGTAGTGATGTGTAGAATTTCCAAATTTGCACATGAAGTTTAATATTATTATATCCCTCATTGACAGAGGTGCACAAACTGTCACTGAGCCATCACCTGGCCTGGTTCCTTCCCTCCACCCCCAAGATGTGTGCTTACAAGTGTTCAGGTTGTTCTTGACGTGTTCTCAGGTGATGCTTGCCGACAGGAAGGGCACAGAAGAACTGTATGCAATCAAAATCCTGAAGAAGGATGTGGTGATTCAGGACGACGACGTGGAGTGCACCATGGTAGAAAAACGAGTCTTGGCCCTGCTTGACAAACCCCCGTTCTTGACGCAGCTGCACTCCTGCTTCCAGACAGTGGTAAGGACCCTGGGGTGTACTTCTGTGATGCAGCACCCAGCTCTCAGGGCTGTGCCTCAGCCCAGAGCTTCTTAGCATCCTTGTTCCTTTGGAGAAGGCTGGAGAATGGTGTGATGTGATGTCAAGCAGAGGTGACTGGGGACCACCTCCCACCTCTCTCTGGTAGATACGGGGCATGCCTTTTTTGTGGTGTCCTCTGCTTGGCATTCATGTCATTTAATTCAGCAAACATTTCTTTCTCTCTTTTCTTTGTTTTGAGACAGGATCTTGCTCTCTTGCTCAGGCTAGAGTGCAGTGGCGCAGTCACAGCCCACTGCAGTCTCAACTTCCCAGGCTTAGGCGATCCTCCTGCCTCAGCCTGCCAAGTTATTGGGACCGCAGATGTACACCACCACACTCAGCTAATTTTTGTATTTTTAGTAGAGACAGGGTTTTGCCATGTTGCCCAGGCTGGTCTTGAACTCCTGAGCTCAAGCAATCCCCGTACGTTGGCCTCCTGAAGTGCTGGGATTACAGGTGTGAGTCACTGCGCCTCGCCTTAATTCAGCAAACATTTCCATGAAAGGTTTTCTTCATGCCTGGTACTGTGCTAAGACTTGGGGATACAAAAACAAAAAAATACTCACGGTCTTGGCTTTTTTTTTTTGTAATGGACTCTCACTCTGTTGCCCAGGCTGGAGTGCAGTGGTGCGATCTCTGCTCACTGCATCCTCCACCTCCCAGGCTCAAGTGATTCTCCTGCCTCAGCCTCTCCGGTAGCTGGGATTACAGGCTCGCGCCACCACGCCCGGCTCATTTTTGTATTTTTAGTAGAGACAGGGTTTCACCATGTTGGCCAGGCCGGTCTTGAACTTCTGACCTCAGGTGATCCGCCCGCCTCAGCCTCCCAAAGTGTTGGAATTACAGGCATGAGCCACCTCACCTGGCCATAGTCTTGGCTTTTTAAAACCACTGGTTCAGCTGCCAAACGTGGCATTGGAGCATAAGGAGATTTGATTTTGTAAGAGACCATGTTCTTGTTCAGTGGCACACAACAGGGACTGGCAAACTGTGGTCTGTTCTCTATGGCCCTTGAGTTTAGGAAAGGTCATGACAAGGAAATCCAAAGAGTCATATATCGTGACATTCAAATGTCAGCATCCGTAAACAGCGGTTTTGGGACATCGCCACACTCCTTCCTGTATCTGTCATCTACAGCTGCTTTTGAACCATGAAGGCAGTGTTGAGTCGCACAAGAGACCTCACAGCCTAAAGTATTAACCTACGTACTGTCTGGCCCTTTATGGAAAAAGTTTGCTGAGCTCTGTCATAAAGTAAAACTAAATAGAGGACAAAAAAGAACATTCCAGAGCACTCATCAGTCCGTTGCAGGGTTTGCAAGTGGCCTGCAAGAAACAGAGATGTTTAGATGGCACCATAGTGAGATGTTGCCAGAGCCGGTCTTTCCACTCCTCAGAGGCTGTCCATTTTAAATATGACTCCATAATCAGTAGCTATAATTGATGCGATTATTACTATTTTCAACTGCCCATTGATCAGAGATCGACTTTCTGCCTTATGCCTCTTTGAAAACTCTTGGGAGAAGCCTCTTGGTGCTTTTGGGTTTTAGAATCTCAAAATGGCTTTGCAGCCACACGGAGCCTCTGGGTGTGCAGCAGCGGCTGTGGAGTCCGGCACCGGCCACTACGTGTCAGCCTAGCGCTGGCGGCTCGATGAGCTTCCTGCTCCCAGTCGTTCCCACTGACTCTGAATCAAGTCACACCAGGGAGAGATGAGAGAGCAGCATGCTCGGAAGAGACAACCGCAGCTCTGAATCCCAGCCCAGAGCCTGTAACCCTGGTTACCCTGATTAAGCTCTGGAAAGCTACAAAACAAAGACATGAAGATGAAATTAAAGTTCATAACAGGAAAACTAGAGATTGGGGCTCCCAGGGCTGCTTCCTGGCTATTAGCACAGCTTCATCATTTTTTTCTCCCTGTGTAGCACCTTAATGTTTAATAGCCTCTATGAAATGGGGATGTTTTCTAGCAGAGAGCAGAGGTCATTATTTCACTGTTAAACCCCTCCGTCTCCCTGTCTGTCGCAGCATGATGTCCTCATGAATATGCAGATTTATTTGGGTCTATGATACATGCCAATCATGGGGCCAACACTTAACCTACCAGTGACAGAGAAAATAGAAAAACAGTGTTGGGGCATATTTCAGATGCAAAAGAACATTTGATTAGCCTCTCCATTTAGAGCCCCCTGTCCCATGTCCAGTATCATTGAGCATGTGTAATCCTAAGCCTAAGAGATGTGATTTCAGGAATATTCATTTAAACACAATACTACATTAGTATGGCACGCCTCCCAGACACCGCAAACCAGGCTTTAAACATTTGGACCATGGAGAAGCACTAGTTAAAATGAAATAATTGCCTTATGTGGATTCCTCACACCATCCCTTACTTAGAAATTTATTATATGGATAGGAAAATAGGGAAGAATGTTTGAGGCCATTACTATAATAGAGAGCATATGTAATAGGAAGGCACAGACACGTTGATGGAGAGCCATTATTTCAGGGTTATGTAATGACTTTATACTTCCCAAGGCCCTCATGCAGTAGGGTTTATTACTTATTCTTTCTTTGGAAAAAACGTTAAAGAGCTCTAAACTAAGCAGATCTGCCCGTGCAGTCCCCATTTAACTAATGAGAAAGCAAAACACAACCTGTGAAGAGTAAAGGAAGCCGCTTGGCTGGGGAGGAGCCCTGCTCACATGTTGAACCTTGGTCTGCAGGATCGGCTGTACTTCGTCATGGAATATGTCAACGGTGGGGACCTCATGTACCACATTCAGCAAGTAGGAAAATTTAAGGAACCACAAGCAGTGTGAGTATTATTTTTAAAGTTCCTTAATTTGAGCAACCAAGTTCTACCAACTGGAAACTTTCTTTTTTTTTTTTTTTTTTCCTTGAGATGGAGGTCTCACTCTGTCACCCAGGCTGGAGTGCAGTGGCGCAACCTCGGCCCACTGTATCCTTCGCCTCCCGGGCTCAGGTGATTCTCCCACCTCAGCCTCCTGAGTACTGGGACTACAGGTGTGCACCACCACACCTGGCTAAATTTCTGTGTTTTTGGTAGAGATGGGGTTTCACCATCTTGCCCAGGCTGGTCCCGAACTCCTGAGCTCAAGCTGTCTACCCACCTCGGCCTCCCAGAGTGCTGGGATTGCAGGCATGAGTGAGCCACCATGCCCAGCTTCAACTGGGAACTTCTGCTGGATGAAATGGGAAAGTGGGATTCTGCCCAGTTTTAGGTTGAATAAACCTAAACATGGGAGGCGGGGGCAGATACACTGGTAGGATCCATCTAAGATGATTCCTAAGGAGCAGTTTATTCTATTTCCAATATTTCCAATAAACTGGAGATGGTGCCATGTCCCCTCATCACCCAGGTCCACCCTCATTGACGGAGTCATTCTTATCTATTGAACAAATGGTTATCACACACCTGCTCTGCACCAGGCACTGGGGGTATGAAAGGAACGAGGTGCTCCCTTTCCGGAGGGAGTTCACCCTCCGCCCTGGAGTCGGAAAAGTCACCCAACAATTAGTAGTGCGTTGCTGTAACTTTAGAGACTGGCACAGGATACCACACACGCCCCTAAAAATCAGGGGGAGAGGGAAGTGTGTCCCCAGGCAATGCCTAGCTCAGGTGGGGGAAGAGCCTTCCAGGAAGAGGTGTGAGCAGAGGCAGAAGCAAGTCCAGGGAAGCAGCCTTGCAGCTCTTCAGGTGTGGGAGATGCTCTGAGATTATTTGAGGGTGGGGGAGTTGGGGGGAGCCTGGTAGGTGGGGCTCCGGGTGAAGAGCCTGGTAAGGAGCCTGGCTGCGGAGGGTGGAAGAGGGAAGGCGCTGCAGTGGGGCTTGCACCGTCAGATTCAGTTTTTGCAGAGCTCTCTGTCTGGGGGAAGAAGGAAGCATGAATGGGAATGTAGAGGCTGGTGCAGGCGCTGGTGGGACCCTTTATAGATGAGAAGGAATGGGGCTGTAGTTAGGGGGGCTTGACCTTGGAGCCAAAGAGGAATAAGTGTCTTTGAAAAACATCCTGGAGGAAGAAAAGCAGAACTTACTATGGAGGAGAGAAGAGAGAAACCTCTTCCAGTGAGACCCCATTTTAGGCTTGGGCGGGGGCAGCCACCAAGGAGGAGGTGGTTTGGGGGTAGATTCATGAGCTCAGTTAAGAACGTTTTATTGGAATGCACCTTGCATGACGGGATGCGGGAGTTGGCAGCACGGGAGGAAGACGTGGCCTCCAGGTGAAGATGAGAGATTCATCTGAGGGGTGTGGGGAGCTGGGACTTTGGTGCTGGAAACATCATCTCACCTCTCAGGGGCCGGGAAGTCTCAGGAAACACCAGCGGAGTAAGCCTAAACAAAGGGCGAGTTTAGTTCCCCAGTGAGGAGGCCTCATGGGCATGTACCCTGATGAATGAAGTCAGCAACTGTTAATAGGATTCTGGCTGCTGTGCCATCTAAGAGATACATTGGAAGAATTTTTGGCCTGCGAGGGATTATCCACCCTAGGGAAGATTAACTGAAGGCAGAATAGGGAAATCTTTGGTTGCAAGCTTTAAAAGTGTGAAGGGAGATTTTTCTGCCCTGATTGTTCCTTTTCAGTTTTCAGAAATGCCTGTCCTTTTCTTCTGTCTTATGTTGTGGTTATAAAGCCTTAAAATACTCAGATTGTAAAATAAAGCCTGGTCACACAGGACTACAAACAGCAGATAGCACAGAGTCACCCTATGTTATGAAGTAATGTAAAGGTGTCTGGTCCAATATCCTTTCATTATATTATTTGTGTTGCAGAAAAGTTTAGAAAAGCATGAAAAATAATGTAAAGATCACCTGTAGTAATCCCATCTCTTCACCCTCCCCCTTCCTGTACTCTTCTAGCCTTCAGAGGTGGCCCCTCGTTAAGGGTTTGGTCTTGTCATTAGAGATTTTATTTTCTCTGCTAGTGTAGACACATGTGCCTACTTTGAGCCTTCTGCATGTGATATTTGCACAGGCACAGTCTTGTGGCTTCTTGGACTTCAGAGACTCCTGAATGCTATGCAGATTTTTAAATATTCGCCCCCTTGTAATCTGAGTTTCAGCTATTAACCTATTAACAATTTTGAAGTGATGGTAGTTACTGCTTTTTATTATGAATTATTTAAAAGAGTAAACTCAGATATGAATCATGATGTGTGTCTCATTTATTCCAACACTTGGAAGGAATGAAAACACCAGCTAAAGAGTTCATCACCCACTATACTTTGCCTTCCAGGGAGTAATTGTGTTATACTTTCAAACACCAGTGTATTCTGTCAGTGAATAGGAAAATGGAAATTTTCTCTACTCTGCCATACTCCTGACATAGAATAGTCTAACTGGTATCCATTCTTTAAATGATTGTATTAGAAATTACTCTGCAGGCAATAAGCTACTTGTCCACCTTCCCCATACGAAAATAAGAAGCCGGCCTCATTGGTTTTATTAGCTGTCTCATTCACGGATGAACTGGAGGACGAAGTGATGGAAGGAGGACCAGGGGTTGGAAGAACACGTGAAGGCGATGCTGGTCTCTGAAAGCCTCTGGGTCCAACATTCTTTTCTCTCTTTGATGCTTGAACTTGAGAATGAAAAGTATATAGGCATCTAAAGAAGCAAGCGAGAAACCTGAAGCCTGTTTTCTTTTGCAGATTCTATGCGGCAGAGATTTCCATCGGATTGTTCTTTCTTCATAAAAGAGGAATCATTTATAGGTGTGTATTGAAGCCCTCCTACCAGCAGCTCAGCAGAGAGGTTAGCAGGGCTTCTGTGGGCATGTCACTCTGGAATGGCGACTTAAGACACAGAGTTGATAACCCCCCAGGAGGAACAGAGACCTGCTGGGACCCACCTTCCTCCTCACCCTGGAGGCAAATCAGAGCCACCTTCTGATTTCTAGACCTCAAAGATTTTATATCTTGTTTCTACTTTTTCCACAAGAAAACACATTTTTCTCTCCATTGACAGCTCCTTCCACTGCCTTGTCCTTGGAATGGAGGTCAGGGAGCAATGGAAACTGAATTCCTGTTACAGATGTTCAGCAGAAGGAGAACACGGGGAACTGGGGAGAGGCAAGGAAAGAAATCTATTGAATTAAATTCTTCCTGTTAGTAGCTGCGCTGAAAGTCTGGTGCCAAAGAAGGAAGAATTTCTTCCAGTATTAATTGAAGCATAATTAGAAGGATATATGGCACAGGCAGAATGGAAGGGACATGTGTATGACCCAGTGAGGTGGTTCTAAACCCGTGATTTTGCAAACCTGGTTGTGTGTCAGACCCCCTGTGTGGGACATGAATAAATCAAATGATTGAGATTTCCCCAGATGTGCTCAATTGGACTCTCCAGAATCACAGACACAGGCAAGATTGGGAATCACTAGTCCAGTCGTTTAGTCATCCATTCAGTATGCATTTAAGCACCTGCCATAGCCCAGGCACAATATTAGTCTCTGAAGATATCAACACACAGTAACTCCTGATACTGCTCTCCGGGGACTTATAGTGAATATTGCCATTGAGCTGACAGGTATTCAAATATCCTTCTATTTCACCAGTTCCAAAGCAAACCATGTTATGTCATGGGAAGGACTCTGATTTAACCTGGTTCCTTGCAGGGATCTGAAGTTAGATAACGTCATGTTGGATTCAGAAGGACATATCAAAATTGCTGACTTTGGGATGTGCAAGGAACATATGATGGATGGAGTCACGACCAGGACCTTCTGTGGGACTCCAGATTACATCGCCCCAGAGGTAGGAACTCCGGTGCTCGTCTTCTAGACCGGGACTCCCAAGCTGTAAACACAGCCCTCTCATGGGATATGGGGTCACTGGCGAATCATGAAGTCATTGCATGGTCATGACCACTAAATGGATAAACTGGACAAAATAGACTAAAATAGAGGAAAGAGGAGAGCCCATTGCACATAGTAAGGTTGTGTCTTGCTTCCTGGAACTATTATTTGCTCCATGTGAACCAGTTGCTTGGGAAATTGCATTTCTTACATGGTCATGGTCAAAATCATTTAAGAAACACTGTTGGCCAGGCGTGGTGGCTCACGCCTATAATCCCAGCACTTTGGGAGGCCGAGGTGGGTGGATCATGAGGTCAGTAGTGCAAGACCAGCCTGGCCAACATGGTGAAACCCTGTCTCTACTAAAAATACAAAAAATTAGCTGGGCATGGTGGTGCATGCCTGTAATCCTAGCTACTTAGGAGGCTGAGGCAGGAGAATTGCTTGAACCCAGGAGGTGGAGGTTGCAGTGAGCTGAGATCACGCCATTGCACTGCATTGCATAGCGAGACTCTGTCCCCCTAGCCCTTCCCCCGCAAAAGAAAACGCTATTGAGTGGAGGGAATTGATTGTGAAAATACTCTGCGTGAAAAGCGGGGTGAGAAGGTGGTTGCAGTGATGGCGTTTTAGCAGCATCATAGTGATGACTGTTCTAAACTGCATGTTGTCTGGTCTAGGAAGAACGTATCAGTGTGGTTCTAAGCAAAATGGTTCCGGGACTTGTATCTTGACAGCAGCCGCCGGGCTGCTCTGCTTTTGTTACAACACTTACTGAGGATTTTTTTTTCCTGTTTTATGAAACATCCCACATGCCAATGATAGAATGGGTTGTCACTGTAAAGCCAACTTTCCATCCACACACGGTCCTGTGGATGCCACAGTTTCTTCCCATCTGAACCCCAGCATGGTGGAGACCAACGCATCCAAAGCTGAGCCGGCTTCAGCTCTTCATACAGCTCTCAGATGAGCTGCTGGCAGCCGGTCTCACATGTATTCAACAGATTACCCCATACATTTATCTCAGAGACAGTAGGGACAGTGAAAAAGGCACCCACAAGCTCAGAAGTCAGACCAGTGTGAGCTTCAATCTGGAATCAGTTATTTACAGGCTGTGGGGACGCGGGTGAGTTACTTAACGTCTCTGAACCCCGTTTCTTCAGCAGCACGTTGGGGATAATATCCTCCTTGTAGAATTGCTGTGTGGATCAAAGTGCCTAATACAACATTTTGCATCTGGTAGACGCTCCATAGTCATTGTTCCAAAAGGGAAGCTGCTTTTTATTCCTTTGTGAAGACCTTTTACTTTTATGATATTTCAAGACTGTGGACACATAGACTTCATTTAGAAATTTAAATTCTGAATCGCATGGCTAGGGGTGATATGTGATCTTACTGGATAACTTACTGGGATTTTCCCCTAAAAGAACTCCCTTGTTAGCACTTCCAGACACGAGGTGAAATTAAATAGTCTTATTTTTCAGATATGAATAGACAGGGTACTGTTAGAAATACAACCTCTTGATGTAGTATTTATTCCAAAGGCTGTTACTAGATGACAGGTATTAAGCAGGCTGTGATTATGAGACATTCAGGCTTCATTTAACAATTCAGCAGAGGCTGTAAAAGCTTAGTAATGGGGAATGGCAGCATTTTTAGGAATAAAGGTGACATTGAACCTCATCTCTATGAAGACCGGGTCTCCCCTGTTCCGACAAATAACTCCTTGTGTTCAGTAACACCTCAGCTGTCTCATAACACCAGGAGCAACAGTGTCCGGCAGAGATGAAATTTTCCGTGTCATTAAGGTTGGTCCGTTTGAGTGTCTTGTCTTTTTTCATTGTCGCGTTTCGGTATCATTCACGGTATGAGTTCCTATTGCCACTGTAACAGATAACCACAAACTCAACGGTTTAAAATAACTCAGATTTATGTTGTAGTTCTGGAGATCAGAGTCCAAAATCGGCCTCACTGGGCTGAAGTCAAACCGTGGGCAGGGTTGGTTTCCTCTGGAAGCTTTAGGGGAGAACCTGTTGCCATCCATGCCTTTTTCATTTTGGAGAGGCCACCTGCATTCCTTGGCTCATGGTGCCTTCTTTTCCTCCTCCATGCAATGTAGCATCTTCCCATCTCTGTCTTTTCCGACTACAACCCTCCAGCCTTCCTCTTCTCCTACAAGGATCTTTGGGATTATATGGGGCCCACTTGGATAATCCAGGATCATCTCCCTAGCTCAAGATCCTTCACTTACCTCTGCAAAATCCTTTTTACTGCATAAAGGTAATATATTCACAGGTTCCAGGGATGAGAATGTGGACATCTGTAGGGGAGAGGGGACTTAGTCTATCACACTCGTTATGTGTTGGAGAACCTTCTCACCGTCCTCAACAGGGACACCTAAACACGCTTCTGGCATCTCTTGGTAACTTCAGGCATCTTCGTACACAGAGAATACTCTGCTCTCACTCTAGATACTTTCACATCTGAAGCCTTCATTCCCCTCCTTACATCTACTGTTCAAGCAATAATAGAGGAAGTAACTACCTTCTGTTGTCTACCGTGTGCCAGGCACATGATAAACCTTCTCTTGGCTGGGCGCAGTGGCTCACTCCTATAATGCCAGTGCTTTGGGAGGCCGAGGCAGATGGATGAATTGAGGTGGAAGTTCGAGACCAGCCTGGCCAACATAGTGAAACCCCGTCTCTACTAAAAACTACAAAAATTAGCTGGGCGTGATGGCGGGCACCTGTAATCCCAGCTGCCCAGGAGGCTGAGGCAGGAGAATCGCTTGAACCTGGGAGGCGGAGGTTTCAGTGAACTGAGATTGTGCCACTGCACTCCAGCCTGGGCAACAGAGTGAGACTCCGTTTCAAAATAAATAAATAAATAAAATAAACTTTCTCTCATTTAATCCTCATGACAAGCCCCACAGGGAGGTAGCATCAGACCTGTGTTTCAAATGAGGTGACAGAGGTGGTTAGTAACGTGTCTAAGGCCATGTTACTGAGAAATGCCAGAATTAGGCTTCGATCGCAAGCCCAGGTCACCTCCAAACCTTTGCACTGCTCACTACACTAAACTGCTGGAAACTTTGAGTGAGTCACATGTCCAGACAGCACTCTGCGTGCTTTCTGTCTTTAAGCATGGTGCCACAAGGGATACAAAAATACATCAGATGGCCCTTGCCCTCCAAGTGCTTTCAGTTTATAAGAAGTGACATCATACTGACCAGCAGGAACAAAAATCTATATGTGGATTCCAGTCGGCTTTCATTGAAAACATCAGGCACCACTGCTTTGGAAAATCAATCAATAATCACTTTAGGTTGTTTCACCTTTTTTGTTGGCGTGTGTGTGTGTGTGTGTGATGGAGTCTTGCTCTATTGCCCAGGCTGGAGTGCAGTGGCGTGATCTCAGCTCACGGCAACCTCCACCTCCCAGGTCAAGCGATTCTCCTGCCTCAGCTTCCTGAGTAGCTGGGATTACAGGCACCAAGCCTGGCTAATTTTTGTATTTTTAGTAGAAACAGCGTTTCACCATGTTGGCCAGGCTGGTCTTGAACTCCTGACCTCAGGTGATCTACCCGCCTCGGCTTCCCAAAGTGCTGGGATTATGGGTGTGAGCTACCCCACCTGGCGTGTTTGTTTGTTTGTTTGTTTGTTTGTTTTGTTTTGTTTTGTTTTGTTTTAGAGCCTCACTCTGTTGCCCAGGCTGGAGTGCCACAGCTCACTGCAGCCTCAACCTCCTGGGCTCAGGGCATCCTCCTGCCTCAGTCCCTGGGTTGCTGGTATTACAGGTGTGTGCCACCACCTGTGCCTAGCCTGTTCCAGCTTTGGCTAGCATTTTTTCCTCCTAAGTGTTCAGTTATTTGTCGTATTTGGCCACACGGATACTTACAGTATAAAGATCAAATAGGTTCAAGGTTTCAGAATGTGTGGAAAGGTTAAAATAATCCTGTCCTCTGTGCAAATACTCCTGTCAGGCAGAGACAAAATCATTATCTCACATGGCATTTTCCTTAATAGGCAAAGCAGAGGCTTAAGTATTTATGGCTATTTGTTCAAAAACCTTGAAATCGATTAATACTGTAGCATCTCCCGAGCCAGCGAAGCCAAACTGAGGTGGAAAACGTCACTGACAGATGAGAGTTTGAAGTTGAAATGGACACCCACAGAAGGAGCACTCATCAGAAAATGATTCCTAAAGCTGACAGAGGGTCTTCTTCGCTTTGACATAGAAAGACTACTTCGGGGTGAATGAGAGTCCTTGAGCAGGCCGAGCAAAGGCTTGATTGGGATTTCATCCGTCTCTGAAAGTTAGTTATTTTGGACGTGTGAGATCCAGTCACAAGTCAAGTAGCTCCCAGCAGCCAAGAATCAGACTCCAGACACTAGCATTGCGCACGCTCTCCTGGAAGAAAGAGAAGCAGCAGGAAGAGTGTCTGCTGCTGGCCTGTGTCCCGAGAACCCCCTGCTGCAGTGAGAGCAAAGCTTTTCATTTTATTTCTTTTATATAATTTTGTTCTATTAATTTTATTTTTTTTTTAAAGACAGAGTTTCAGCCGGGCGCGGTGGCTCACACTTTGGGAGGCCGAGGCGGGCGGATCACGAGGTCAGGAGATCGAGACCATCCTGGCTAACATGGTGAAACCCCCATCTCTACTAAAAATACAAAAAATTAATCAGATGTGGTGGCGGGCGCCTGTAGTCCCAGCTACTCGGGAGGCTGAGGCAGGAGAATGGTGTGAACCCGGGAGGCGGAGCTTGCAGTGAGCTGAGATAGTGCCACTGCACTCCAGCCTGAGCAACAGAGCAGGACTCTGCCTAAAAAAAAAAAAAAAAAAAAAAACAAAGACAGAGTTTCGCTCTGTCGTCCAGGCTGGAGTGCAGTGGCAATCATAGCTTCCTGCAGTCTCAATCTTCTGGGCTCAAGTGATCCTTCCACCTCAGCGTCTTGAGTAACTGGGACTACGAGCATGTGCCACCATGCCTGCTAATTTTAGAAAATTCTTTGTAGGGACAGGGGTCTCACTGTATTGTCCAGGCTGGTCTCAATTTCCTGGGCTCAGGCAGTCCTCCTGCCTTGGCCTCCCAAAGTGCTAGAATTACAGGCCTGAGCCACTGTGCCTGGCGCTGAAGTGAAGCTTTTTCAAACGTGCCACGTAGAGTCTTCCTCACAGCATTGCTATGGCGGCTGCTACGTTAGACCACACACAAAGGACATCACGCCTGATGCACTGACTGCTCTGCACCAACCCCCCCGAGCACTTCTGACTTGCCACATTTCATGCATGAGGAGAAGTTCAGTGACTTGCCCAAGGTCACACAGCTGGTAAGAGCAAAGATGGGATTTGGATCCGAGACGTTCTGACAGGAGCACATACATTCTTTCTACCTGTTGCATTGTCTCCAGAGATACGGGAGAAAAAGCAGGTAAAACTGAGCGCTCAGTTCGGGCCATGTTTTCTTGGCCGCTCACTCATCACAACGGGAATCAGGGACCTGAATCATCAGAGATGCAGTGAGTGACGCTGAATTGCATTCCGGCTGTTAACCCCAGGGAGATCCCTTAGAAACCAAGGGTGATCCAGCCACACGTAAGCCCCTCCCCAGCACATGGGCATTGATCTGTTGGCATGTTTAGGGTGCCCCCTGAGTGCTGGGTGCTGTTCCATGCCTGGGGGTGCTGGGCCAGAAAGAGGAGCCCAGAGGAGAGCTGATCTGTTGGCATGTTCAGGGTGCCCCCTGAGTGCTGGGTGCTGTCCATGCCTGGGGGTGCCGGGCCAGAAAGAGGAGCCCAGAGGAGAGCTGGGAGGAGGGCCTTGGGGCTGGAGGCAGCTGGAAATCAGTGACTGCAGCCCAGGAGGGCAGTGGATTTCAAGAGGTGGAGAGGGCAGTATTCTCGGCAGTAACAGATGGTGCCTCCAACACCGCTGAAATTTCCGGGGAAGAAGCTTGCAGACATGGTTGCCTGCCCTGCAGCCAGCTGCCTGTTAGCAGATGGATATACTCCTGGGAGGACTGGGGGCTGCATGGGTCCAGAGAGCTGGAGAGCCATCCTGGGGTCACAGCTTTTGCGTTCCCGCCCTACAGGAATGCCAGCTCAGTGATGCCTGGGACAGCAGCCAGATTCCTGCATTTTTATGTAAAATACACCTAATTGTTCCAAGTTGGCCGTAACATATGTTTTTTAACATGTGTATACAGGTGAAATTCAGCCAATGGGCTATCACCTGTGACCTCTCTTCCTGAGGTCAAGAGTCTTATTAATATTTGGGGGGAGCATATTAAAGATGGGAGGTAAAAAGACCAAGGGATGTCCAGAGAGGGGAAGCACTAGACAGTGGTCTCATTCTTGGACCCCAAGGAAGGCAACTGTTCATGAATTCAGGGTGGCCAGGGACCGAGAGGTCCAGCAGACAGGGATGGGTTGGGCAGAAGATCTAGCCACAGGGAGCCAATGATCCCTGAGAGAGCAGTGTCGGTAACGACGCTGGGATGGGGTGAGTGTGAGCATCGGCAGAGGACCCTCCTTTGAGGACATCTATGGTAAATGAAAGGAAGGCTGACCATGGTAAGGACACCCTTCCCCCTCAGCTTCAGGAGGAAGGTGAAGGGCACACAGGAGACCTCATGGTGGCAGGAAAGCTGAAATCCCCTCCCTGGCCGGTCTGCATCTTCAGAGGGTGACATCAGGAAGGGCTGCTGCAGCCCTGCAGGTGGGAGATGGTTTGGAAGGAGGTCCACAGGGAGCACGATGAGACAGCAGAGACCCCAGAGCCGGGAAAGCCTCGGGCGGGGTGCACATCGACGATAACTCCCAGGCAAGGCTCAGCAGGCCTGGTAGGGGGAGAAAAGGGAGTGCTCAGGACTGGGGGCTGTCCAGGGGAGGCAGCTGAGCCTCCTAGAAGTGACCCTCAAGGTACTGGGAACGAGTGAGTGGGGCAGGAAGGGAGTCAAGGATTTGTCAGAGCACAATTGAGGGGCCAGGGTCCCAAAGAGCATAGAGAGTATGACAGTAAGAACTGGGGGGTGGGGGAGGAATCAATGGGAGAAAGCGGGGGCAGGCGCTGTGCACAGGGCTCTGAATTAGGTATCCTGGAGAAGCCGAAGCCTTCACAGGCACCCCAAGACCCTTTAGCACCTGGGCCCCCCATTCCCTCCCTGACCTCCCCCTGCTGTCCACACCTCCGGATCTCTCTAGACCCGTTGCACTAGCTCCCTTTCCTCTCTCCAACTTGCCAGACACCTCCATCCTCAGGTCAGTTCCTCTTCTCATTCCCTCCACCCAGCATGACCCACCCCAGGCATTACCTTGGGGAGGCCCCCTGCCCTGGTGACCCTGTTTAAACCTGCAAACCTCCAGTCCCATCCAGCACTGCTGACCTCTGTCCCTGCTGTTTTTCCATGGCACTCGTCTCCCTTGGAGGGACAAAGATGTACTCCTGGATTGATTTTTCAGTCTGTCTCACCAAGCTCCACCAAAGGCAGAATTTCATCTGGTGTTGGCTGCTGTGCCCCCACCCCAGGGTCTGGAGCAGTGCCTGACACTCAGTGTGTACTTGGCATGGGTGCCTGCACACAGCACTCCTAGATGTGGCCACCTAGGAATCTGCAGTGGAGACACCGCAAGAGGACAGAGATGAAGGCTTGGAGACTGAGAGGGGTGGGACTCTTTAGCCAGGTGATTGGAAGGGTGACTTCCAAGGCTGTCACAGGTGTAGGGCTGATGATATGTGACACAGTGCAGAGAAGGGCCACACCACCTCATGTCATCGGCTGAAGACAGCCAGCAGGCTGGGGGACCTGAGTGTCTGAAGGTCGATGGGACATCAGTCCAGGTCCCTGAGACAGCCCCAGCTGCCCCCAGAGACTTCACCTGGCCTGTGGGGAAAGGGCTGTAGAGAGGGATAGAAAATAAGAGTAAAGGTTCAAAGAGAAAATAACTCGTGTTATACACGCAGCCAGGCAGTCAGGCAATAAATTAGGACTCGCCACCAAGAAGAAAGGGGGAGAATGAGGTATAGGGAGATAAAAGCCAATCAGTGCCAGCAATGGCTCCTCTGAGATCAGCTGCTCCTGAACCGTGGGCCCCCACACCAGCCCAGCCCGGCACAGACAGGGACAAAGAAAAGCACCTGATGAAAGAAAGAGAATGATAAACCAAAGGGCGGCTAGCTTTCTATCAAAGGCCAGTTTCCCTCTATGGAGGGTCATGGTCCAGTGACTCCAGCGTTGCAAGAGAAGATGAAGCCGCCGCTTTTCCCCAAAGAAATATTTAAAGAGCCAAAGCCAGGCTTTCCTTTGGGGTCTTCTTTAAGTTGTGCAATTCTCAGATCTTTCCTAGGAATTATGTTGGTTTTATTATCTCATATATTATATTGTCTGCCTGCAGCTCTTTTACGGTCTTATCATTCTCCCAGCCTTGGAGTTTAATCAGTTTAGCCTCTTCTCTGGAGCACTGGGCACTTTCTGTGATACTGTGGTCTATGAAACAAATGTGGCCCATTCCTTTCTTTTGAGCCTCCCCCCACTTCCAGTCCTTCCTCCAGAAATAACCAGCTCCTGGTGGCTTCGCTGCCCTTGGCGAATGCCTGCTACATCCCAGACCAGGGCTGAGCGCCTTGTGTATTTTGTTTAATCCTAAGTCAATTCTAATTCCTAGATGGTGAAACTGAGGCACAGAGATTTGTTAATTTTCCCCACCTCCCCAGTTCAAGGCAGACGTGGCTTTGAACACAGGACTCAGCAACTTTTCCCTGCGGTGACTGTTACCCTGGGAGGAAGGGCCTGCAGACATCAGCTCCGATGCTACCCAGACAACATGTCACTCCACATGTGCCAGTGAGCTGCTCTCACAGGCCCGTTACCGGCTTTCAGAGCCCAGATAATGCTCTGTTAGATTTTTACTCCTGGTATTTGGCGGCATGCATTAATTAGCCCTTTATTTAGGGATTTGCTCAAATCCTGTAAAAGTGGGTCAGAGATTTCTGTGCTTTATTTCACCTCTTTCTTTGTAACATTGCCCAGGCGATGGCAGGATGGAGGTGGGTATCACGAGAGATTACTAACATTTGTTCATTTCTTGCTATGCACCATGCACTTAACGCCTGTCATCACATTTAATTCTTACAATAGCCCTCTAAGGTAAGTGGTATTATTCATGCTTTACAAACACTGTAAAGGAGACTTGGAGAGGAGAAGGGACCTGCCCAGGGCTCACAGATGGCACGTGGCAGGGGCGGAATGCTGGCCTGCCAGCCTCAGAGCACAGACTGGCACCCTGATGCCATCCACAGCCAGTTGTCACGTCAGTGTATCACTTATTGCCCTGTCTCCAAATCATATCTGTAGAGATCCACTAGACTTTGAGACTTCTTGGTTCTGGAAAATCTTTTAATCCAGCTAATAAAGCTCTTACAGACACAAAAGTTACTCCTAACTCACACTTTATTCCTGTACCGCACAAGCAGTTATTTTGTTCGGATGCACAATTAACATTTTGCATAGCTTCTCTGCTGACCCCAGAGGAGGCCTGAGACGAGCAGGGTCCTATAGGTGGGTGCTGAGCTGGGACTCCTGCCCAGCTTTTCCCCAGCACCTGCTACCCCCCTGCCACCCTCGGAGGGAGAGACCAGGGACAAGGGCTGCTGCTTCCTTCCTCCCAGGAAGCGTGGCTGGGGGGGCCTCAGGAAACTTACAGTCATGGCGGAAGGCGAAGGGGAAGCAGGCACATCTTCCATAGCCGGAGCAAGAGCAAGAGAGAGAGCAGGGGGGTGCTACACACTTTCAAACAACCAGATCTCATGAGAGCTCTGCCACGAGAATAGCACTAGGTGGATGATGCTAAACCATTCATGATAAACTGCTCCCATGAGCCAGTCACCTCCCACCAGGCCCCACCTCCAGCACTGGGGATTACATTTCAAAATGAAATGTGGGTGGGGACACAGATCCAAACTGTATTATAAACTCTGGCTACAGTACTGCTATTTTAAGAACTTGGGGTGCCATCTGTATAATAGGGTATAATCATAGCATCTTCCTCAAAGCCCAACTTTGAGGGCTCGGTGAGTCTGGCCGTAATGACTTAGCCTGCCTTGGAGGGAGCATCCAGAAAGCCTTGTCCATTATTTGGCAGTTGTTTCAATTATCTATTGATGTGTAATCGCCCCAGAACATAATAGCTTCAAACAATAATCACGTTGTGCTGGACGTGGTGGCTCACACCTGTAATCCCAGCACTTTGGGAGGCCGGGGGTGGGAGGATCACTTGAGGCCAGGAGTTCGAGACCAGCCTGGCCAACATGGTGAAACCCCGTCTCTACTAAAAATACAAAAACTTAGCTGGGTGTGGTGGCGGGCACCTGTAGTCCCAGCTACTCAGGAGGTTGAGGCAGGAGAGTCTCTTGAACCTGGGAGGTGGGGGCTGTGGTGAGCTGAGATCATGCCGGTGTTCTCCAGCCTGGGCAACAGCAAGGCTCTGTCACCAAATCAATAAAGTTAATGCTGTCATTATTGGAGTTGGGGCCTCCATCAGGACCCGGCAGGTGGACTCCTTGCTGCTATAGGTAGGGACATCCCTATCATGGCTCTGCTGGGGCTGGAGGGCCCAAGGTACCTTCCAGCTGTTGGTCAAGGCCACGTGGTTTCTCCTCTACCTGGTCCTTCTTTCCATGCAGCCATTTGTCAGTAAACTTCTTGACATGGTGCTGGTTACTGAAAGGGCAAAAACAGAAGCCACAGGCTGCTGAAGTCTACACCTGGAACTGAACTGTGTTACTTCCAGCACATTCTGCAGGTCAAAGGCAGTGAAGACCAGGCAAGAGGGCCCCTGCTCTGTGTTTTAGAGCAGAGATGAGCAAACTTTCTCTGCCAGGGACTAGATAGAAAATAGGCTTTTCCTAAATCTAAATTTTAGATTTCTGCCAAGAGGCAAAATTGAGCAACTGTTCTTGCCAAAATCATTTTACATTTCAAAATGTAAAAAGCATGCTTAGCTCACAGGCTGTGCAAAGACTGGATTTGGCCTGCAGGCTACAGTTTGTTAAGCCCTGCCTTGGTGGGCTCTCCTGTCTCCGCCAGTTCCCAGCCTGGGCTCTCCTTATAGGGTTAGAGTCTACAGGCCAGTGCCCATTCAGGGCCTGCTCTCCGACCCCTTTTAGACAACAATCTGGGTTCTCAGAGCTTGCGATTCCCTTCCAGGGCCTGTTCCCAAGATCCATCCTTCCTGTGAACACCACCCTGCTGGCGTATGCACTCGTGTGGCCAGTGCAGGAGTCAGTGGGCAGCTGTTTGCAGGGGGCTGTGGGACTCAGTTAGACTTGCAGGTTGGGGTACTATGATGGAGAGGGCCTGGGAAGAGCAGTCGGGTGGGCCATGTCAGTAGTACATTCTTAGGCCTCCACATACTGGAGTGGAATGTCGGGGGTCCATGAATTCTTAAGTTAAACTTGGCCTTCCAGGTTGCTGGGACATGTAAAGGACTGAATTGCATCCCCCTGCCCCCGCCCCACAAATCCGTGTGCTGAAGCCCTAACCTCCAGTGTGACTGTTCTGTAGAGATAAAGCATTGAAGAAGATAATTAGGGGAGAATGAACTCATCAAGGCAGGGCTCTGATCCGATCGGAGTAGTGTTCTTATGGGGAGAGGAGGAGGCCACAGGAGTGTGCATACGGAATAAAAGCCATGTCAGGACACAGCGAGAAGGAGGCAGCCTGCACGGCACCAAGAGAGGCCTCACCAGAGGCCCACCTGCCGGCACCTTCATCCTGGACTTCCAGCCTCCAGACCCAAGAGAAATTTCTGTTGTTTAAGCCACCCAGTCTGTGGTGTTTTATAAGGGCAGCTCAAGCCAACCAACACAGGAAGGTACTTGTGTCGAGGGGTAGGAGAGAGCGTACTGTATTTAACAGTCTGTTAGCTTGATTTGTAATACTCATATTTAGATAAAGGCTATGTGAGTCTTAGTTATTCTTGTCCTGGCTCCCACACCCCACATGTTAGAGATGGCCTCATCCTAGGTCAATAGGGAGTTGTGGGTTAGGGCCAAGTAGATTATGTTGTAAAGCGAGATGTATTTTATATATTCCTATCTTTTTTCATATATATATTCATATATGTATGTGTATGTATTCATACAATCAACATCATTGTCACTCTTATCAGGCAGAACAGGAAGGAGGAATAAAGGCTCCAGAGAGCAGGGGCACTATCGCAGATGTCTTTGTCCCATTCACAGCTCCACCTTACACAAGAGTGGGCACCATGCGCGACAGGAAAGCAAGAGCTATGATGAATCCTGGCCCCATCTGCCACCTCCCCACTGCGTGTGACTCTGGTCACCGCACTTGAGCTTGCTGTGCCGCAGCTTCTCCAGTGGTGAAGGAGGGTATGACCTAGCACAGTGCTGGATTAAAGACTGTGCTCATGGGTGGCTCTGATTCACATTTGATTTATAGTCAATATTACATTCTTAGTGCAGCTCACCATTAAGGAGGTTCCTGAAAACCTCGGGGGAAAAGAGAGGATCTAAAGAGGTGTTTGATTTCTTTGATGTGACGAGAAATTACAGAAGTTGGCTGGGCATGGCACTGGAGAGGTCGGGTGGGCCAAGTCGATTAGATGATGTGGGGTGGGCCATGTCAATATTACATTCTTAGGCCTCCACATACTGGAGGGGAATCTCAGGGTTCCATGAATTCTTAAGTCAAACTTGCCCTTCCAGGTCCTTGGGAAATGGTAAGGGCGGAATTGCACCTATCAGCTCAGGGCACCACCTTGATGAGTTCATTCTGCCCCAGTTACCTCCTTCAAGGCCTAAGCTCTACAGAACAGCCACACTGGGGGGTTAGGGCTTCAGCACATGGGTTGGGCGGCGGGGGATGCAATTCCAAGGTCAGGTGACCCAACTCAATTAGATGACGCTTTTCGAGATCCAGTCGGTCCACAGTCACCTTCCCGATTTCTGCCAGGATCAATTAGCCTTACAGAAGAGCTAAAAAGAGATTCATCCCAAATGAGAGCGTCCTTGGAAGCATTCCATGAAGACTTGAAACGGTGCTGCCTCCTCTCACCTGACCCAGTATTGTCAGTGCCTCCTCTGAGGATCACAGAAAGTCACACCCCACACCCCCCAGTGCACATTCCAGACTTGGAGAAGCGCCGCATGGGTGACGGTGTGGGGAGCGCCTTTCTGCCAGATCAAAAGCCCAGCACCGTATTCAGAGTTTTATTTATGGCTCTTTCAGAAGGTTAGTCCAGTCACGCCTCCTTCATAACCGCCCCATCACACATGATTCAGGTGTCCTGGGGCCGCTTCACGCTCCTGGCTTCCTGACCCAAAGCCCAGGAGACTGCTGAACCCCACTGCCTGACATTATTTGCCGGCGAGACAGCACTGGTGAAGTGTTCGCCTTTTCTTATGGCTGATTTTACTGAAGATTGTTCTTTTAGTCAAACACCTTTACAGTTCTTTGTGTTTGCTGAGCACCCGGGGCTGTCTCGCCCAGCCTTGAATTGTTTCCAGGTACCTTGCAAGCCAGTGTTGTACAATTCTTTTCTGCACAGAAAAAGGACAGACTTCTGGTTTCCAGTCCAGCATGTTAGGAGCTTAGAAGTCATCATTCCACCCTAACAAGTGAAAAGCTGGACTGGAAGATCAGCAATTCTTCCTAGAGCCATTGGTGCCTCCCACGTGGCAGACCTGGGTTCGTTTCACGGCCAGTGCACCAGCATTGGTGGTTCAGTGGTAGAAGTCTCGCCTCCCTAGAGCCATTGGAAAAATGAGGTCACAGGGCAAACCACTATCCCCAAAATCAGACAGACAGGCAGATACAGAAAATTACAACTTAGCAGAACAGAAACCTCCGGGGATACCTGTGCTGGGATGCAGAAACCTGATCTGTAATTGGCAAATTGCTGGAGGCTAAGTATGGACAAGTCTGAGAATCAGTCACGGGGGCTCCATGCTTTTTTGAGTTTTCCTTCAGGAAGTTCTGCCAGGTCCTCACGGTGAATGCTGGAGAAAAATCGCCTCATGCTTCTGGCAGGGAGAGGAGAAAACTAATAACCATTGTGAAATATGCCAGAGCATCCCGTTCTTCTTAACAAGGGCTTCCCTCAGGAGACGCTAATGTGAGCTTAAGCTCCTGGGGTTTTATCAGAACCTAACCTACCAAGGAGAAGGGACATACCCGATTCCAATCCCCTCCACCCATCCTGTCCCACCTAAGAGGAGGAGAGGGGAGACCAAGAAGCACTTGTGAAGGTCACAGTCCACAGGCACGGGCTCCCCACAAGACACAGACCTCATCGTCGGACCGTAGCACACTTCCCCTCTCCGCACCTCACGACCACATCACTAAAGGCTCATGTACTACAGTTCCTTTCACCCAGTGTGCCGTGTCCAGCCCTCAAGAAAACAATTACAGCACACTAAATGGCAAAAAAAAAAAAAAAAAAAAACAGTTTGAAGAGATGAAGCAAGCATCAGATGCAGACTCAGATGTGGCAAGGATGTTAGAATAATAACCAGGAGTTTTGTTTGTGTGTGTGTGTGTGTGTGTGTTTGTTTTTGTTTTGTTTTGTTTTGTTTTTTGGAGATGGAGTCTCGCTCTGTCATCCAGGCTGGAGTCCAGTAGCATGATCTCAGCTGACTGCAATCTCCGCCTCCTGGATTCAAGCGAGTCTCCTGCCTCAGCCTCCCAAGTAGCTGGGATTAAAGGCATGAGCCACCGTGCCTGGCCATAACCAGGAATTTTTTTAAACTATGATTAATTTGCTAAGGGCTTTAGTGGAAAAAAGTAGACAGCATGCAAGAACAGATGGGCAGTGTAAGCAGAGAGAAATTCTAAGGAAGAAAAGATGCTAGAGATCAGAAATACTGGAGCAGAAATAAAGAATGCCTTTGATGGGCTTATTTGTAGACTGGACACAGCTGAGTCCGGGGTCCCTGAACCTGAGAATATGACAATAAAAACTTCCAAAATGGCAAACAAGGACTGAAAAAAAAAATGGAACAGACTATCCAAGAACTGTAGGACAACTACAAAAGATATGTGCCCTGGGAACACCAGAAGGAGACGTAAGAGAGAAAGAAACAAGGAATGTTTGAAGCAGTCAGGACAGAGAATGTCTCCTGAATTAATGTCGGACACCAAATCACAGAGCCAGGAAGCTCAGATGACACAAAATAGGACAAATGCTCAAACAAAACAAAAAACTAGACATATCGTATTCAAATGCAAAAATCAAAGAATTTTAAGGGAAGCCCAGAGTGGGGAAAGTAACACGTTACCTAAAGAAGGGCAAAGACAGTAGAGTGAAATATTTAAAGTTTTTAGAGAGAAAATAAAAAATGAACCTAGAATTGTGTATCCTGCAAAATTGTCCTTCAAAAGTGAAGGAGAAATAAAGACTTTCTCAGACAAAAACAAAGGAAATGTGTTGCCAGTAGACCAGCCTGGCAAGAAATGTTAAAAGAAGTTTTTTTGTTTTGTTTTGTTTTTGAGACGGAGTCTCGCTCAGTCGCCCAGGCTGGAGTGCAGTGGCACCGTCTCGGCTCACTGCAAGCTCCGCCTCCCAGGTTCACGCTGTTCTCCTGTCTCAGCTGCCCAAGTAGCTGGGACTACAGGCACCGCCACCAGGCCCGGCTAATTTTTTTTGTATTTTTAGTAGAGACGGGATTTCACCATGTTAGCCAGGATGGTCTCGATCTCCTGACCTCGTGATCCACCCGCCTTGGCCTCCCAAAGTGCTGGGATTACAGGCGTGAGCCACCGCGCCCGGCCAGAAGAAGTTCTTTAGAGAGAAGGAAACTGACATAGGTCAGAAACTTGGATCTCCATGGAGAAAGGAAGGGCAGGCTTTGCAGATGCTGCTGCCACCCATAGCCCCCTGCACCAGCCATGGTCAGCCCCACTGTGTTCTTCAACAGGAGGCCACATCTCTTTCAAGCTGTTTGCAGACGACATTCCAAAGACAGCAGAAAACTTTTGTGCTCTGAGCACTGGAGAGAAATGATTTGGTTATAAGGGCTCTTTGCTTTCACAGAATCATGCCAGGGTTTGTGTGTCAGAGTGGTTACTTCACACACCATCACATTTCCAAGAAAATTTACTGGTGTCAGGAAAGAAATTTGATCTACAGGAAGAAATTTGATGGTGAGCGCTTCATCCTGAAGCATACAGGTCCTGGCATCTTGTCCATGGCAAATGTTAGACCCAGTACAAATGGTTCCCAGTTTCTCATCTGTACTGCCAAGGCTGAGGGGTTGAATGGCAGAGTGGCATGTATGTGGTCTTTGGCAAAGTGAAGAGAATATCGTGGAAACCACGGAGCACTTTGGGTCCAAGAATGCCAAGACCAGCAAGAAACTCATCATTGCTGACGGTGGACACTCTAATAAATCTGACTCATGTTCTATCTTAACCACCAGACATTCCTTCCGTAGCTCAGGAGAGCACCCCTCCACTCCATTTGCTCGCAGTAGCCTCTCATCTTTGTGCTCTTGCTGCAGTTCTTTGGGTTCCATGTTTTCCTTATTCCCTTCCATGCCTAGTTGGATTCCAGAGTTAAGTTTATGATTATGAAATAAAAACTAACAAGGAAGAGCATCAGAGAAGGAATAAGTGAAAGTAAAATACTTTTATTTTTAGTATTCTTGATCTAACATGAGTTTTTTCAAAATAATATCAACATATTCTAGTGTGCGTGCATATCCTATGTGTAAGTGAAATGAACAAGAGCAGTGATAGAAGGGACAAGAGGGAAAAATTAGGATTATTTTGTTGTTATAAGCTACTTTCACTATGCATGAAGTGTTACAGTGTTATCTGAAAGTAGACTTGGTTTAGTTGTAAATATATATTGCATATTCTAGGGCAACCACTAAGAAAAGGAAAAAAGGAAGTAACTGATATGAACAATGGAATCATATAAAATGCTCAGCTAAACCCACAAGAGGCAGAAAAAGAGTGGGAGACAAAAAAAAAAATGGACAAGGGCCACAAATAGAAAACAATAACAAATATGGCATCGATTAATCCAGTTATATCACAAATCGCTTTCAAAGTCATTGGTCTAAATGCAGCAATTAAAAGATTGCCAGACTAGATCAAAAAACAAGACTTTATACAAGAAATCCACTTTAAGTATAAAGACACATGTAGTTAAAAAGTAAGTGGGTATAAAAGATATATCATGCTAATACTAATCAAAGAAATTAGGAATCACTATATTAACTGCAGATAGAGCAGACCTCAGAGCAAGGAAAGTTATCATGAAAAGGCATTACATAATGATAAAGGGGTCAAGTCTCCAAGAAAACATAGCAGTTGTTAATGCGTGCACCTAACAGCAGAGCATTGAAATACACGTGGCCAAACATGATAGAACTGCAGGTAGAAATAGATGAATCCACTATTTTATTTGGAGACTTCAGTGCCCCACTATCAGAAATAGACATGTCCTGCAAGGAGAGAATCAGTAGGGACAGAGTTGAACTCAGTAATAATGTCCTGTAGACTCTACTTCATCCAACAACAGCAGAATGAACATACATTCTTCACAAGCTCACACAGAACATTCACCAATATAGACCACGTTCTGTGCCATAAAACACACCTTAACAAACTGAAAATAATAGAAATCATGCAGTGTCTTCTCTCAGACCACAATAGACCTAAACTAAAAATCAGTAACAGAAAGATAGCTAGAAAATTCCAAAATACTTGAAGATTAAAGAACCCTTCTAAATAACGTGGGCCAAAGAAGAAATCTAAAAAGAAATTTTAAAATATTGTTAAATAAATGAAAACATAGATATGACTTATCAAATGTTGTATGGTGCAATTAAAGCAGGGCTTAGGAAATTTATAGTATTGAATGCATGTGTTAGAAAAGAAGAAAGATCTAAAATCAATCACCTAAGTTTCCATCTTAGGAAACTAGAGAAAGAAGAGCAAATTAAATCCACAGTCAGCAAAAGAAAAGAAGAACTAGAGCAGAAACCAATGAAATAGAAAATAAAAAACAGGGAAAATCAGCAAACCCAAAAGGAAGTTATTTGAAAACATCAATAAAATCGATAAGCCTCAAGTCAAATTAAGAAAAAGAGAGAGCACAAGTTACTAATAACCTGAAATGAAAGAGAGGGCATCACTACAGATCCCGTGGATGTTAAAGGATGATTAACACCAGCATAGAAAACTACAGACTAATACCTCTCATGAACGTAGATGCAAAAATCCTCAACAAAATATTAGCAAGTTGAATCCAACATGTGTAGTAGGAACTAACTGCTGTTTGAGGCCGGTGTAAACAATTGCAAACACTGCTTTCATTTGATCCTCTTCTGGCCTTTTGTGGGAGGGGTACTTAGGCTGTTCTGTCGTTGACTTCCCATTCTTACAGGGAGGTAAGAAAAGGTGGCTACTATAAATAGATTTTAAAGCACTTTCATTGGTGTAATCACCATTAGATCATTTTCTGTTTTCTCCAATTCTACATAGAGCCACAATTTTTGTCTAAATAGAAAATACATAGGCTGGGCACAGTGGCTCACGCCTGTAATCCCAACACTTTGGGAGGCCGAGGTGGGTGGATCACGAGGTCAGGAGATTGAGACTATCCTGGCCAACATGGTGAAATTCAGTCTCTACTAAAAATACAAAACTAGTTGGATGTGGTGGCGTGTGCCTGTAGTCCCAGCTACTCAGGAGGCTGAGGCAGGAGAATCACTTGAACTCAGGAAGCGGAAGTTGCAGTGAGCCAAGATCACACCACTGCACTCCAGCCTGGGCGACAGAGTGAGACTCCGTCTCAAAAAAAAAAAAAAAAAAAAGAGAAATACATAGTTTGGACTCTAGACTCTTTGTTTTTAATCTTGTGGTAATTTTATTTTTATTTATTTGGTGGTGGTGGTTGTTGAGATGGAGTCTCACTCTGTTGCCCAGGCTGAAGTGCAGTGGCACGATCTTGGCTCACTGCAACCTCCACCTCCCAGGTTCAAGCAATTCTCATGCCTCAGCCTCCCGAGCAGCTGGGATTACAGGCACTTGCCACCACACCCAGCTAATTTTTGTATTTTTGTAGAGACGGGGTTGGCCAGGCTGGTCTTGAGCTCCTGACCTCAAGTAATCCGCCCACCTCGGCCTCCCAAAGTGCTGGGATTACAAATGTTAGCCACTGTGCCTGGCCAGTTTTCTTTATTTTTATATTAATGCGCTTTGTCCAAGGATTTCAAATATTACAATAATTTCCCATGTGATATAGTAAGATCTTTGATCTTGGATGTCACATCTTAGTGTATTTGTCTGCCTTCCCAGTTAGTTTGGTAATCTGTGATACCTAGCAGAGTGTCCAACCCATAGAAATGTACAGTCAGTCATACTCAGTGCGAATGAGCAAAGGAGAGGACTAAGGAAGGTGTTCTAATACATGAGAAAACAGAGAAGCCTGGAGTTTTACTGCTCCAGTAAAAATCAGTTTAATTGCCTGAGGGGAGATTTTTAAAAATCTGTTTGATTCTCTTCTTTACCTGATTCACTTCTGATTTACTATGTCTGGTACACGGTAAGTTAATATTTGCTGAAAGAATGAATGGAAGGTTTATTGTCGCTTAAGAATTTCCAGGTGCCAACAGTCATTTTAGAGTGTTGAACATATATTTTTAGTGTTACCTGTCATATCAAAATGTTTCCTCTGTCCCCCTCTGAACCAAGTTTAGTTTATTTCCTTGAATAACTTTCACCCACCTGCTTATTTCTAATAGGCCCGTTCTTATTTCTAGTGTTAGGCAGTATGAAGTTTATGTGTATTCAACTCACCTGCAGTAAGCACATTTTTAATACACATAATGCCATTTAATCCCCACCACCTACTTGTCAGGTGGGTGCTGAAATCCCAAGATCACAGCTGAGGACATGGAAGCTCAGAGAGGCCAACCAACTTAGCCAAAGTCACACAGCTCCTGCCCTCCAGCAGTTGGGTTCAGAGCTCTCTCACCCCATTCTGCTTCCCGCTTGTATTCTGAGCTTGGCTGTGCCATCGGAAAGGAGTTTGATTAGGAAGTATCTCGATTGAGAGTTGGGGGTGTTTCACGTCTCCCCTGCTGCGGGGCTTTCTGTTTATGACACGCTGGTCTCTGTTCCGATGCTTTAGAAAGAGGACACAGTCAGAAGACCTGAGGCGTCTCTCTTCCTGGCCTTGCTGCTAACCAGCCCCGTGACCTCAGCAAGCTGCTATGCCACTTCGAGCCTCAGGATCCTCTTCAGAACCCTGAAAACACCTTATTTATTTGCTTATTTATTTATTTACTTATTTATTTATTTTAGACGGAGTCTCACTCTGTTACCCAAGCCAGAGTGCAGTGCGTCACGTTTCACTGCACCCTCCACCTCCTGGGTTCAAGCGATTCTCCTGCCTCCGCCTCCCAGGTAGCTGGGATCACAGGCATCCGCCACCACGTCCAGCTGATTTTTGTATTTTTAGTAGAGACGGAGTTTCACCATGTTGGCCAGGCTGGTCTCGAACTCCTGACCTCAAGTGATCCTATCGCCTTGGCCTCCCAAAGTGCTGGGATTGCAGGCGTGAGCCACTGCGCCCGGCTTGAAAACACTTTCCTAAATCACCCCTCCAGACTCAGCAATCCAGCAATTCTAACAGCCCTTTTGATTTTACACTTTAGAGGTAGGTGGTGTCTATGGAGTGGTCTTGGATTAGATCCACTAGTTCTCCAGCACAACCTTGTGTCTGCCCCGTGCCTGAGGTTCTGGTGCTGGGTACAGAGGTGGATGGCCCAGCCCCAGTCAGGGAGAAGTCTGGGTTGAGTAGGGGCAGACAGTCTCAGTAGACATGACAAAGGCTCCAGGAGTTGTGGGCCCCGCAGGAGCAAGTAGAGGAGACAGTTACCAAACTGAAGATCCAAACTGTCAGATCAGAACACCCAGAAAACCTTCAGGCCTGTCCTCTTTCCAAATGGTGCTGTTTGGACGCGCCAGACCGTGCTTCGACCATGTTACATGTAAAGAGTGCCTCTGGTGTCCTGTGTTCTATCCTTGGCAATGGATGATGTTTTTCAAAACAACTATAATTTTTTCATCAAAATGTTTTTGTTTTTTGAAAAAAAGGAAAGGATATTGTTTCCCTGACACAGTAAAAGGACTTGAGCGTGTTTTATGCATAAAGGCCACCGTTACTTTGTAATGACAGCTTGGGAAGAGGCTTTTGTGGCCAGGCCTTTTATTTAAGATTGGGCTCTAGGGGTTGGTGTGTACGTACAGCACAAAAATGAAGAGTAGAATCCCAGTTCAAGTGCAGCCAAGAATGGGAGAGTGAATCTCCATACACATACTTTATAGGTCCATGGGGTCCCTCAAGAAAAAGCCTTCAGAGCCAAGAGCTCCCGAGTGAAGGAGGCATCTTGGCTGTTTTGATCCTGTTAAGCATTTGGGCCACTTTTCAGCAGGAGTCGTGTAAACTGGGCAAGTACCCACCATAGCTGTCTGGGGAACCGCCCTGGATCAAGGCCTTCAGTGTAGAAAAAGGGTCAGAAGTATGGATGCCAAAGCCGATGACTAGGGTTCTAATCCAAGCGTTGCTGCTTGCGAGCTGTGTAATGTTGGGCAAGCTACTCTGCCTCTCTCTACCTTATTTCCTCATCTTTGCAATGGGCCTTGTGAGGATTAGGTGAGCTTCAGAGCTAAAGAGCCTGGCTCTCGGCACATGCCTACAGTGGTGATGTTGGTTACAGCTACGGTTAATATTGCCAGTAGCTTCTAAAACCTTCCTGTACCGTCCTCAGGCTCTCCCAGGCTGGAGCTTTCAGAGGTTAGAAAGCTCCTGGAGTCCCACCCTCTCTGGGAGGCATCTGAGTGTGAAGCCCTGGTAGAGAGTGGAAGGCTGGGTGGCCTTGGAGCGACATCCTTCCAGCTGCTGCAGGCCCTTGGCCTGGTACAAGACAAGAAGCTACCCCCTGGTCCCTTTCATGCCTTGGTCCTGTGCCCGGGCTGGAAGAAAGCTCATTCATATCTCATTTTTACAAGACAGGCAGCCATTTGTAACATCCTGACATTCCCCCAAGCAGTTGGCTCTTAGAAGTATAATAATAATGATCTTAATGACAAATAGCAGTAAAATTGAATGACAGTGGCCCTGTTGGAGGTCTGTCTTTGAAGCCACAGCTCAACCTCCCATGTGCAGCTGTAGCCCTTCTTGCCAACTCTGCCTCTCCTTTTGTGAGTTTCTCCATTATGGGAAACCAGATTGCCATCTCAGCCCCTTGCCTGGGGCTTCAGGATATCAGGCAGCCCCAGGCTTGGCTGCAAGCCCGCATTGGCCCACAAGCACCAGAGACACCTGCTCCTATCCCCATAGGGGACAGACAAGAGAGTCTCCTCATCCATTCCGTAGTCTCTGAGCCTGGTCCTCAGCCCAAAGCTGGCTCCCTAGACCAATGAGAGCCAGAGAACCAGAATGGGCCATAGGAGCCAGTGGAATTCAGAGGGTCTTAGCCAGCACTGTCCAACAGAAGTAAAATACAAGCCGAAACTGCGTTTAGCAGCCAAGTTTTTAACAAGTTGGAAAGAAAACAGATGAAGTTAATTTATTAATGAATAAAAACATTTAATGAAGGCTAGGCACAGTGGCTCACACCTGTAATCCCAACACTTTGGGAGGCCGAGGCAGGCACATCACCTGAGATCAGGAGTTCAAGACCATCCTGGCCAACATGGTGAAACTCCATCTCTACAAAAATATTAAAAATTAGCCAGGCATTATGATGGGTGCCTGTAATCCCAGCTACTCGGGAGACTGAGGTGGGAGAATCGCTCGAACCTGGGAGGCGGAGGTTGCAGTGAGCCGAGATCATGTCACTACACTCCAGCCTGGGCGAACAGAGCAAGACTGTGTCTTTAAAAAAAAAAAAAAAAGTAATGAGCTATGTCTTTAAAAAAAAAAAAAAGTAATGAGCTATTTTGCACTTTTTATACTAAGTCTTCAAAATATGATGTGGATTTTACAGCTGCAGCGCATCTCCATTTGAACTAGCCACATTTCATCTGCTCAGAAGCCACAGGTGGCCAGTGGCTACTGTATTGGATAGTGGCTGTAGACAGCTGAATAGGGACGGTATAGCCAACATCCTAAGTCATGTGTGTCTGAATGTTTATCTTCCTATGGGGCTCTCTAACACTGTTTTCCCTTTTACAGTGAGGCTTTGGTTAACTGGGGTGCTTATTAACTGCAGCTGCTCATTGAGGAAAGATATGCTTTAGTCCAAAAATGAATGTGCAGTGGTGAGGTTGTGCCCTGTACGTGTAGCTTCGATCTTCAGGATCTCCCGTGTTATCTGGTACACACGCCACAGGCGACACATTTCTCTGGGAAGAAATGCTCTGGCTAGATTCTAAATCCCATCCTATTGTTACAATTGAAGGCACTGCAGTGTTCAGAGTGACTTTTAATCTTGGCCCAGTGGCTGAGCAGGCGGGCTGTATGCGGCTGATGAGGATGAGTGCTGTCGCAAGAAAAACGAGCCTTGGCACTTGGCATTCTGCTTTTGGTAAGCCTTGGAGGAAGGAGAGCGTGTTACCAGAAGGAGTCATGGGAATTTAATGCCATGGAAATAGAAAATGAAGAGCCAGCTGGGAGCCAACTTGTTGTAGAACTTAAGGCAAAACCGATCAGGTGGCCATGGCCTTTAGGATTCATGAATCCTTCTGACCGGAAACGGGGCTCCCGCACCCTTGCCTATTGATGGCTCTCCAAATTCGGACATCAGTTTCCATCCTCCAAGCAGAGAGATGTGGTTGGCAACACTGCTCAGGTATTTGTAGAATATAGGACAGGAAACAAAGTATAACCTGATTTGTTCAGCCCTCACTCACCCTTTACCTGATACACACAGCAACACTGGTGCTTCAGCCCTGCCTCTGTTAAAAACAAACTTACTTTGGGAGGCCAAGGCGGGTGGATCACCTGAGGTCAGGAGTTCGAGACCAGCCTGGGCAACATGACAAAAGCCTGTCTCTACTAAAAATACAAAAATTAGCTGGGTTGGGTGGTGGGCGCCTGTAATTCCAGCTACTCGGGAGGCTGAGGGAGGAGAATTGCTTGAACCTGGGAGGTTCAAGTGCAGAGGTTGCAGTGAGCCGAGATTGCACCACTGCACTCCAGCCTGGGCAACAAGAGCGAAACTCCATCTGAAAAAAAAAAGAAACACCAAGTAACATACACAGATGGTGGGGACTGGCTTTAACAAAGTTAAGCATAGTTTAACATAGTTACAAGAGCAAACTTTATTCAAGTGCTTTTGAAATATAGTTACTTAAAATAATTGATGCTTTCCACTAAATCTCTTTAATCCTCAGGGCCCTTTGATTAATATTTCATTAATCCCAGTATCAATGTATTTGAAAATACATTGAAAAGATAAAATTGTATCTTTAAAAGAAATGTGTCAGTATTCAGTTCCACATATTAATTGCTTGGCTTTGAGCAAGTCTCTAAACTTCCAGAGCCTGTTTTCTCCCTATAAAATGAGAATACAGTAAGACCTCACTTAACATTATGGATAGGTTCTTGGAAACTGTGACTTCAAGTGAAATGATGTATAACAAAACTAGGTTTTTCTCCCTCATCAGCATTATAAGGAAATGACGTTATTTGAGGACCTGCTATATGTTGTTTTACTTAAAATCAGTTTCCAAGAACTTACTGCTGGTACGGAGTGAAGACGGACTGTAATAACAACTCTGCTTCATCAGATTATACAAGATGTGTGTAGTGGGTACAGCCTGCAGTAGGTGCCCAGAAAGTGGACTTTCACTCATCCAAAGAGAATTTCTATTGCCCTGCTACTTGGCCAGGACAGGATTTGTAGAAAAGCTGAGATTGTGTGATTCGCTTACATGAAGGAAGTTTTTAGAATGGACAACTCTTGCTGCCACAACAATCCCTGAAATCTCAGTGGCTTAACATAACCAGTATTTCCTTACTGCTCGCACACAGTCTGATGCAAATCAGGCAAAAACTCTCCTCATCTTGCAGCTGAGTCATCTGGAACACGTGTTCCCTAGAATCACAGTGGCAGGAGGCAAGTGGGCTTTTCATTGCCTCAACCCAGAAGGGCAACAGCACTTCCTCTCACTGTCCATTGGCCAGAACTAGTCACGTGGCTCCAAAGCAGAGGAAACTGAAACGTAGGGGAGCACATGGGCTGTTTGGGGAATACTATCTGATGCTGAGGGTTTGTGCCTTTGATTCTAATTTATTCTCTGATATGGCAATATGATAGCCTATTAAGACTCTTCCCACTGACTTGTTTTGTTTTTGAGATGGAGTCTCACTCTGTTGCCCCGTCTAGAGTACAGTGGTACGATCTCAGCTCACTGTAAACTCTGCCTCCCATTCTCCTGCCTCACCCTCCTGAGTAGCTGGGATTATAGTCATGTGCCACTGGACACAGCTAATTTTTGTATTTTTAGTAGAGACAGAGTTTCACCATGTTGGCCACGCTGGTCCCAAACTCCTGACCTCAAGTGATCCACCCGCCTTGGCCTCCCAAAATGCTGGGATTACGAGCGTGAACCACCATGCCCAGCCATTTCTTTTTCTTTTTCTTTTTGGTAGAGATTAGGGTCTTGCTATGTGGTCCAAGCTGGTCTCCAATTCCTGGCCTCAGGTCATCCTCTTGCCTCAGCCTCCCGAGGTGCTGGGATTACAGGCATGAGCCACTACACCTGTCCCCTATTCATTTGTAAGTTTGCTTTCTGGGGTAGGTTTATCTTTACCATTAACCTAGGTTTTACACCACTGGAATTGAAGTGAAATTATCCCCCCACTGCAATTAGTCCATTTTCACACTGCTATAAAGAACTACTGAGACTGAGTAATTTCTGAAGAAAAGAGGCTTAACAAGAAGCATGTCTAGGAGGTCTCAGGAAACTTACAATCATAGCGGAAGGCAGAGGGGAAGCAAGCATGTCTTACCATGGCAGAGCAGGGGAGAGAGAGAACAAGGGGGGAAGCACCATACACTTTTAAACCATCAAATCTTGTGAGAACTCACTATCATGGAGAACAGCAAGGGGAAATCCACCCCCATGATCCAGTCACCTCCCTCCAGGCCCTTCCCCGACATGTGGGGATTGCAATTCGAGATGAGATTTGGGCGGGGACGAGATATGGTTTATGGATAGAAACTGCCACTATTCTCAAGGAAATGTTTTTGTTAGTTTGAAATGAGAATCCAGTGTATACATCAGCTCTTGATCTTTTAGACTGAGGGACTGTGGAAGGGACAACTCATTTCAGTTAAAATAGGCGTTTCCAGGCCGGGCATGGTGGCTCATACCTGTAATCCAACACGCCTATGCAACAAAGCAAAATCCTGTCTCTCCAAAAAAATTGTTAAGAAATTAGCTGGGTATGGTGGCGCATGCCTGTTGTCCCAGCTATTTAGGAGTCTGGATGAAAGGATTGCTTGAACCCAGGAGTTGAGGCTGCATTGAGCTATGATCATGCCACTGCCTTCCAGCCTAGGCAACAGAGCAAGACACTGTCTCAAAAAAAAAAAAAAAAAAAAAAAAAAAAGCATTTCCAAATAGCCAGTATGAATCAGATCTTAATTTTCCTATGTTTAATACTTTGCTTTGGATTGAACTGTTAGAGAAGGACGTCAGTAGCTAGCCACTGAGTTCCAAATATGTTATTTTTTTCCTATGCATTTCTCCTTTAGCATTCTACCTCCCCGCTCCCAACCAGGACCATCTTGAGAACAGTGTGACCTGCTGCACAACTTTTTCTCCCTTGCGAATTTTGTTTGGGGAAAGCCACATTTCCCACCTAGCATCACAGAGTGTGTTTTCCTTTAATTTTATAATTTGCAGCTCTACAAAGACTCCGTTGATAGGGACAAGGTGTGTGAAACAATAATTATGTTTGTGGAACCTTGTCACATTTTCTTAGAATATTATTTTAGAAAGGTCCGGGCATGGTGGCTCATGCCTGTAATCCCAGCACTTTGGGAGGCTGAGGCAGGTGGATCATGAGGTCAGGAGATCGAGACCATCCTGGCTAACATGGTGAAACCCCATCTCTATTAAAAATACAAAAAATTAGCCAGGCATGATGGCGGGCACCTGTAATCCCAGCTAATCGGGAGGCTGAGGCAGGAGAATCGCTTGATCCCAAAAGGCAGAGGTTGCAGTGAGCCGAGATCACGCCACTGCACTCCAGCCTGGGTGATAGAGCGAGATTCTGTCTCAAAAAAAAAACAAAAAACAAATAAACAAACAAAAAACCAGAATATTATTTTAGAGAACAGCCCTAAGCCAAGACATTGGGTCTTATGATCCTTTTCAAAGAAAATCGTTGGGCTCGTTAATCCTTTGATTCAAGTTCTTTTTTAAAATGATATTTTCCAGTTTGACTAATTGAAGATTTCCCACTAAGATAAATGGAAGAGACTTATCATTTGATCAAAATTATAGCAGCGCTTGATGTTTGCATACCACCCTACAGTTTTCAAACAAAATCCATTTACATTCACTCATTTAATTATCCCCCTGGTTTTTCTGGATAAGCAGAGTTTCCCATGGGTGGAATGCTTCCATTCGTGGGAGTACTTTATATTTCCTCTCAGATTTATACATTTCTAGTTGGCACAGCTTCTGCCATTCAGATGCAGGAAATAGAGAATGCCACCAGAGAAACAGATGGAAAGACCAGAAACAGATCCAAGTATGTGTAAGTTCATTTGTTCATTCATGCATCCATTCACTTATCTATATATTCATTATTCATTAAACAAATAGTTATTAAATGTACTATGGCAGTGTCTCCCATAGTAGGTAATAGGATAGGATGTTTAAATGTAGAATGCTGGAGTAGGAAAGCTTCCATGTAAACATTTGTTCAGACACTTACTAATTTTAAGTTTTTCACAATTTTTTAATCTAGGCAATTGGGAAATTATATAGTCAATCTGTGTTTTTGTGGTATAGCAGTGCTCTGTTTTCTGTTCTAACTTCAAAAAACAAATGGAAACAGAATTGCCCAGTGATTACAATGGCACCAGCCTAGATCAGCCAGCATTTAGCTGACTCCCAGATGTGTGAGCACCCAGCCAAGATCAGCAACGCCCCCCGACTGGCCCTATTAAGACTTAAAGGTAGTCCTAAAATTAACATAGCAGCTTCTTTCTGATCCAGATAGAAGTACGTGTTTAAATGTTTCTAGCTCTATGGTAATGTCTGCCATGGCAGCAGTAGCAATGGGAGCGGCTGTGTTGAGGCAAGAGTGAGGGTTCCAACTTTCCTGCTGATCTGGGAAGTATTGGATGTGGAGGGTTGCAATGTGAGAGAAAAAGCAGCAGGTAGACCTAGGTCTCTTGGTGAAGTCAATGAGTTTGAGTAGTTCCTTGCCAAAGACTGGGCTGGCTTACATGAAGATGCACATGTCTGGGAAGATAACTAGGATAATGCTTAAGGCCAGAAGTTTGAGAATTCAGAAAACGGGCACTTGTTTACTGGTGGGAGTAAACGTGCTACTATTTTGAATAACCTGGCAATGTGTCTTTTTTTTTTTTTTTTTTTTTTTTTTTTTTTTTGAGACAACGTCTTGCTCTGTCACCCAGGCTGGAGTGCAGTGGGGTTGATCTTGGCTCACTGCAACCTCTGCCTCATGTGTTCAAGCAACTCTCCTGCCTCAGCCTCCCATGTAGCTGGGATTACAGGCATGCACCACCATGCCCGGCTAACTTTTTTGTATTTTTAGTAGAAACGGGTTGTCACCATGTTGGCCAGGCTGGCCTCAAACTCCTGACCTCAAGTAATCCACCCACCTCGGCTTCCCAAAGTGCTGGAATTACAGGCATGAGCCACTGTGCCTGGACAGCAATGCGTATTTAAAAGTTGTACTTTTGAGTTAGAAGCATTTATTTTGACCCAGCAATTCTACTGACAGGAATTTATCCTGCGGAAATAGTTGAAGGTCTTGCCAAGATACTCATGATATATTATTAAATAAACAAACTGACCACAGAATAGCGGGTGCACATAATTCAGTTTTTAATGCATATGCATACATATATCACACCTAGAAAAAATATGGAAAGGTTTTATATGAACATAACATTATTAATATTTCTGAATAGTGAGATCATAAACAATTTTACTTCCTTATTTCTTTTTTTGAGACGAAGTCTCGCTCTGTCGCCCAGACTGGAGTACAGTGGTGAGCAATCTCGGCTCACTGCAACCTCCGCCTCCTGGGCTCAAGCAATTCTCCTGCCTCAGCCCCCCAAGCAGCTGGGACTACAGGCACACATCACTACGCCCAGCTAATTTTTGTATTTTTAGTAGAGACGGGGTTTTACCATGTTGGCCAGGATGGTCTCCATGTCTTGACCTCATGATCCACCTGCCTCGGTCTCCCAAAGTGCTGGGAGTACAGGCATAAGCCACCATGCCTGGCCACTTCCTCATTTCTTTAGCTTTTCATTTTCTTTCTAATTGTTTTTTAATGAGCATGCATGGCTTGTGGAATTTTTTTTTAAAGCACAAAAAGATTATTTTTAACAGAAATGTTTTACCTGGCAATGGAAAATATAGTGACATTGGTATCAGGGAGATAAATTCAGTCCAGTCCTTTTGGGAGAGCAATTTACCATTGTACCAAAGGTTATAAAAATATGCAACTCCTTTGATGCAAAATTTTTTCTGGAACTGGAATGAGATGTATCATCTCCAAGCAATAGACTGGAGATTCATTTGTTGGGGTTTTTTATGTTTGTATTTTCCAAGTTTTCAGAAAAGAATGTGCAGAAGAGAACAAAGGTTGTAAAAGAAATTAGAGACTCCTTGTAGGTTCCTATGTTTATATCATTTTCTTGTCAAGGAAATGAGCTACAAAGGTGCCAGATCTAATCTTGTTTACCCTTGTTGCTGCCCACACTTAGGCAAACTGTTGGTTCTCGTGTTTCTCATTCTGCATGCAGAAATATTAGTAATACATTAAAGAAATGAAAGTGGGCAGACATGCAGAAAGTTTTATGTCCCAGGACATTTAATTAGACATTCTGGACCATTAAAAAAAAACCCAGAACATGTCAAAGTAAAAGTTGTAAGCGACATGGCAGAATGGTTGTGCTGAGTACCTGTTAAGTGTGTCTTGACCTTGAACCCTGGCACGTGATCCATGGGTCTGGGAATTGTGTGCAGCAGGTACACAGCCTACCTGAGAGGTAATGGAGCCAGTGTTTTAATAAGCCCTGCCATACTTAGAAATTCAAATCCATGTTACTGCCTTCCACGAAGGGAGGTTATAGAATTATTCTAGTACTTCTGATAGCCACAAAGGTAGAAGGAAGTGTAGAATGAGCCCCCTGTAGACTCATCACTCAATTTCAACAGCTGCCAGCATTTGCCAACTCATTTCATCTGTTTTTCTCCCACCTCATTTATTAAAGTGTTTTTTTAATTTATTATGTCAGTTCACCCATAAATACTTTATCTCTTATCTATTTCACCGATAAATATACTCATTTCTAACTGATAAGCACACTTTTAAAATGTTTTAATATTATTATCACTTTTTAAGAGACAGGGTCTTGCTATGTTGCTCAGGCTAGCCTTAAACTCCTAGTCTCAAATGATCCTCCTGCCTCAGCCTCCCAAGTAGCTGGGACTCCAGACTCACACCACCACACCCAGTTAGAAAACATGTTTTCTAACTAGTCAACATACCATTATGCCACCTAACAAAATGAATGGTAAACCCTCAGTATCATCTGACATCCAGATTGTATCTTAATTTTCCCAGTTGTTTCCAATTTTCTTTGTTGCAGTTGGCTCCAGATATTATATTTGCTTACTACATTTTATGCCTTTTTATAAATGTTTTACAAACTTCTGTCATTCAACAAACTGAATGTATATCATTGCACTTCTCTGTGCAACACAAGAAAATTACAACGTTTCCTTATCATCATCCTTACTATTATACTCTTAGTAAGGCCTTGTTGCATAGTTTAATCATCTTATGTGTCAGACTCAGAATGACCTCTGGCTTCTTTTTTTTTTTTTTTTTTTTTTTAATTTTTTTTTTTAAATAGAGACAGGATCTTACTATGTTGCCCAATCTGGTTTCAAACTCCTGGATTCAAGCAATCTTCCTGCCTCAGCCTCCCAAAGTGCTGGGATTAGAGGTGTGAGCTACTGCACCCAGCCTCTAACTTTTTCTCAACATTAAATCCACCTCAGTGTCCACATACTTTCTGCCAGTGAGGATAATTAAAACTACCTTCAGACAGTGCTGTGGCATCTTCAGGTGGATTCAGAACAAGATTCCCCAAACCAGCCATGGGCAGTGAATTTCGGGGTAATAGTTCTCGGTGTGTCTGGTTTGGAGGATCCTCTTCCCTTGTTGTAACATCAAAGACAGATCTTGGCACCTCATCTGCATGAACTGAGTGTATAAATGCCTACCTGCTTGACTTACCTGTTCTGACAGAGGCTACTGGACTTACCACTGATGTAATTGATGTGTTTGTTTTCACACAGATTATCGCTTATCAGCCATATGGAAAATCTGTGGACTGGTGGGCCTATGGCGTCCTGTTGTATGAAATGCTTGCCGGGCAGGTAATGTTTTGCTACATTTTCATGTTTGATTATTGCTGTGTTATGTGAATACTTCAGCTCTGGTTGGGCCTCGAGAGCAGGATCTGACGTTTTAGTGTGGCTGGTGGTGTTGGCGTGACGTCCCTGACCCAGACGAAAGAGGAAGAAACTCCCCCTTCAAAGTGGATCACGTTCAGTATGCACAGAAATTATCACTGGTCATAGAAACTCCATATTGAAAGCTTCAACCTGGAGTGTAGACAGTGTCAGTTTCACATTATGAAATGTGCATGTTGGCCAGGCATGGTGGCTCATGGCTGTAATCCCAGCACTTTTGGAAGCTGAGGTAGGTGGATCGCCTGAGGTCAGGAGTTTGAGACCACCCTGGCCAACATGGCAAAACCGCCATCTCTACTAAAAACACAAAAATTAGCCAAACGTGGTGGTGCACGTCTGCAAACTCTGCTACTTGGGCCGTTGAGGCATGAGAATTGCTTGAGCCTCAGAGGCGGAGGCTGCAGTGAGCCAAGATCGTGCCACTGCATTGCACGGTGTCAAAAAAGAAAACTGCACGTTGATGACAGCAGTGGCCTCTTAAGTTTTCAGTATCTTAAAACTGGGGTTGGGTTATGGTTCCCTGCAAGTTTGTCTGCAAAGATTGCCCCACCTGCTGCCCATGTGTGTAATTAGTAGCAGTGTTTAAGGAAGAAGACAGTTACCTTGAAGAAGCATTTTAATAGATTCTCCCCATCTCCTCCTATCTCACCTTTGGCAATTCATTGTAATTTTCACAGAAGTCCAGTGAGGCTGAACTTCCAGTTAAGGAAGGTAAATTAGCTTTCCGTTATGATGTGACGTGTACCAGATAACCATGTGCCTTATTGCCTTACATGGCACTTTCTAATATAATGGCTTAATATCTGTGTCATCAGGGTGAGTCGTACTAGCTGCCACCTCTAGGCCTTGCCCCTAAGACATCCTATGTGACTGTCCTCATGCTCTCAGCTGAAATTAGGAGGAATTAATGGAGAAATCTGAGACCCTAATAGATGGTGGGGCTGACAGATGCAAGAAACTTGGGTCCTTGAATGACTCTGTGGATCAGTGCCCCACCCCCACATAGGACACATCCTTGGCAAAGTCCTATGTGGGGGTGGGGCACTGACCCACAGGGTCATTCAAAGACTCAAGTTTCTCGCATCTGTCAGCGCCACCATCTTTTAGGGTCTCAGATCTCTCCACTAATTCCTCCTCCTTTCAGCTGAGAGCATGATCAGTCACATAGGATGTCTTAGGGGCCGGCCTAGAAATGGCACGTATCACTTCTGCCTAGGCTCCACTGGCCACTTGGCCCCACTGGGACACAAAGAGGCAGTAAGTATAGCATATCTGAGAGCTCAGCAGGAGAAGCAGGCTTGGTAATCACCCAGCAGATCTCTGCCTTATACTACATATGATTCGGCCGTGGGCAGCTTCTTATAATTCCCAGCACTCAATGTGCTAGTGCCAAGATCTGTGACTCTCCATAGCCAGAAGCCTTAGTCAGAGACAATGGAAAGAGATGGCCATGCCGTGCAGCAGAGCCACCCCCAAAGACATCTTTGTTTCTGGGGGAAAAAGTCTTCCCTTCCCACATGTTACGTCCATTGACTCATTTTTTCATTCACTCACCACGTATTTATTCATTGAACGCTTATGATGTGCACAGCCATAAGGGTGAACAAAACAGATGAGAATCCTTACCTTCATGAAGCTTACAGCTTAGAGGAGGAGAGACAGCAGACAGGTTAGATAACGAAAATGTGTAACACAGCAGAGATAAGCTAGGAATAAAAGTAATAAAGCAGGAAAGAAGATCGTGTTGGGGGAGGTTGAAATTTTAGCTAGAATGACCAGGGAGGATAAGGTTAAGACCTAAAGGAAGTATGGGGATGCCTGTGTGCATATCTGTTGAAAAAACATTCCAGGCAGGGGGAGCTGCCAGCGTGAAGGCCCTAAGGCTGGGGATTGTGCAGCCGTGTTTAAGAAATGGAAGCTAGAACAGAGTTGAGCTAGAGAGAGAAGAAAGTAGGAGGCCTGAGGCCAGAGAGGAAGAGGCTCTGGGTCCTATTGGTAGCAGTGGTGCATCCCTATGAGGCTGCAGCAACCTCAGTTACTTGCCTCCTCAGGAGAAAGAATTTGACTGCAGGGCATCAGGTAGAGTGAGAGCCTAAGACAAGTTTTTTTGTTTTTTTTTTTTTGAGACGGAGTTTTGCTCTGTCGCCCAGGCTGGAGTGCAGTGGTGCGATCTCAGCTCACTGCAACCTCCGCCTCCCGGGTTCAAGCAACTTTCTGCCTCAGCCTCCATAGTAGCTGGGATTACAGACACCCGCCACCACGCCCGACTAATTTTTGTATTTTTAGTCAGGCTGGTCCTGAACTCCTGACCTCGTGACCCACCCACCTCAGCCTCCCAAGTACTGGGATTACAGGCGTTGAGCCACCACACCCGGCCGAAGACAAGTTTTAGAGAGGAATGAAAGCGTATGAAAAAGCATTCGAGCAGGAACAAAAGAGAATAAAGTGCATTTGGAAGAGGGCCAGGCCGGCGACTCGAGAGATCCAGTGCACTCTTGGACTTCTGAGCTGGGGGTTTACACATTGGCATTCTTCCAGGGGTTTACATCTCTTCTCCCCTGATTCTTCCCTTGGGATGGGCTGTCCGCGCGCAGTGGCCTGCTAATGCCTGGGAGGGGCGGCATGTGCAGTGTGTTTACTGGAGTTACAGGCGTGCTCAGCTGGGGCATTCTTCCCTTACCAGTCAGACGTCCCTAGGAGGTGGTGTACTGCTGAAACTCCGCCATGTTGCCTCTTCATGCGCATGCGTGAGCCCACTCGCCCAACTCCTGAGATCTTACCGGGAAGCTGCTGCTCGCCAGTTTCGGGTGTTTGTCTTTATTGGGAGACTGCCTTTCCTTGGTGCTGGCTGCGACCAGTTATTACTTTAGAGAGACAGTTAACCACCTGACCATCACGTGATGGTCGCCTGAGTTTCCTGGTGGGTAGGAGGAGCCCTTTCCTGCCCCGCTCGTGTCCGAACAGCCACCTGTTGTAAGGCTGCAAACGTGAAGGTCATCTCCAGACCAGGGGCTTTGTCTCTAGGATGGGAGGCTGTGGATGATCTCTCCTTTTAGTGTCTTTCATTATATTTCCTAAATACTGAAATAGTCTTGTAGACATTGAAAGACATAAAGCTTTAGCTTGCATTTGATCATTATTTCTCAATGGTGTTAAGACTTGACTGACATCAAAAGAGTGGTTTATTATTTATTTAGTGCCCCCCTCCCCCCCGCCCCACCAAAGCGTTCCTCTTAGGCCATATACGTCTGTGTGTAAACACAGAAAGGCAGTTCATACACAATCACTGTCAGTGAGTCAACAGCTGGGGAAACAGGAGTTGTCTGCTCCTCAAGTTAATTTCCCCTTCCTTAAAATTTTGACAGTAAAATTCGGCTCTGAATTACAGGCCTCCTAGGAGCCCTGCTGTTGATGAAGGCGCAAAAAGCCAAGTCCCCCTCTTGATCCCACTTTAATGTTCAGCTCTTGAGTCCAGAAAACAAACCCTGCTTTCATTAACAGTCACATTTGCATACACTAACAAGCAAAAGAGGCTGGGCGGAAACGAAGCCAGGATCTGTTTCCGAGGGCGCTTTACAAGAGGTCACGTGAGTAGACTCTTGGCCAGCAGGAGACAAGAATTTCAGAACCCGGCCTGCGGGAAAGTCCTCCTCCCTCCCGCTGCCTGGCTTCTCTCCTCTCCAAGCCTTCCTGGGACTTCATTCCCTAGGGGAGAGCTCAGGGAATGCTTTTTTCTGGCAGGGAAGTCCCATTTGTGGTGCGTTTTGAAGCCCTATGACACGGGCCTCAGACCTCGTTTGCAAATTGGCCTTGAGGTGGTTTCCAGGCCTTATTTAAAGGTTTCCCTATTAAGCTTACGCCCCCTGGAGAGCACTAGGCTCCTGCTCTCAACAGCTCTGCAAACTTTCTGGCCTATTTCCAATATTTCCCATGCTGCTTCTCAGAGCCACTTAGCCTGCCTTATATGCATACCTTCCGGTCTCCATAATCTCTGTTGAAAACGGTGATATTCTTTAAAGATGACATCTTAGACCAGGCGAGGTGGCTCATGTTTATAATCCCTTTGGGGCACTTGGGAGGCCAAGGTGGGTGGATCATCACTTGAATCCAGGAGTTGGAGATCAGCCTGGGCAACATGACAAATCCCTTCTACAAAATATACGAAAATTAGCTGGGTGTGGTGGCAAGCGCCTGTAGTCCCAGCTACTCAGGAGGCTGAGGTGGAAGGATTGATTGAGCCCTGGGGTCAAGGCTGGCAGTGAGCCTTGATCACACCACTGCACTCCAGCCTGGGTGAGAGAGCGAGACCCTGTCTCCAAAAACAAACAAACAAAAAAAAAAGACTCCTTAAAGGCATCCCACACTCTGGTGCAATGGCAGGCACAGATAACAACAGTCTTTGTTCCTCTAAATCTCCACCTCACCTGCCACAAACACAGTGGTTTCATTCAAAGCCCCTTCATCTTTCTCTCTGACTCAATGCAAATTTAAACGTATTCCTAGGCTGCGACTCAGCTCAGAAAGGATAATGAAGGCTCTACCCAGTATTATCCACAGCCCCTCCAAGCTTCAGCAATCCTGGAGACCCAGCAAAGGGTATAGACGTTGTTACTGAAAAGTAAGATTAATGATAAAGTTGTTGACAGGGTTTTGGTCTAAGTTTGTCCTCTTTAATCGCAGAGGACTGAAGATGAGCAGGAAAAAAATAGTTTATTGCCATTTTCTTCTCATTTGCTTTATTTATTGTCAGCAGCCAAGGGGGCAGTTAAGAATAAACAGCCTGAGTCTTTATTCAGTTCCTGGACTGCTTGACAAATACGAACACTTTTGGGGCATAAATAGTGTTTACCCAGCACTCTAATGAGCATCTTGCGCCTGGAAGTGTTCTCGGTAATCGTCATAAAGGGACCAGCCCTCTCCTTATGCCCTTTTCTCCCTGGGTTATTTATGCTTTGACTTCACTCCTACTGAATCAGTAATCGCCACTTCATCTCAGAGCTTCGGCCTGAATTGTCCAGGGGAGCATGCCCGGCCCCCAGCCCAGGTTTCTGTGATTTGCAAATAAGCGTGGCCTCCATGACCACTTCCTAGCTAAGCTGCACCAGTGCAGTGAGGTGGCTCACACCTGTGATTAGAAATAGTTTTTTGCAAAATCTGAACCATCATCCCTCATGTGTCGGTTTAAAACTCACAATCACATATTGTTAAAGTGGGAAGGAGCTGGGCGAGAGGGGATAGAACCCATTCAGAAAATATTTACACCAACCCAAGACTTTTCAGCAGGTAGCTTAGCTTGGAACATTGAGTCCAGATTTGTAGAAATTAAAAACCATGGGAAGGGGGTAAAGAGGCAAGAGAAGGCATCCAAAATGGTCATGTACTGAAGCACCTCAGTGACACATTACACCCATGGTCCCCAGGCTAAGTGGCTGGCAGTACTGGAAAGGAAAAGGAATAGAATTAATAACTTTTCACCATTCCCTTGCCTTCAACACCAGGGCCTGAGAGCAAGTAATTACCTGTCACATGCTCCAGGGAGACTTAAACCTAGAGAGACTTAACAAAGGCCGTAAATGTGTTCACATTTTTTTAGGCTACAGGATGCCACACCTGGGAAGTTATTATGGGGATGTGATTCAGAGAAGAAAACAGGGAGATGCACAGGTGTCTCTAGTAGCATTAGTGATGAGGGTACATGCTGGAAGCAATTGTAAATGTGCTGTGGACCAGTGGATCTGTCCTGATGACGCATCACCTCGGTGGCATTCAGCTCATGGGAACACTGGTGGCAACAAAGAAAATGTATTTGCAACAGTCAGTGAAAAAAAAACTCCAAATTTTGCATCATAATTTGAAAATAATATAAGATGCTGGGCACAGTGGTTCACACCTGTAATCCGAGCACTTTGGGAGTCCAAGGTGGGTGGATCACGAGGTCAGGAGTTTGTAGACCAGCCTGGCCAAGATGGTGAAACCCTGTCTCTACTAAAAATACAAAAATTAGTTGGGCGTGCTAGTGCACGCCTGTAATCCCAACTACTCAGGAGGCTGAGGCGGGAGAATCTCTTGAACTTGGGAGGCATAAGGTTGCAGTGAGCCAAGATTGCACCACTGCACTCTAGCCTGGGTGACAGAGCAAGACTCTATCTCAAAAAAAAAAAAAAAAAAGAAAGAAAAAAGAAAATAATATAAGGAAGCATAAGAACCTATATAAAAATGAGAGCAATTTTTGTGACCAGGTAAAGGGAATGGGGATGCTTTTTTCGTAGACTTCCCTTCCCCACCATATTACATAATTTTCATTTAAAATAGGGCTTCAAGCTAGGCGTGGTGGTGCACACCTGTAATCCCAGCACTTTGGGAGGCCAAGGCAGGCAGATCACTTGAGGTCAGGAGTTCAAGACCAGCCTAGCCAAGATGGTGAAACCCCGTCTCTACTAAAAATACAAAAAATTCGCTGGGTGTGGTGACGTGCACCTGTAATCCCAGCCACTCGGGAGGCTGAGGCAGGAGAATCACTTGAACCTGGGAGGCGGAGGTTTCAGTGAGCTGAGATCGCACCACTGCACTCCAGCCTGGGCAACAGAGTGAGACTCCATCTAAAAAAAAAAACAAAAATATAAAACGGGCTCCAGGGAGCTTTTCTGAATGTGCTGGTCATTTTACCAGGTACTCGTAGTCTTCCTCCCTCCTGTCACGGTAGGATTGTACTTCCTTTCTCGTGTATTTGTGGGGTGTCAGGGAGCAGCATATGACCAGCACTGGCCAATGAGATCAGAGGGGAGGTACTCCAGGGTGGGGCTGGAAGCGCAGGTACAAGACACTGAAGAGCTGCTGCACCAACCTTTGCTGCCGCAAGACCATGATGGTGGCTGCTCCATCCCAGTGGGTCCCCGAGTGCAACCAGCAGGGGCCTCTCTGACCCCCAGTGTACAGGTAACATAAGCAGGAAGTGAAACGTGTTGTCTTATGCTTTGGAGATGGTCTCAGTTGTTTGTTTCCACAGCAGGACCCAGCCTATCCTTACTGATCCCCGAAGGCACGGTTAAGATACCAATAGTCTACATCTTGAAGTAAGCCGGTCACAGGGACATGTATCACCCCACTTATATGAGATGCCTAGAGTAGTCAAATCATAGCGACAGAAAGCCGAATGGTGGCTGCCAGGGGCTGAGGGGACGGGAGAATGGGGAGTCTGTTTTGTGCGTGGAGTTTCAGTTGGGAAGATGAAAAAGTTCTGGAGATGGCCAGTGATGATGGTTATGGAACAACATGAACGTACTTAATACCTCAGTGCAGTGCACTTAAAAGTGGTTAAGATGGTAAATTTTGTGTTATATAATACGTATACACATACACACACACACACACACACACACACACACACACACACACACATATATATGGTTTTGTTTTTTTGGTTGGTTGTTTTTGTGAGACAGTCTCACTCTGTCGCCCAGGCTGGAGTGCAGTGGTGCAATCTCGGCTCACTGCAACCTCCGCCTCCTGGGTTCAAGCAATTCTCCTGCCTCAGTCTCCCAAGTAACAGGGACTACAGGCGCCCTCTACCATGCCCAGCTAATTTTTGTATTTTTAGTAGAGACGGGGTTTCACCATGTTGGCCAGGCTGGTCTCAAACTCTTGACCTTGTGATCTGCCCGCCTCGACCTCCCAAAGTGCTGGGATTATAGGCGTGAGCCACCACACCCAGCCTGTGTTATATATGTTTTATCACAATTAAAAAAAAAAAATAGTCTCTATCTTTGCAACAGAGGAAACAGATTAGGAAAAAGGATGCCTTTGATTTGATGGTATTCCAAAACTGGGAGAAGGCACTTAAGTACTCCTCTCCCCTACACCCAAGAGCAGCCCTCTTTTACCTTCTTCAGGTTCATGCCATCTTCAGCCAGCAGGAATTTGGGGAAGCACAGAAGCTGCATTGGCCAGCAGCTGGGAAGGAGGGAGCCAGCCTGATTCCCATCAATTCATTAGAGCTGGGAAACCATGCCAGGTCTCTAGCCCAGAGGCTGGTCGCTCTCTATGAGATGACTTGAAACATCTCAGGCCCCCGGGGCTGCCCCACCTCTTCATTTTCAGAACTCATCACTGCACATTGTGTAGGCTGTGAATCAGCCTTCTAAAATTTACCGCAACACCCTTGCCCTCATCAGAGTTCTCTTTACATGCTGGGTGGGCCTGTAGCCGAGTACCCGCCCCCCCACCTGACTTCACCCCTACCAGGAGCAGTGCTAGATGTCACCCTTCACAGCAGGGCAGGCAGAATTGCTCATAATGGCTAAGAGCCCCGGGCTCCAAATTCAGGATGTCTGGGTTAGCACCTGTGTCCTGAGACTGATTTGCGGATTGAGTGAGCAGTGCCACCCAAGCTCTCTGCACAGCACCTGACGTGCAGAGAGGGGCTGAGAAGTGAACGCCACTGTGGTCACTGTCGCTGCTCCTCCCCTCGTGCCCACAATGCTCCTGCCTTATTAGACAACATGGACTCACAGCAGTGAAAAACGTGAGGGACAGAGATATGTCCCCTCCCTGGGATGTGGTGACGGAGAATCCCTAATCCTTGGGGCCACATCAAGGTTGGAATGCACAGGCTCTGTCACAGGAGCATTTGGTCTTATGGCTTTGTTATAGCTTAAGCATCTTATTCTACCACACAAGCCTAAGAGGCCTCTGAGGATCCTTCCAGCCCTGGACTAAGAATTCACATTGAGTTAAATAGCGTTGTTCACTGCAGGACTTCTCAGGGCCTTTACAATTTAAATGTTAAAGCGAATTGCCAGAGAGGGGTATAGGATGCAAACTTGGACCTAGGAAGATGCTGTAGGATTAGTGTTCTGAGGAATATTCTTTGGGGAGTGTCCGTATCCAGCCTTCAGTGGGACCCAAAGAAGACTTGACAGTAAAAGTCCTCCTTTGGTCTACAGAATCGAATCCCTGATACAGCCATTCGCCTTCAGAAATGAGCGTATGTGGGGACAGCTCACCTGGCAAAGCTGGTTCCCTTGCCAGGAGACAACTAAGTAGATGTGATAGGCCAGTGCCCTGCACAGAATGTTCCCCAAACAATTTCTGGCCTTCCACATTTGGAGGTGGGGTGGCTGCAGCTGCATTGATCTAATCGTCTTCAAATGAGAAGAAGCTTCTCATTGCTCTACTCAAGCCAGATTCCTGGGGAAGCTCCACCTGTGTTTCTTAGAGAACGTTTCTCTTAGGCCTTTGGTTTGCATTGTCTGTGACTTGGCCCCTGCAGCATTCCTGCAGCTAAGATTCAAGCACCTCCAGAGAGGCTGGTTGAATTTTGCTGGCACCTTTGTCGCTGCCCAACAAGGTGCACCCCATTTAGCCCACTTCGGGGGCATGCAGCCTACACGGTCGCACAGGGCTTTGCATTTGGTTTGGTGCTATGCTGTCGCCATCTGGAAATTCTTCGTAGTTTTGAAATGAGGGACTCCCGTTTTCATTTTGCACTAAGACTTGGAAAGTATGTGTCTGACCCTGACCAGAGGCCCTCTTGGGCCACATGGTGAGGTGCCAATCGGTGACCTGGAAGCAGAGCCTCTGCGCCCTTCCCCGCCAGGTCACGTTTGCATTGCAGAGAGTGTCACACAGCCAGTTCAGGAACCTTGCACCCCTGCAGGGTGCAGGCCACGCCCTGAGCAGAAACCATGCCATGTTTTTGTTTTGGAGACAGTCTTGCTCTGTCTCTCGGGCTAGAGTACAGCAGCGCAGTCTCAGCTCACTGCAACTTCTGCCTCCTGGGTTCAAGTGATTCTCATGCCTCAGCCTCCCGAGGAGCTGGGACTACAGGCGTGTGCCACCACAGTCGGCTAATTTTTTGTGTTTTTAGTAGAGATGAAGTCTCGCCATGTTGGCCAGGCTGGTCTTGAACTCCTGACCTCAGGTAATCCACCCACCTTGGCCTCCCAAAGTGCTGGGATTAGAGGCGTGAGCCACCACGCCCAGCCACTACATTTGTTTTAGTTACAAAAACCTCCTTCGCCAAAACTCAGCCAGGTTTATGGATCAGTGATGAGGGAAAATGTCATGGGTGGCCTATAATAGGTGTCCAGAAGAAGCAGGCTGCGTGCTGTTGGGTGGGGAAGATACGGTGGGGCGGACACAGGGCCAACCTGCACTGTAGCTCCATCACAGCTCTCCCCCACCACTGCCTGCCTGCCCTGCCCTCTACAGATGGAAGCTACCTGTCCCCCTGCTGGCACAGGTGGCTGTCCCTCCTGGCACAGGTGGCTGTCCCTGCTGGCACAGGTGGCTGTCCCTCCTGGCACAGGTGGCTGTCCCTGCTGACACAGGTGGCTGTCCCCCTGCTGACACAGGTGGCTGTCCCTCCTGACACAGGTGGCTGTCCCTGCTGGCACAGGTGGCTGTCGGCAGCCTGCACCCCCTGGTGGGTGCCCCTCCAAGCTGCCCTGGGGGCCTCCCAGTCTCCATGTTATTCCTACTGGTGGAAGTCGCTGTGTCCAGCTGCCCCTGCCCTGCTCTGAGTCCCTCACAGGCAGGCTCATTTTAGCTCTCTTCACTCACCTGTAGCTTCAGCCAAATTAAACCTTCTTTACACCAGGCACTTACAACAGAAAAAGAGGCCTGTTGTATTTCCAGACCAAAAAAATGTTGAGTGGTACCAGACACCCAGGCCTCTCTCTGTCCTCCCACTGGGGCTCTTTATAGACTTGGCATCTTTTCCTCAGGGCACGTGGCTCCCGTTCAGGACTGGGCAGGAGACTGAGGTCAGGTCTCGGGTGCTGGATGAACAGGTTGAGGTGATTTGTGGGTGCTGGTTGAGGGGAGGGATCTGCTTGGCTCAACGGCTGCCTCTGACTTGGGAGAAAATGTTTGATAAGAAGGGCATCCTTCTGACTACTGCACAGTTACCTGTGATCCAGGACTCAGTTTAAGCCAAACACTGTGTGACCTGCCCATGTCAGCCAGTGACTGACTCCTTTTTCCCACGAGAAGGGAACACCTCCAGATTAAACAAAAGGATTCTGTACAAGCGCTGGGCCCTGCTCTGCCTTTCTTATGCTAAGCTCAAGGTTACAAAGCCAAAGGGAAGCATTACGGAATTTCCCATGAACGCTTTCCTCCTGTGCCATCCCGCCAGAGTGACAGGGAAGTAATGGATCCCTCAGGACTACAGACATGCTGGAGGAAAAAGTTCAAAGGGCATCGTGAGCTCAGCCTTTCTTCCTAGAAGATTCCAAGGCCCTTCCCAAGAAAGTTGCTCTGCCTTAATAAAAATAGCACCACTAAGTTGCCTTCATTGGGCACTTACCGGGTACAACACAAAATACAAGGCACTTTACTCCCAGAAAGTCCATCTTACCAGTTGGAGAACTGTGTTTTAAAGAACGAAGTCATTTGCCTGTGGACACCCAGCTAGGAAGTTAGTAGAGCTAGAATTCTGGTCCAGATCCACCTGACTCTAAAGCCATGAGCTCCCACGGGGCCAGCGTGCCTTCCTGTCTCAGCTTGGTAACTGTGAACCCAGTCAAAGTGGACGAGGGAGGAGTCGTCCAATGGAAGCTGAGGTCCCATCACTGCCGCTGTGCAGGTGGAAAGCCCCCCCAGCAAAGCAGCTCCTTGTTGGGTCAGAGGCCTGGTGTGAATTACTGGGGACGTCCTCTTAGGCCACGTTCTCAAGTCCCCTTCACCCCCAATGAAAGTGTTGGCATTTTCTACCGGCCACCCCTACCTTCTGACTACAAAGCCGTCTGTAACCTAACTTGATCATAATTAGATTTTTAGCACATGCTTACAAGATTAATGGATTAATCATAGTTTATTTGCAAATCATTAAAAACATTACTCAAAAACACTTTCCCTGAAGACTGTTTGGGTTGCCCAGGGCAAGATAATTAATGAGACAGAGGGGAAAAAATGAAAAACACACAACCGTCAACCTCATTAAAGATAATCAAATAAACCCTCAAGTTCACTGAGCTAACTGTGCAGCCTGCGGGGGGCTGAGAAACCTGGTCTGTTCCTTGGTGCTGAATTGGCTCTTCAGGTACCATGTGAAAGAATTACTCGGCCTAAATACCTTCCCATCTTTCTTTTTTTCCACAACAGCCTCCATTTGATGGTGAAGATGAAGACGAGCTGTTTCAGTCTATCATGGAGCACAACGTTTCCTATCCAAAATCCTTGTCCAAGGAGGCTGTTTCCATCTGCAAAGGAGTAAGTCGATTTGGATACCTTTTGTGATCATAGACCAAGAGCTTTGGTAGGAGAAATACTTTCCCCACACTTCTAAGAGAGATGGCAGAAATACCACAAACCCACACCACTGCATTTTGGCCGTCGACGGTTGGGGCTTGGTGTCACACAGGGCACAGTGGGGAAAGTGAAGGCCGGGAGAATGGATTGGAATCCCAATACTTCCTGGGACTCTGGCCCAGTCACCTAATGACTGTACTGCACTTTTCATTCTAATCCATTTCATAAAATTGTGGTGGGGACTACCAGATGTCATCAGAGGCCCATAGAAAGTGTGTGCTCTCGTCGCCTGTCTCACCTGGTGCGACTTAGTTAGTTCTTTGTTTGCTGCACTTTTCTTGAGCTATAGCATACATACAGCAATGGCACGAATCATCAATATGCTGATAAATGAATCTTCACAAAATGAATCCACCCGTATAATTGCACCCAGCTCAGGAAACCGTGTTTCCACCACCCTGGAAGCCCCCTCCTGTCCCATCTACAGTCACTACCCCGCCCCAAGATAACCTGCCCCCGAAGTTTGGACAGCATGGATTAGTCTTGGCCTGTTTTGAACTCTGCACAAACTGAACCTTGTAGTGTTGCTCCTGGCCTGGCTGCTTTCACTCAATATCGTGATTGAGGATTTTGTCTGCATCGTTGTGTGGGGTTGTAGTTCCTCCTGTCATATTGCTGTGCAGTGTTCCGCCGTGTGAACACACCATCGTTTCCTTATCCATTCTACTTCTGGTGGATATTTGGATGATTCTTGCTTTGGTTTGAGGCTGTTACAAGCAGAACTGCTGTGAACCTTCTGGGGCGTGTGTTTTGGTGAAGATATACACACACTTTGGTTGAGGAAATGCTCTAGGAATAGAGTCGCTGATCATGACTTGTCTGTCTAGTTTTGAATGGTCAAGAGTTAGATCACAAAGCTATTTTCAGGCTTAGTAAGATGGAGTACAATATACCCTTAACAGTATCTGGTGAGTGTGATCATTTGTGAGGCATTTGTCACGTGTCATCCAAGAGCAAGGCACTTGGGAGAGATACTGAGGTCGGGAGGAACTGGCGTCTGCCTTCAAAGAGCTCATAGCTGTTGTTTGTCTCTGTGTCCTGCAATAGGCAGGTTGGAATTAACTAGTCACCTTGCTTGTTATAGCATTTATTTTTCTAATTTATGAGTCTTTGATTGATAACGTTTTAGCCCAGACAATACATAGACATATGATGCTTATTATGGCATCCTCTGTGATGCTAGACTGTGATGCTTTCAGCACACACAATTTTTAGTGATTGCATGTTTTTTTTTTATTACCAGATACATGTATAGCATGGTGTCTCCAAAATAGATAACGTGTGAGATGTCTGTTTAAATTCTTCTTATTCCATTTGGCCATGGGTTCAGATTGCTTCCCTGTTCCCTTATCTTGAAAACCACCATAGGCAGGGCTGCACTTGCCAATGTTATTTTTGTGAGTTGGCTTCACTCCGTACAAGCCACTGAGTGTCTTGGTCAGCTCTCTGAGATGCTGTCCAGGCGCCCATAAAGTCAGGGCTGTAGGCAGAGCTAGGCAAATGGAAAGCGCTGTCTCTGGGAAGCATTTGACATCCATTGTTCTCTTTTTCTCCTTTTCTTTTCTAGCTAATGACCAAACACCCAGCCAAGCGGCTGGGCTGCGGGCCTGAGGGGGAGAGGGACGTGAGAGAACATGCTTTCTTCCGGAGGATCGACTGGGAAAAACTGGAGAACAGGGAGATCCAGCCACCGTTCAAGCCCAAAGTGGTGAGTCCAGAAAAGCAGCCTGTTTTCTGAGCCCCATATCCCCAGATTCTGGGAGTATCCCACTCACCTCTTTTCTTGGAGAGAGGAGGCCGGTAGCCCCTGGCTTGTACAGGGTGAGGAAACCAGCCAGGTTTCAGCCTTTCCTCAGTCCTGTGGCCTCAGCAGCCAGGATTCCTGCTGCCTTCAGAGAGTGAGGACCGATAAGGCAGGGAGGGGAAGCCTGTGCACACTTCGCCCTCCAGCTGGGCAGCTGCAGAGCACCCCCGCACAATTAGGGAGTGAGGGCAGCTCTGCTTTGGGTCTGGACTTTGTGGACTTGCACCCAGCAGCGCTATATTCATAGCCTTCCGTCCTCAGCTGGACTCAGGCTTTGTGTCTGTCTCCAGCTTTCCTGGATTTGCCTGGCACCCATGGGAGCCCTGAAGCACAACCCCATCCTAGCCAGCTCGTAGGCAGGGCCTGGGCCCCGCCCCCTCTTCCGCCACTGTCACCGCTGCAGGGAGTGAGTGTCAGGCACCAATTCTGATGTTGTCAGCTTTTTTCACACTCCCCCTGTTCGATTCCCATTTTTTTTTCATTTATTTAAACACTATGTGCCAGGTCCTGTTCTTCGTGCCTTACAAATATTAATTCACTTAATCATCCCAACAGCCCTGTGAGATGGGTACTGTGGTCCCCAGTTTGCAGTGGAGGGCACAGAGAAGCTGAGTAACTTGCCAGAAAGCACACAGCGGATAGGTGGTGGAACCTGGAGGAGTCTGTGTCCTCACCCACTGCACCATTGCTCCGTCTCAGCGACTGCCCTGGCGCTGATGCTGCGGCCCTAGTTGTTGATTGCGACCAGCCAGTGCCTTTCATGCTTATATCTCTCGAAGTAAACTGAGAGCCTTTAAGATGTCAGCCTCCTCACACACCACCTGCCACTTTGCCGAGCCTCCAGGGAAGTCCTGTTTCTAAGGGCTGGGCGGACTGTGCCTTCCAGCTCTGCCACTATCCTGGCCAGCATCAGGTGGCTCACATTGTGCCTCTGCACGGAGACTGCAGAGAGCTGCTTTATGCCACAGTCAGTTTCAGAAGCATTGCCATGTTGGTTTCGTTCAAATCTATCTCCTCTGACAGGTGCCCCATGAGCAGGCCAGGGGACCCGCCTCGGGTGGCAGAGTTGCCAACTGGGTGGCACACAGCCTTATTCTTAGAGCAGCAACTTCCTCACCATGTGTGCCTCTGTGTCCTCTACCCCAAGAATAAAACTGCTGTTGGTGAGCCCACTGGATTTTATTTTTCTAAGGTATTTTTAGCACACACTGAAGAAAAACTAAAATTAATCAGGTCAGTTGACTTCCTCCTGAATCATCATTTCAAATAAGGCCCTTCTGTATCTGCTACCCCCACCTTTTCTTTAGCCAGCCCTGCACACTGATTTCAGGGGGCTCTCATGGGCTCCTGCCCCTCAACTTACAAAACCTGGTCTGAAGGTTTTGGGGGGATAGGGAGAGTGATTAATGATGCTGCAGGTGGCCTCAGTAGAAAATTCTGTTAGGGATTTTTTTTTTGCTCTTTTACCTTTAATATTTATTTGTCGTCTTAAATTAAAACATGAAGGTTATGCAATAGCATCTTGAACACAGCTTAGTTTCTTTATAGGAACAACGTAGAGATGCATACTGACCCTGCCTTGAGGGTTGAGCAAAATCCAATTATTTGTCAGTCACTTTCCAGAAAAAGATGAGTTGCAGCAAAACCAACCATAAAACATGTCTTTTTCTGTTTATTCCCACCTTATGGCAGAAGAGAGTGTTTATCTGCATAGTCTCCCACGTTTTGTGGATACTCGGCCCTAAGCTCAGACGTAGGGAAGACGAGGGCGACTTGGCTCCAGCAGGCAAGAATGTGAATTGTTCCCTGTGGTCGTGGAAATCACTGGGAGCAAAGCTGTACCCACGGCAGGCAGCTGAGTTAGAAGCAGTGTTTATTTATATTTTATTCCTGGAGCGCTACTGTTTGCTGGGTTTTTTGTTTTTGTTTTTTAACTGAATGCTGGTTAAAATTAAGAAGGAAGGATAAATTGCCCCTGGCTATGAAGAAATAGCCCCTGAACTCAAATGGAGGCAGAAATTGTGGACCCAGGCCCCAAAACTGGAGATATCATGTGAAAGGCCCTACCTGGTGAGAGCTCTGGCCTGAAAGAAGGAAGAGATTTCTCAGGCAGAAGCCCGTGATCTGCTGGAAAACCTGTGCACAAAAGAGGAAGAAGGTAGAAAGAATACAGACGGAGAGGAAATGGGCCCACAGAGGGAACAACGACAGTGAAGATAGAAGCAGGTGGCTGCAGGGGGACCCACAGACACTGTCCAAAAGCAGAGCGTGTCAAGGGCAGAGAGATAAATGGGGCAAGCTCTGATTCCTGGAAGGGCAGCGATGTGTCTCTTGAGAGCTGTTTCCTCTAGTCCTTGTACTGTGCCAGCCAAGTGAGGCTCATCGCAGCATGTCATGCAAGGGCTGGCACCACCGCCTTCAGCGGTCTCTGAGGACTGCACTCTGTTCAGTGATGACACGCTGGAGCAGAGACACCATGCCAAGAGCCATTCCAGTGGCTGGAGAGGACATTTAGAACAGCAACAAGCAACCAAAGTCGAAGCTGCACAATACACCATGGTTCATACAAAGCAGCAGGAGAGAACTAGCGGCGTAGAAAAGTTATTCTGGGATGTGGTTTTCCAGCTTCCTTGGTGAAAAATGTACTATGGTTCCCTGACCCAGAGCTAACTGAAAAGTGAAACGTGTTTACAGAACTGAGCATTCTCTGACGGGTCGTTTTGTTATTTCAAAGGGAGACGTAGCAATGCAAGCCTAAAGAGTGCTGCCGGAGAGAGGATCAGGCAAACGTCACGCAGCCAGCAGCTCTCACCGCGAGCCCATTTCTGAGTGGCTGTCGCCTCTCAGCAGTTCTTATGACCCTGGCTGACCAGCCTTTTCTGTCTTGGTGAAGACTGCCTGATGGTTTTTTAGCAAACGCTGGCGAATCAACTTCCCTGAGACTTGCAGGCTTAAGGACAAGTAGCTGTTTTCACGTGCGGTCCTGCTTCTGGCTCCCATGGAATTAAACCTTTGCTTATTACCAAATGCCAGAAGCGGGACTTGAAGTTCTCACGGTTATTTGCAAACTGCTTCTACAGATAAGATTGAGCTTGTAGGATCAGGAGTCTTTCATCTTTGTTTTACTAACTTTTAAATTTTTTGAACCTCCAATGAAAGAGTCTTCCAGAATCACTTGACTTCTCTAAGGAGGGTAGAAGTATTCCATTGCTGGACAGCCTACAGAGCTTATCAGGGAATCATGGTTCCTCTAGTGTGCTGTCTTAATCCTCTTCCTGACTGCCAGAGTGACTTGACTAAAGTTAACCTTTAGACCGCAGTGCCACGCAAAATGCGATCCCACCACAAAAAGCATCTCACAATGCCATGATCCATCAGGAGGTTCGCACAGGACTTTCCATCTCACAGTGACGTTAAGGTCAACATCTGCAGTACAGCTGTGGGCTGGATTCTGTATAAGGTCACACGTAAAGGAGAACAGAAAGAGGAGAGTGACCAGTGTCAGATGTGTGGAACAGTGACCATCTCCCCTGGCGGTGGCCGTCTCCCCTGATGGTGGCTGACTCCCCGGGTGATGGCCGTCTCCCCTGGCGGTGGTCGTCTCCCCTGATGGTGGCTGACTCCCCGGGTGGTGGCCGTCTCCCCTGGCGGTGGTCGTCTCCCCTGATGGTGGCTGACTCCCCGGGTGGTGGCAGTGTCCCCTGGCGGTGGCCGTCTCCCCTGATGGTGGCTGACTCCCCGGGTGGTGGCCGTCTCCCCTGGCGGTGGTCGTCTCCCCTGATGGTGGCTGACTCCCCGGGTGGTGGCCGTCTCCCCTGGCGGTGGCCGTCTCCCCTGATGGTGGCTGACTCCCCGGGTGGTGGCCGTCTCCCCTGGCGGTGGTCGTCTCCCCTGATGGTGGCTGACTCCCCGGGTGGTGGCAGTGTCCCATGGTGGTGGTCATCTCTCCTGACAGTGGCAAGCCTGGAGGCTCAGATGTGAGGGAAGAACTTGCCCCTGAGGCAGTCAGCAGTGGGAGAGTCCAGTCCTGGACAGAACCATGTCTGTCCCTAAAAAGCTACCATGTGCCACCATGAAGATGATGATTTTCTGGAAGATGGGACAATCATTTTGCAGGGATTATTTTGTAAAAACAAAAGCAAAGACAACCGCAGACAGCAGTGCTGTGAGCCCTGGACACAGGCAGCCAATAACTAGCTCTTCCTCTTTATGAGCAAAACACAAGGCCAGCTGGTTTCAGGGATCTCTTCAAGGAAGCACAATGGCAAACATCCTCTGCTCCCGGGGCGTGAGGGCCGTCAGCTCAGGGAGGACCGTCAGCTCAGGGAGGACTGTCAGCTCAGGTAGGGCCGTCAGCTCAGTGGGGGCCATCAGCTCAGGGAGGACCGTCAGCTCAGGGAGGGCCGTCAGCTCAGCCTGATGTTCTCAACAACAAACCCAAGTCATCAAAAAGAGGCCTGTAGGCCAGGCCTGGTGGCTCACGCCTGTAATCCCAGCACTTTGGAAGGCCGAGGCGGGTGGATCTCCTGAGGTCAGGAGTTCGAGACCAACCTGGCCAATGTGGTGAAATCCCGTCTCTACTAAAAATACAAAAATTAGCTGGGCATCTGTAATCCCAGCACTTTGGGAGGCCGAGGTGGGTGGATCACGAGGTCAGGAGATCGAGACCATCGTGGCTGACACAGTGAAACCCCATGTCTACTAAAAATACAAAAAATTAGCTGGGCGTGGTGGCGGGCACCTGTAGTCCCAGCTACTCAGGAGGCTGAGGCAGGAGAATGGCGTGAACCCAGGAGGCGGAGCTTGCAGTGAGCCGAGATCGCGCCACTGCACTCCAGCCTGGGCGACAGTGAGACTCCGTCTCAAAAAAAAAAAAAAAATTAGCTGGGCGTGGTGGCAGGTGTCTATAATCCCAGCTACTCAGGAGGCTGAGACAGGAGAATCACTTGAACCTGGGAGGCGGAGTTTGCAGTGAGCCAAGGTTGCGTCATTGCACTACAGCCTGGGTGACAAGAATGAAACTCCGTCTCAAAAAAAGAAGAAAGAAAGATCCATAATGTTCAGAAGAGTCTATGTAAGAAGAAATTTTAAGTTTAAAACAGATGTCACCTCTGGAAAGGGTAATCTTCAGTGACTGAGGGAGCAGTGGGTGTCCACCCTGCCCGTCAGCTTCAGGTGAGCGTTGAGGCACCATGGGGAGGAGGGATTTGGCCCAGCAACCAGAAGGCTCACCGAGGGAAGGAAAGCGCTTTCTGCTTTGCCAGAAAAATAAAAGCTCCAGGATTCTGATCCACCATCGCTTTGAATTTTGTAGCCTTTTATTCTGATTTATAATTAAGGTGAATGAAATGGCCAAGAACAGCCTTCAAATTTCCACTCATCCTGCCTGTGATCAATAGCAGTTTATACAAATACCAGGAGCATAAGGTTAATTGATTTTTCTTTTTTTAGTTCTAGCCATTGGCACCAAGGAGCAGAATAGCAAGTTCATAGGCAAGCCAGAATAATTCACTGTACTTAAATGATTATTAGGGAGGGAGAAATTAATCTATAATGTTAACACAAGAAACGTATTCCAGAATTGGGCAGGCGGAGCACGTTGGAAATAGGCCTTTCACAGATGGCCATTTTTTTTTTTTTGCGAAATTACTGTAAGTATTCTATTTTTTAAAAAGGCAGAAAAAAATAGAACTGTCTTTAGGACATTGTCTTCCAATGACCCACAGCCAGAGCCAAAGAGAATAAGAACACTGAGGACATCCCTGCAGCAAGAACACACAATCGGGGTTCCTTTTCCCAGTCACCACAAAGTCCTTCTTCATTTCACAGTGCCATTAGCTTGTTTAGAGAGTTTGATGATCATTTAATTATCGAAGCTGGTGCAAGGATCCTTTTTTTAAAAAATTTTATTTTGAAATAATTTCCAATTTCAGGCTTGCAGAAGGGCCAGGAAAGTAATTTAAAGAACTTTTGCATTCCTTTACCCATGTTCCTCTATGTTAACATTTTAGCATGTTCATATAGTTATATTCTTTTTTTTTTTTTTTTTTTTTTTGAGATGGAGTTTTGCTCTATCACCCAGGCTGGAGTGCAGTGGCACGATTTCAGCTCACTGCAATCTCCACCTCCCAGGTTCAGGCAATTCTCCTGCCTCAGCCTCCTGAGTAGCTGGGATTACAGGCACCTGCCACCACCTGGCTGATTTTTTTATATATTTTTAGTAGAGTCGCGTTTTGCCATGTTGGCCAGGCTGGTCTCAAACTCCTGACCTCAAGTGATCCACCTGCCTCGGCCTCCCAAAGTGCTGGGATTACAGGCTGACCTGGGTATCATCCTTTTTCTGTATATCTCTCCGTGTGTAGGTACAGACACACACATCTGTTAGGTTGGAGCAAAAGTTATTGCAGTTTTTGCCGTTACTTTCCATTCTTTTTGCCATTACTTTTGTACCAACCTTAATATATACTTATTCTTTTCTGAACCACTTGAGAGTAAGTTGCAGAGTTAATGCTTCTTTACACCTAGCTAATTCCATGTGTATTTCCTGAACATAAGGACATCCCCCGGTACTGTGTACTTTTAAAAATTACTCCAGCAAGCTAGGTATATAGTGCAGGGGCTCTGCAGGTGAAAGAAGGAGGGAGGGTCCCCGGCATGGCTGTGTCACAGATCAGATACCATAGGCAGCCTGGGCCACGTCTCATCAGTTCTCTAGGGTGGCAGGCAGCTTCATTCTCTTGGCTTTTCTGTTGGGCCAGTAACAATGATGCCAATTAAAATTGAGATCTCAAAATGGGAAGGTTTGTCGGCAACATACAAACACTATCCAGCCTTTGGAGACTACGGAAGTCACATCATGCTGTATCTAGGTTTGATTTAAGCCTCGACACTAGTCTAAGACAGCACCTTTTACTTGGCTAACTAGAAGCAAAAGCAGTTTTTCCTATTCTTTAATCATTACTCTCTCAAATACTTTTCTGCTTAGCAGAGAAATCGGAAGAAATGAGACATTTAAACTAATAATCAATATAAATAAGCATCGCTGTTGCAAGCCTCGGGGCGCTTCAGTGATGAGTGATGGCATACATACAGACCCTGTGTACATCAAATGGTATGAATTGACAGGTTTCCATTGTTGGCAGTGAAGGTTTCCAAGAACTATGGCCATTACAACTTTTCTTGGAAAAAGAGCTTCAAATCCTCTAAATCTGGCCATTAACATAAAGACCAAATGGAGTACATGTTTTTATTCTGTAGATGACAGCCCGCAGTAAGCCAGAACCTTTACCCTCATACACACGTGGCTCTCACACCTAAGGAATCCCCTCATTTAATGTGTGGCTTTTGGCCTCTGTCTATCAGCAAACTCATCAACGGAATCAGCCTTCCTCCAGAACAGAGTTTGCCCTTTCTGAGATAATGCTGCAGTGCAGTAGGTGAGCTGAGTACTGTTTAATTTTGTCAGAGAAACCAAAGACTATATGAAGTTGGCAGGAGGTGAAAGGGGTCCCAATCCCTTTAAAAAATTACTATTAACATGTTCTCTCTATCTGGTGAAATGAACAGTTAAGTGGTAGAGAAGGGCATAAATGAAAAGATATCTCCCCAACTACTGGTCCTATTCTTCATGATCTTTTCTGTAGCCTTCCAGAAAGTTGCTGTGTGTGTAAACATATACACAGATGAGGTCGTGCTATGTTACACACCCTTGCGTCTTTCACTTAGCAATGTGTCCGAGAGGTGTTTCCACATCAGCTCTCGTGGGTTTATAGCATTCTTTACATGTCCATTCCCGATTCTGGACTTCCAAGGCCAGGAACTGACTATTCTCCAAATCCTCTCCTTTGTCCGTTCTTATTCTCCAGACTGTGTGTACCAAATCCTCTCCTTTGTCCGTTCTTATTCTCCAGACTTTGTGTACCAAAATGCACTGGCTTCAGTGGGCTTCCAGGTCTTCGGTGAGCACGTTTCCAGAACCTTGGGTGACTAAATGAGCAAACTAACCCCACTTTATAACCCTTAACCGTGTGTCCCTGCTTGTGTTGGTCATGCACGAAGACCGCTCCCTGAGCATGCTAATCTTCAGAGAAAGGGCAGACCAATGGCCAGACCCCTTGCTGGATGGCTCCTTAGTATGGACACTACCTCCCAGGAAGCCCAAGCGATACACACCAGCCCGTTTCTGCTGTTGGTTATTTAACTTAAATGAAGACGCTGTGCAACCACGAGTTGGAGAGCTGTGCAGATGGTGGCGGTGTGGTTGCTATGTGCTCCACTTTACCCCAGCACTGGGGCTTGAAATACAAGTAAAGGTTCCCCTACGATGAAGCGCATCCTGCCTTTGGTCATCGTAAGGGATAGCTCCCACCTCATTAGGTTTCCTTTCTCCATAGTCTTGCAACATTCCTTTACTCTTTATTTGTTCTGCATCCTTCCTCCCCTTCTGGGTTTTGTTTGGTTTTGCTTTTTAACAGCAATGTTTTGAGCTACTCATATTTCCCATAATTCCCATAGCTGTGACCACGGGGTTGTATTCTACATGACTGAGACACCGAGGTAAAGGGCAGGGGTGAGACCAACACGTGTATTGCTCATGCCCAGAGACCTCTCACAGGTAAGAATCAGCCACGAAGCCAACTCCTGCATTGCATCTCAGTCTCCCCCACACCCTATCACAGAAGGAAAGGGGCTGTGAGCATTGAGCAGTGTGTTTGCCACACAGGGCTTCAGTGGGGGCACATTGCAATCCCAGATTCCACCCAGAGTCCACGTCATTCATGTTTTGTAACATCTTTACCATGCCTGATTTATCTTGGGTTCGTTGCATTCATTGACAGTTTGACCAAATGGGTAGAAATATCAAAAATGACAAAGGAGTTCAATCCTGAATCCAGAGATCAGAAAGAGGGAGGTAGCTTATTAATAACGTGTATTCATCCCTCAGGTATCGATCACATGCCTTTTACATGCTGGCGCTTGCTTCCCAGGGTGTACCTTATGTCTGTCCTGCCTCCTCATTGAGGAAGGGCCCGTTAGTTCCCTGGATCCTCACAATAGCCTGGGAAGGTGGATGGTCACATCCGCATCTTACCTTCACAGAGAGATGCATTGAGTTTGCCAAAGCTATACATTGGGGCTCTTGATCTCTGGCCACATCCTTCTCCCCTCTGTGTCCCCACTTTCCCTTGGGTGTCAACATCGCCTGGTCTCAGGGAGTTCAAGAGTCACACGCTGACTGGTTGGGTCTGACCACCCCCTGATGTCCTCTTCCCCTTTATCTCTGTCCCATACCCATCGTGTGGTACCCATCACATCCCAGAGGGCAAAAGCCTCAGTCGGGGAAAGACGCAGGTTACCTTTGGAGGTGGAGATAGTGCACACCCAGCCCAGTTTCGCTCACAAGGTATAAATGTTACTTTTAGCGGCTGTTGGGTGGTCTAGAGCTCTGAGGCCATGGACAACCACACCTGCCTGCTGTCACAGACTGCTGTAGAGGCTGCCCTTCCAATGGCGGGAGGCTGCCTGCAGTCATCTTGTACTCATTCACTTGGTGTTCGTGCAGTCATGCTTGGTGCCCCTCAGCCCTTTAGCCTCTTTGCCTTTTCTTGCTCACTGCTCAGCTCCAAGATGGCACCTGAGGCCATTGCCTATCAGGCTCATGGTGATGAGTAAGGTTAGAACATTGATAATAGGAAGAATCTCTTCCATATTAGGAATGCAGTAGCTTCTTGAATCTACTGCTTTTCCTTTCTCCAAGGATCCAGAAATCTCTGGTTTTCATTATCTTTTTCAGTAGGAGGTGGTAGTGGTGGTAGTGGTGGTGATGGTGATGGGGGTGGTTTTCCACATTAACATCTTGGAAAACGAGTAGTTCAAGATCTTCTCCAATTTGACTGAGAGTAGATTGTCTATTTCCAGGGCTACTTTTGCTAAGAGCTGTGGAAGGCTCATTTATAATACACTGGCAGACCTTCTGTGGTGGAAAAGGAAACGGTATTTCTCACCACGCCGAGTCTGCAGTAGAAATAGCTGTGCTGCCCCCTGGCTCTTGGTGGGGCGAAGGAGACTTCTTTGTGGCTTGATCTCCCTAAGAATAAAAAGTTCTTGAGTCTCGGAGCTGATCTAACCCTCAGGTCATCCTGCAGCCCTTCCAGGCTTTCTTCCCCTGCTTGCTAAGATCCACCCACAGCTCGTTTCTGTCCCGTGGTTGATGTGGCTGAACTTCAGTGGTTTAGTTTCTACTCTTCGCCCTTGGCCTGTGCCTGCCTCTTGTCTCTCCACCGAAGAGAACCAATTTAAGAACAGCTTTCATTTGTTAAAGTGAGATTTCTCCCTCTTTGAGTTCAAGGAAAATTCCAGAGAGATTTACAGTGAGAAAGAAGAGGAAGGTGTTTCCAGCAGTGAGCAGTTTTGAGACCAGAAGCCGCACAGCCGCACTCAGTGTGACTGCAGGGCAGCAACTGGGTTGCTCCAGGCTCTACAACTTCCCCCTTAGCTCTGCAGACCTCTGCACAGGCAGAACACGAGCTCTTAACCAGGAAGGGATTTTTGTCCCATTTTATCACAGTACTTAGCTTTTCAAGCAGTGGGCACCCTCAGGAGTGACCTTTCTCTGGACACCAGCTTTAGAATTGGATGTCCTCAAGCCTCCCTCTCCAGGCTTCTCAGTGGGAAGGTTTCTGTGGTCCCCTTTTTAGAGCTTGGGAGATCTCCTTTTAGTTTGCTTTTTATTTTTCCTTGGCAGTAAAGCCATGGCTTTTGGAAACGTCCCATTGGACGATGATTCGTAAATGCCATAAAGACGGGACTGAAAGGGTCAGACCTGTGTACTCTTTTTGCAGAACACATTGATAAATTTAGAGCAGGACAGACATCCAGCCTAGATGTCTAGTCTATCTGTGCAGCCCTAAATTCATCCAATGTGTCCTGTGAAGAAGGGAGAGAACATTTTACCTTGGCTTGCTTTGCTCGTCCTTTTGGGGACTCACGTCCTTTTATTATATTTTTTCCAGAAATTCCTTCTTGCTCATCTTTGCATGGTTAGTGAGTATCAAGAGAAGCACGGATGATCTCTTATTAAAGGACTACACATCCCAGCCTCTGGGAGCCCTGATTGTAGGTTCACTTGAATTCTTACAGGCAATGAGTATTGATGAATCAGGTTCCAAAAGGATGTTCCCAAAGCCAGCTCCACTGAGCTGTCACACTTGCTCCAAATGCTTTTGCCTTGGGACTTCTGCCACTTCTCCATTGTCCACTCTTGCATATGGCTGCTTTGCCTAATTCCCTACTTTGGCTTCATGTCTGCCCTCACACGGATCTTAGGACCTACTCAGCCTCACACGATAGTCTTGGTATGTCCCAGAGTTTCTCGGCAGCAGGACTGTTGACATTTTCAGCCAATCATTCTTTGGGGCGGGGGCAGTGTCCTGGGCCTTGTAGGATGTTCCACACCATCCCCGGCCTCTATCTCCTAGATGCCAGGCTCATCCCGCCTGAGTCATGATGGCCAAAAATGGGTTCCCTGGGGGCAGAATCATCCCTGGTTGAGAACGACTGGTATATCCAGAGGAGGGCTATTTCTTTGGCTGTTGTCATCATCACAGCAGCATCTGAATGTGGAATTCCAAGGAAAGTTGATTTCTATTTGTTTAACTGATGAACTAAGTACAGACTCCCGATTAATTCCTAGGAAGAAACAGCGTGCCCTTGCTTATTTTTCAAAGAGCCTTTCTCGGTGTTTGCAAATGGCCTGTACACATAGGGTAATGTGAATTGCAGAGTCTGCCTCTGCTGACCTTGGCTTTGAGGTGCTTTGTGCTCTTTCAAGGAAATATACCATGGACACGTGGGACGTGAGAGCACAAGCTTTGCTACCCCACGTGTGAGAGGCAGGACGGATGTGACAGTAAGCCTCATGTCTGTATGGCTCCGCAGAGTAACTTGAAAGCACACAGACAGCCCCTGCCTGTCATCCCCCTGCCCCACCACACACGTCACCCACATACTCACCATTCATTGCAGTGTGAAATCTCCTTGGGTGAAGAGTAGGTGGTCCCTTATTAAAATGGAAATAAGCCCAGAGGCTGGGCGCGGTGGCTCATGCCTGTGGCTCATCCCAGCACTTTGGGAGGCCAAGGCCAGCAGATTGCTTGAGCTCAGGAGTTCGAGACCAGGCTGAGCAACATGGTGAAACCCTGTCAATACAAAAAATAGCCAGGTGTGGTGGTGCGCACCTGCAGTCCCAGCTACTCAGGAGGCTGAGGTGGGAGGAACAATTGCGCTCAGGCGGTTGAGGCTGCAGTGGGTCATGCTCACACCACTAACACCAGCCTGGGTGACAGAATGAGACCCTGTCTCAAAAAAGAAAAAAAAAAATTAATAAACCCAGAAAGGAAAGCTGTTTGTCATAAAAACCTTACTTTGAATTTATGACATGCTTTCCACCTCAACAGGTACTTAGGAGCAGGTTTTATTTGATGAAAAGTAGGTGGGAAAAGGGTAATGAAAGTAGCTTCATGGCCGGGCATGGTGGCTCATGCCTGTAATCCCAGCTACTCGGGAGTCTGAGGCAGGAGAATCACTTGAACCCAGGAGGCAGAGGTTGCAGTGAGCTGAGATCATGCCACTGCACTCTAGTCTGGGCAACAGAGCAAGACTCTGTCTCAAAAAAAAAAGAAGGTTCTGAAGCACACCTCCTAGAAGAGAAAGTGTGAAAAAGGAGCCGAGAAAGCACAGCCCATGAGACTCAACTGCCTTATAAAAACACTAGCAGCACGCGCAGCCTCTCGCCTCTGCTGGGCTCTGTGAAAACCCATACATTTCACCTTCGTGACAGCCTTGGCAGGAGGTGTGATGATTCTCCCAGTGTTACAGATGAGCAAACTGGGTGGACCCCACTTCACAGTTAATCCAGAGCTATTCTCTGTTAGAGACCCAAGGATGCCTAGTTAGTTTGAAACGTGTGCTAGCTCAGCTTGAATCCATATTGTCCCTGTGGTGCTAGCAGCAGGTCCCAGGGCAATAATTGGCAACATCTGGAAAATCTTTCTTAGGATCCTCAGTGAAACTCTTCTTGCTTCAGAATCACCCTGGGCTTTCAGGGACTTCAACACGCCACTACCCTTGTGGGTGGCTGACAAAGTGAAGAGACACCCCTTCCCCACTTTTGGGGTCAGGCTACCAAGCCATGCTGCCTAAGCGGCTGTGTGTCTCAGAGACTCCAATGCAGCAGTTCTGCCTGCAGCCTCGACGCGCACAGAGCACCCCAGTGGACCCTGGAAGAGAGGAAGAGGCGAGACAGCAGGCCTCTCCCTGCCTCCCCAGGGTGCCTTGCAAACCACCTCCAGCCTGAGACCACCCTGCAAATGAGCTCCAGTCGCCCAGCCTGCCCGCTGGCCAACTGTGGCTAGGTGTGCTAAATCCTAGCTGGGCCAGGTGCAAATCTCCCAGCCTTGCCGCCACACCTACCTCATATCGCTTGAAGCTTAATTTAGGGGCTGGGGTTGCTAGAGCAGCCCAGTAGGAAGGCAAGGATAACACAGTTTTTCATTGCAAATATTGCGGCAAAGAACGAGATGTCGGCAGTAACTCACCCCCCTCGCTTGGTCCAGGGGTAACTGCCTGCAGCCCCAGCCAACGTCCTGGCCTTTCAACACGGAGCTGTGACTGACAGCCCCGCGTGTGTGGCTTCCATGCTGTCAGCTCCGCTTGCTCGGTGAGGTGGACGTGAGGGGACCGGGGCTGTCCCCTTGTTGCTGCCTCATTGCCAGCCGTGCATTCCCACCCAGGGCTTCTGTTCGGGGTATTTCGAAATTTACAGTTGGGTAACTCCTCGTTGTCTGCTGTGCCTGGCTTTTGAATCCAGTAGGCCTGCAAGTCTTCCAAGATTCCTCCTGCCTAACCAGCCCCGAGTTCCCCAGGGCCGTGCCCCTCCCCGGAGAGGGCCCTCGGAGAGCTGCTGCGCGTTGTCCTGCGGACTGACCTTTCCTTCTTTCTGTCTTTTCTCCACAGTGCGGCAAAGGAGCAGAAAACTTTGACAAGTTCTTCACACGAGGGCAGCCCGTCTTAACGCCGCCTGATCAGCTGGTTATCGCTAACATAGACCAGTCTGATTTTGAAGGGTTCTCGTATGTCAACCCCCAGTTTGTGCACCCCATCTTACAGAGTGCGGTATGAAACTCACCAGCGAGAACAAATGCCTCCCCAGCCCCCAGCCCTCCCCACAGTGGGAAGTGATCCTTAACCCTAAAATTCTAAGGCCACGGCCTTGTGTCTGATTCCATATGGAGGCCTGAAAATTGTAGGGTTATTAGTCCAAATGTGATTAACTGTTCAGGGCCTCTCTCTCACAACCAAGAACTTTTTATCTTAGTGGAAGATGGTACGTCACGCACAGCGTCCAGTTTAATTCTGTAGAAGTTACGTCTGCCTCTAGGTTAACCCTTCCTAGAAAGCAAACAGACTGTTGCCCCATTTTGGGTACAATTTGATATACTTTCCATACCCTCCATCTGTGGATTTTTCACCATCGGAATCCCCCAACCAGAGATGTTAAAGTGAGCCTACCCCAGCCCAGGGGGCTGGAAACATCTCCACCCAAGACGTCTTGGAATCCAAGAGCAGGAAGCCAAGAGAGTGAGCAGGGAGGGATTGGGGGTGGGGGAGGCCTCAAAGTACCCTGTGCGTCCGTTCTCTGCCTCCATGGAAATGGCCCCTAGAATCTGAAAGGCCAGGATGAACCTAATGACTGTTCCCAAACATTGACAAATCCTAACCCAACCATAGTCCAGCAGTTACCAGTTTAAACAAAAAAAACCTGAGATGAGTGTTGGGTGAATCTGTCATCTGGCACCCTCCTTGGCTGATAACTGTCTTGATACTTTCATTCTTTGTAAGAGGCCAAATCGTCTAAGGACGTTGCTGAACAAGCGTGTGAAATCATTTCAGATCAAGGATAAGCCAGTGTGTATGTACGTTCATTTTAATCTCTGAGAGATTATTTTTCAATCCAGGGTGCCATCAGTAATCATGCCACTACTCACCAGTGTTGTTCGCCAACAGCCACCCCACACACACCAATATGTTGCTGCCTACCTTGTTATCCTTCTCAAGAAGCTGAAGTGTACGCCCTCTCCCCTTTTGTACTTATTTATTTAATAGGCTACAGTGTCGTTTATGAAAGTACGATGTACAGTAACTTACTGGAAGTGTTGAATCTAGCATCAGCCCCTACTGATTGATTTTCCTCCCTTCTCCAGCCCTGGATGTCCACTTAGGGATAAAAATAATACGGTTTTGATTCCCATTTCTAGTACACCTGGAGCTGTAGAATCAGGAAACCCGGATGCCTAACAGCTCAAAGATGTTTTATTGCTAGAAGGATTTTAATATGTTTTGCAAATGCATCATGCAATGAATTTTGCATGTTTATAATAAACCTTAATAACAAGTGAATCTATATTATTGATATAATCGTATCAAGTATAAAAAGAGTATTATAATAATTTTATAAGACACAATTGTGCTCTATTTGTGCAGGTTCTTGTTTCTGATCCTCTTTTCGAATTAAGTTTTAGCTGAATCCCTTGCTTCTGTGCTTTCCCTCCCCGCACATGGGCACTGTATCAGATAGATTAATTTTTAAATGTAGATAAAATTTCAAAAATGAATGGCTACTTTACATGATAGATTAGGCTCTTACTACGTGTGTGTGTATATATATATATATATATTTGATTCTACCTGCAAACAAATTTTTATGGGTGAGGACTATTTTTGAGCTGACACTCCCTCTTAGTTTCTTAATGCCACCTTTCATCCCAGTTCCTCCGCCACTCTTCCTCTTGGGCACAACAGGAAGTGTCTGATTGCGGTCTGCCTAGTACACTGGTGCACATGTGGCGTTGCTACAGCACCTGGGCTGACCTTTGTGTGTCCGTGTGTGTGTGTTTCCTTCTTCCCTTCAGCCTGCGACTGTTGCTGACTCCAGGGGTGGGAGGGATGGGGAGACTCCCCTCTTGCTGTGTGTACTGGACCCGCAGGAAGCGTGCTGTCTTGCTGCCTCTTCAATGACCTGTCGTTTGCTCCAGCACGCACAAACTTCATGAGACCAACACAGCCGTGCCCTGCAGGCACCAGCACCTGCTTTTCAGAGGCCGTGGACTTTCTTCCAGCCATTGTGGCATTGGCCTTTCCAGCCTTGGGAGGAGCACGCTGCTTTGGTGAGACACCCCCCATGCAAGGTCCTCAGAGGAGCCAGGTTCTACCACAAACAGAAAGAGAGTGAAAGTAGCTGTCGGTCCTTGTAGAGAGCCACTCTGTTTCCTCCCAGAAGCATCTCCCAGCTAAACTCGCCTTATTTTTCTCCTCTGGCTGTTTGCCTGAAGTTCGCAGAACATACAACCATGAAAGGCTTTTTGAGGTGAGAGGCCCAGGTGGTCCTGGCAACCCTGAGTAGAAGGAGAGACGGGGTAGGGAATGGGCCCGGCCAGAAAAGAGCCACTTCTTCTGCCATCTTTTATGCACCATAGACATCAAGACTCCAGGGTGGCCTGGCTCCCCTGTTCTTGCGGCCCTGCGGATCAGTGCACAATCTGGGCTCGTGTCCTGACCAGGTGCACCTCCTCTGATCCGAGGGGAAAGGGACTGGTTTATAGAAAGAGCCTAGGAGACAAAAGGGCCGGTCCCCCTGCCCAGAATGGAGCAGCAGCAGGACGGACCCCCATGAGGCCCCCAGAGAGGAGGAAGGTCCCATGGAGGAACACATGGGGTTAGGGATCCTTGTTCAGCACCCCAAACGGCCTGTGTGTTTTAAGCAAGCAGCAGGCTCAGGCCTTCCCTGCAACCCCATCAACCACAAGTTTGTTTCTCTAGGAAACACATTCACCGTCTCAGCTGGCTGTTACTCTCTCAGACCGTGTGGCAAAGTTTTCCAAGAAAATGCCCCGACGGGGGTGCCCAGCACACTGCCTGAGGGACAGCAGACCCCAGGACAAACCCCGGGGGGAAGCAGTCAAAATCAGGGCCCGGTGCAGTGTTGTCAGTGGAACCTGCTTTATCCATTGCTGAGTGTTGAATGTGGGTAATGGTTAGGGCTTTACAGATCTCAGCAGCCCAAGACTGTTACTGTCGGGACTGTCATGTAGATAACCATGAGCAATGGCTCGCCTCGGAATCAGTTTGTGATATTCTATGGTACTGGCCCCTTCGTGGGCATTGTGTGAAATGAGATGGTGGCGAGGGGTGAGCTGTGGAACTGCCGCAGCCACACATGAGGTCTCTGGGGGACCCTTTGGGAAGTCCTTGCTCCTGAGCACGACCTGATTGCCAGGGCCTGCGGAGGTCTAGGCCACCGGGCAGAAGCTAGCACCGTCCAAATCCCCGCGGGACCCGAGGAGCTATGACCACAGCAGGCCATTCAAACGGCTCTGCATTCTTTCCTTGGAAGGTGGCCACTCCTAGGTGGCAGAGCCTTTCCCTGAGGCTGCAGGCCATGGGCTGGCAGCCCGTCTCTTGGCATTTCAATTGAAGGTCACCAGGTGCTGGCTTTGAAAGGAAGTCACTGGAATGCTGCCAGGGGCCGCCCTCCGAGGTTAATGCGAGGCCCACATCCAGGCAAGAGCTAATTCAAAAGGCAGATCGGAAACCACAGGAGTCAAAATGATTGCTCCAGCAGTGCTCCCCTTCCTTTCATCCCCTGGCCTCGTGTGGTCCATGCAGAGCCACTGTCTGCCCTTTCTGAGGCCACGTATTAGACCTTCTTATTCAGAATTTTAATAGAAAACCATGGGGCCAAGAGCTCTGGAAGCCTGGCCGGAAAGACCAAGATTCAGGCTAACCCAGCAAATGATTGTTGAGCACCTCTGTGAACCAAAGTCCTTGGGCGAGTGTGGTGACTTCCTGGAAGGAGGGTGCAGACTTCCAGAGAATCCCCACGGACGTGCTGAGAAGAGAGAGGGAGGCGGGGGCTGCAGTCAGGAAGGAGCCAGAGAAGAACAGGGTTTGGGTGCATCCAGAAATATGCCTGCAGTAGGAGGGAGAGGAAGGGGTGCCACTGTCAACGGCTTCCCATCGGAGGTGGTTGGTGCAGATGGAAGTTTCCGTCTGCTGGCCCTCAAGAGAGTGTTTTGCCAGGGACACAGTCTGTTCCTCCTCAGAAAACACCCCCCAAACGCTGACAACATCCCCACCAGCTGCTGGAAGCCCCTTTCCCCTCCCCACCTTGAAGTAGCTCATAGGTCTCTGGGCAGAGCCAGACCATCCAGCGTACCCCAGAGGCCAGTAGGTTCCTGCCCATTTTCCTCTCTGGCTTCCTGCCAAGAATTATGGCAGCTGAGGATAAATGGAGAAGTCATACAAACAACTAACACTGCACAACTAACAACTAACACCACACAACTAACACTGCAGTTCCCACCTGGTTCCACTTAGCAGGAGACATTTCAGAGGTTTTTGTTTTTGTGTTTTGCTGGTTTTTGTTTTCTCAGTACTGAAAAGAGAAAAAGTGACAGTCTTGTATTTTTAGAAGCCTCAGAAAGGTGATACCATCTGACAGTCATTTTCTCACTTTGGTCTTCTGAAGTCACCTATTTCCTGTGTGTACACATCACACCATTTCCTTTTTCTTTATAACCCAACAAGGGTAGGAGTGCCTATGTCCCCTGCTGGGCACACCAGACAATCGTAATCACGAAACAGACGCTGAGCCGGGGGCCCAAAGGCTGTGATCATGAGAGTTACCAGGACAGCAGTAGGCATGACAGTCACCAGGAAGGACAAGGGCACTCTGTTAGTGGCCACACACCAATTTGACAAGGAGTGTTGCGAAATTTATTTTTTTTTTTTTGAGACGGAGTTTTACTCTTGTTGCCCAGGCTGGAGTGCGGTAGCACGATTTCGGCTCACTGCAACCTCTGCCTCCCGGGTTCAAGCGATTCTCCTGCTTCAGCCTCCCAAGTAGCTGAGATTACAGGTGCCCCCCACCATGCCCAGCTGATCTTTGTATTTTTAGTAAAAATGGGATTTTGCCACGTTGACCAGGCTGGTCTTAAACTCCTGACCTCAGGTGATCTGCCTGCCTTGGCCTCCCAAAGTGCTAGGATTACAGGCATGAGCCACCATGCCCGGCCAGGACATTTTTGGTTTTTTGTTTGTTTTTTGTTTTGTTTGTTTTTTGAGACAGAGTCTTGCTCTGTCACCCAGGCTAGAGTGCAGTGGCACGATCTCAGCTCACTGCAACTTCCGCCTCCCAGGTTCAAGCGATTCTCCTGCCTCAGCCTCCTGAGTAACTGGGACTGCAGGTGCCCGCCGCCACACCCAGCTAATTTTTGTGTTTTTAATAGAGATCGGGTTTTACCATGTTGGCCAGAATGGTCTTGAACTCCTGACCTCATGATCTGCCCACCTCAGCCTCCCAAAGTGCTGGGATTACAGGCATGAGCCACCATGCCCAGCCAAAATATTTTTTAAAAGTCATTTTCCTTAAGCTGCTTGGGCTCCATGTTGTGAAATGCACTGGACAGTCAACACTCCTGTCTCCTCCCATTCGGGCTGACACAGCAGACCTAGGGAACATTATCTGTTTCTGCTGTTAGAAGATCCAGAAAATTGGGAAGGTTACCTGATGTACACATGGATGAAGGCCACCATCTAGAAATGGGGTCAACACAATTGTGTTCATTCCATAGTGTCTGGGATTCTTCGGGAAGGTCAACAGCACGAATGATTCTGACCCCTATGCCCCTCATCTATGTGATCAGGTGACAGTTAATAACCGTGGAGGTCACACTCAGCCATCCAACAGCCTTACAGTGACCCTACACAAAAGCCCACAAATTCCAAAGACTTTTTCTTAACCTAAAGGAAGAAATTATTTGTTAATTCCAGTATAGCAACTGAATATACTGGGCTATTTGTACTTTTTTATAGAGAACTTTAATAATAATTCTTTAAAAATGAGTTTTTAGAATAAAGCAACTGACGATTTCCTAAGATTCCAATCCCCTGGAGCTTGTAGGAGGACTCAGCCTGGGTCAGCTGGAGCGCCCCCGACCTGCTCTCCCACTGCCAGATTTTCCCATGCTCCTAGGGTGTGGAGTCCACGTGGGAATGACCTACAAGTTCAGGTGAAACTTGTTGGCAGACTGATGCTCTGCGAGTTTTTAATAGACACTGGGGACAACTGCTTAAGGTTTAGAAACTTCCAAACCACAGGAAAGATATTTTTAGTGTCCCCTATCCAGAAGCAGCCCTGGAATAGGACTCCCGGGGATTTCTGGGACCCCTTTCCTTGCTCCGTGAGGCTCTGTGGCCACCTTTTGGCAGGAGGAGGATGCTTCCTTGGCTCTGTGCCCAGACACCCCTGGTCCCCAGGTCTCTCACATTGGGTGAAGATTCAGAGATGCCCTGTAAGGATTTTGCCCACTGGGCAACTCAGAAATACTTCGATCTCCCAAGATATAAGAGGCAGCAGCAAACGTGCCTATTGATGTCTGTTTCATAGTTATCGCTTACGCGAGTAGACAGAACCCTCCTTTTCAGAAAATAGGTGTCAAGTCCACTTTATAAGAACCTTTTTTTCTAAAATAAGATAAAAGGCGGCTTTGCATTTTCTGATGAAACGACTGTCTTTGTCAACTCTGCTTAACTTTAGGAGTATCCCTTCCTGTGATTGTAGACTTTTGTTGATATTCTTTCTGGAAGAATGTAATTCTTTTCTTGAAGGGTTGGTTTACTGGAATATTCCAAATCAATCATGAAGACAGTTACTATTTTGAGTCTAAAGGTTTTCTAAATATTAACCTCACATCCCTTCTGTTAGGGTCTTTCAGAATATCTTTTATAAACAGAAGCATTTGAAGTCATTGCTTTTGCTACATGATTCTTGTGTGTGAAGGACATACCACGTTTCAATCATTAATTGAAAAACATCACATAAGACCCCAACTTTGTTTGGAGGAAGAGACAGAGGTTGAGGTTTTTCCTTCTGTATAAGCACCTGCTGACAAAATGTAGAGGCCATTCAACCGTCAAACACCATTTGGTTATATAGCAGAGGAGATGGATGTATAAATTACTGCATTGCTTTTTTTCAGTTTGTATAACCTCTAATCTCTGTTTGCATGATACGCTTTGTTAGAAACATTAATTGTAGTTTGGAAGCAAGTGTGTATGAATAAAGATAATGATCATTCCTTTGTGTACTTGGCCTTATTTACATCCCTTCACGGTATGGCAATTATTTTTCCTCCAGTGTTCAACAAATAGCATTTGACTTCAGACACACTCCGCAGAACACTTTCATCTCTTCACCTGTTTTTCAGGCATGACCCTCCATTTATAGTGGCTTTTTTTTTTTTTTACTTAAAAAATATGTCTTGCTTTGAATCAAAGCCCAGACGGTGACTGGGACGGTGCTCTGGCAGGTCCTGCGTTCATTCGTTCATGCACTGTTCACAGAGCCCCTGCGTAGGGCCAGGAGTTGTGTCAGGCCCTGGGGAAGAAGAGGCTGGCACGGTCCCTGACTGCACGGAGCTTACAGTCTTATGCCCCAAACTGCAAGGGATGCCCAGCAACTGATGACATCATCCAAGGCTGGATGGTGCTCCTCCACTGGAAGGAACGATTCCAGAATGAATTCTGCTCAAGTCTTGAGACGTTTTCTCCAGAAATAGTTATTTTTCACACATCCTGTTGGCCACACTGTGGATGCAGCTTCAGGACCGTCCCCACTTTGAGTGTCAGCCGCCTCGTTCTGCATTTATTCACAGTTGAAAAATTGGGGGAAATGTTCAAATGTGGAACATTCAAAAATACCCAGCACTTAACGACTCAACGCAATGGAGGGAATTGTCCTCAAAAAGAATTAAAACAGGCTGGGCATGGTGGCTGACACCCATAATCCCGGCACTTTGGGAGGCCAAGGCAGGAGGATCACTTGAGGCCGGGAGGTCGATGCTGCAGTGAGCTACGATTGCACCCCTGCACTCTAGCCTGGATGACAGAAGGAGACCTTGTCTCTTAAAAAACAAAACAAAACAAAACAAAAATTAGGCCGGGCGCGGTGGCTCACACCTATAATCCCAGCACTTTGGGAGGCCGAGGCAGGCGGATCACAAGGTCAGGAGATCGAGACCACGGTGAAACCCCTGTCTCTACTAAA